>NC_137041.1:23427157-23523616 GCF_032717465.1 Coenobita brevimanus
CAACGCATCGGACACTCACAGTTTTTTTATTTCACTCATAACACATCAGTTTACAGAGTCTGTCCAGATATACCACCGTCTCATACTTCAGCCTCAGGATTATACATAGCACCAGACTACTGTGCGGTATTTACCCCAGCCATGTCCACTTTATCCACCATCAATCACTACGCCATCCTCAATCATACACACAAACATTTCCACCCACTGCCTGATATGGACTTAAACATGAGCACAAGTATTAAGTTGACTTCACCTAAGTTTGAAACTATGCAACTGATAAATGAAACTATGAAGCCCTGGGAAGATTTGAGTTTGAGTATGTTCAACCCATATTATGTGTATAGCCCAGCACCTACTGTCTTTATAATCTTCTGCATCGTAGTTGCAGTACTGCTGTTCGCAATGCACAGAATGCATGCAAGAATTGCAAATTTGGAGTCAGTATTTAGTGGGGGTAGAGTTAACATCCAAGTTAACCTCCCTGAATGAAGTGAACATATTTTGTATATAGTATTATTTATATACATATATATATATATATATATATATATATAAAGAAGAATGACCCATGATATAGAGGTATGGCATACCAGTACCATTATCTTTAAATGAAATATTAATAACTCTTACCATAATCTTAAATTTAAACTATTTTTTTTTCTTGCATGTATGCATTTCACTACAGTAACCATGTACATACTGTATTACAGTTAAATAGTTTACCTTTAGTGCATTTATTCAAATATGTATACAACTTGTTTAACCCCTACACCGCGGGCTTGTTTACCAATGACTTGCGTGTGCCGCGGGGTTATTTGGGCTCCGACAGACTCTCAAAAAATATTTGCCAAAAATCAGTTATTAGTCCTAGAATAATAAAATTACATATGCTTATGGCACATACCTTCAGCTTTCTCCTGGAATGATTGTTGAGCCTTCGTCGTTACCGTAGGACTTGTGGAGACCTCTGAAGTAGGGTAACGAAGTCTCCACTTTACACTTCTCAACAACCCGTAATATGATTACCACAGCCAGATACAAACACTATAAACACTATTCTACAATTTTCAAGTAGTTTGGGATCCATACTAAAAAAAAAAACACTGTGAAAGCAATGGAAATTACGAGCGCGTCTGATCGTCGCACTGGCACTAGTTCGCTCTTGGTACTCTGTCATTTATTATTCATAAAACCCCTCACACTTTATATTTCTATTACTATATAACACTTATATATATCTACAGTCTTTATCCATAAGTTTCCTTCAGTAGTATTAGTTTATTGTCACTGTAGGGATTCAATTTCTTTCAGTAAAATACGTAGCATTCACTTTCTCGTCCTGTATACTGGCATTGAGAGTGAATGTCACTTTCATCTTCACTCTCATAACTCATAGCATTCGGACATGCTAGAGTGAAACTTTCACTTTCATTACTCCTAGGGTATATACTCGTATTCTTATAATACTACTCATTTACATTTCTATTTACGTTCTCTATTTTATTTACGTTATTTGCATTTCTATTTTATTTACACTGTGTTGTGCACTGTCACTTGAAATAACTTATAAAACTATTTTCCATTGTTCACGTATATTTACATTCATTACTTTCACTTGCTGTTTACACATTATTTACAATTCCACTTGCACTGTTTTACTCAATAGAAAGATCGTAGTCACTCTTTTATCAATTGTCAGCCCTTTACCTCTTTCCACACGAGGTTTAGTAGGGGGTAAAGGTCACAGGGCCATTTGCATGGGGGTGAAAAAAGGCCTTGAAGTCAGCAAGAAGAAACATACAGTACCTTCGCTTCGGAAGATGAGAGTAAACTGATAACGGAGGGCCAGCGTGGAGGCCTGCTTTAGGGGTTATTCAGAGTTACCAATATTACTTCTTGAAACAGCTAAGTCTAGCACTGATATGATTGGCAGGAAATCTAGACAATACATTATAAATTTGGTAGTTCCAGGTGAATGTAAATATCACTTAGGCTTCTCCCTTCCCTCCTTACATGTATATTTATTATGAAAATAGATTAGAGGCCTACTTAGGAGATATATATTCAGAGCTACTAATGTTAGATCTTGAAACAGCTTTGTCTAGCACTGATATGATTGGCAGGAAATCTAGACAATACATTATAAATTAGGTAGTTCCAGGTGAATGTAAATATCACTTAGGCTTCTCCCTTCCCTCCTTGCATGTACATTTATTACGAAAATAGATTATACGGCATATTTCAAGGGGAAAAAAACAGCGAAAATTAGCGAACGAGTGCACGTGAGGTGTTGTCAGGTGATAATTAGCCAAATCCAGGTGTATGGCACTCTCATTTACCTTATTCCTTTCTTGTATATATTATTTGGTATAAGAATAGGACATAGGGCTTATTTCAATGGATGAAATCAGTGAAAAATTCCAGGGAAGATTTACTTAGCGTAGCACGGCCGGGCAGGCGAGAGGATAGGGTAATGGAGGGGGGGTAGGGAGGGGAGTCAAGAACGGGGAGAAATGGCTAAATTGTCAACAATGGATGGGAGTACAGATGAGATTAGGAGTGCTGACTAGTGTTGGACATTGGCAGTACTGATAGATGATACAAGCCCCCACTTGGAAGCCCGGGTGAATTCAAAATAACACAGAATCACAAAAGCGACGCCCCGCGGTATGATCCCTTGCTCCCAAGCGTCACAAAAGTGACGCCCCATGGTTAAGGGGTTAAAATGTAATAATACTAGATCATTGCAATTTACTATGAATATTATATGCATACAATATTATAATCAATATTATGTACTAATAGATTAGCATATGTCAATGATAACTACTGTCGGAGGACCTCCAGCAGCGTGACCGAGCAATGTTAGGACTCCATATTATAAATACAATTAATTATAGAAAACATGATAGATGGATAAATAGATAGATAGACAGAGCTCCAGGCATGCCTGGGAACGGGAAATTATCTTGCAAGTGTAACTGAGGAAATGTTGACAATACACAGGAAGCAGCAAGTCAGGGGATGATATAGGTACTGTGTCAGCGAGATAGCATACGAACAATGCCTAGTGACCATACACACACATACACACATACTCACACACAGGTTTCTAGAACATTCCAACAACAGTATAACACACGTGACACGACCCCTGCTACACCAGAATTTAGGATGCAGAGCTCAGAAGGAGGCTAGCATTAGAATCGACAGGTAGTGGAGAGAGTGAACAAGAAGAGGGGTCCAACTAGACTTAGTGTATTCAGTCTCTGTAATACCTACACTGCTCAACTTAAGATTTTCTCTGAAGATAATAAATCAAGATAAACTCCCTGTATTCATCTTTAACTCCTACTACAAGAATCGAGAGTCACAAACGGTCACTACCCATACGTTCGACCTGTGATGGGCTGTGGATCACTGAGGGTCCCTGTTAGTCAGGTGACCACCATCGGGATTTTATTTAATGTACCAGGGGTCACTGGTTCAGGAGGTGACTTGTGTGCATGTCCTGCATGGGAAAGCTCCTAGTCTCAGTGGAATGAATGAAGCTGAGGCCTGATTAACTGGTGCCTACCTTACTAGTGCCAGGCAAGGCTGGCACACCATCCCTAAACATCCATACTGTGCACTGTGCAATTTCCACGCTGTGTCTGCAGACACCCCGTTAACTCAACATACCCGTACATGGTGTCATGCATTATTTATTGATTCAAGTATTTATGTTACTTTATTACTTTCAGGTTATTCATACTGGTAGCTTATAGATAAAGTAATATGGAATGTAACTTTTCCTTCTCAGTCTTTCCTATGAAATTTCCATGTCAGATTTTCCATGCTGCATGGTGTTTTTTCTCACTTCTTACCAGTTTTAACTGGAGGGTTTGGAGGTGGGGGAAGCCTTCTTGCTTTACTATTCTTATCCTTCCGCATGTAGAGTTAGATCTTGTAGTCACAGTCTATTCTATAACAAACAGCCTCGAAAGGACCATGAAGTCTGCTGCTGTTTGCTTTCCTTTGTACTCCTTTGTACTTCGTACTAGTGGCGTCATTAAATCTTTTATGTCACGGGTAGATTGTCAAGTGGTACCCGCGGTGTTTCCTTCATCCTCTAAATGGATAAATTTATACCCATTTATTTTCTCTTGACATTTCGAGATATTTTGTACAATACTGTAATGAAAAAGTACAGTAGATACTTTCTCTGACTTTGGTATTGGACATCATATGTGTAAACATCCAACGACTGTATTAGAAACAGGTCAAGTGCAATGAAGTTCTCACCAATGGAGGCAAAAAATAAATTTCACTGTTAGGCCTTCACCTGTCCCTTAGTTTACTTAATACAACTCTTCAGTAAAACATAGGCAAGCACATGACGGCCCTCACCTCCCCCCCCCCCCGTATAACAAGAGATATTAAAACTTTCACATTTCAGTAGTTTATCCACGGTAATAATGAAGTTTTGAGCAGATCTGATGAAATTATGACTCGTGCTTATTTCATTTAGGAAGACAGTTTTTATTATTGCACAATGAATCTTCATACATAATTAGATATTCATATAATCATTAATCGTGTACAGTTTCTACCTCCTAGGTGGAATAGTTGCAAAGTGTTAATAGGAAAATGCACTGGGCCCTTCAGATTCCTTGCACAGAGTGCACTGAATTTTCTTTTTTTTTTTTACTTCTTCATTATTTTAAAAAATGCTTAAGATACAACATTCCATCTATCAAAAGGCACCAGCTCACCATAAGACACATAACAATGTGAAATTTCATGACTCGGTATTGAATACTTTCAGAATTCTGGACCTGAAATGTAATCTATAAGCCACCTTACTTTCCTTGAGGGAAGCAGCCTAGGTATATAGATAGATAGATTGTTGCTGATCCCAATGATAACAATACCCTCCTCTGATTTCGTCAGGTGGAGGGTAAAAAAAGGGAGGGGGGGGGAGTTAATTTACTGAAATTTTCAAAAGTAATGTGAGCCAAGTAAACGAAGAATAATTAATTATATGAAGCCACAAAAGAACTGCATGCACGCGTATATTCTGTAATGATGCACACTGATAGACAGCAACGTAATATAGCCCATTTGTTACATCGTTTAGCTGAAACAAAACAATATCTATTTGTGTAATAAAGATTTCCTACATTATCTACTTGAAAAATATATATATATATATTTGCTGAAATAATAACTGGAGAGAAACCAGGAAATGGATAGTGAAGGTATTATGCGTAAAATTCGCCAGTGTACAGTATATGCCTACCATAAATTCTAGGTATCCATATACTACTGTATACGAGATTTAAACTTATTATAGTTTGGCAATAGTCACTTTCAACAAGTCATACTATGTCTAGATATGCCTTTTACTGCCCTTTGTGTACTTTACATTGAGGATGTTCGTAACCATTTATGTCCTGTGGATTTAATACTCCTTCCACTCTGAGGATTTGTTGAATGCAGGGAGTGAGAGCAGTGCGAGTATAAATGGTTGGGGAATGGCTGGTAGAAGAAGAGATGAGAGGAGGGAGGAAGAGATCAGTAGGGCGGAAGTAGTTGAAGCAATGAAGAAGATCAATATGGGAAAGGCTCCAGGAATTGATGGAGTGCAAAGTGAAATGCTGAAGTATGGGGGTGACATTGTTGTGGAGTGGATATGGAAGTTGTGTAGACTGGCTTGAGAAGAGGGAAGGGTTCCAGAGGACTGGAAATCAGGTATAATTGTTCCTTTATACAATGGAAAAGAGGAGAGAAAAGTATGTGGTAACCATAGGGGTATTTGCCTTTTTATAGTGACTGAAAAAATATATGGTAGAATACTTGATAGGGTTAGGCATGTAAAAAAGTATCTAGTTGGAGAAGAACAAAGGGGAGTTAGGAAGGGAAAAGGGTGTGTAGATCTGATATCAGTTCTAATATGTTTAGTTAAGTATCTAGAGAAGGGAAAAAAAAGTGTATTTTCCTTCTTGGACTTGGAGAAAGCATTTGACAGAGTAGCTAGGCAAGGTATGCAGAAGGTATTAAAAATATATGGAGTGGATGGGAAATTGCTGAGTGCTGTGAAGAGTATGTATGAGGGAGCTAGGGCTACGGTGTGAGTGGATGGTTAGCTGAGTTCTTTGATATAAATGTAGGACTGAAACAGGGATGTGTGCTGTCTCCATGGCTGTTTAATATATTCATGGATGGGGTTGTAAAGGAGGTGCAAGGTAGGGCAGTGGATGCAGGGGTGGGTCTAATGAATGAGAGTGAGTTGTGGATGATTCCGGTTTTGCTGTTTGCTGATGACACAGTGTTGTTGAGTGAAGATGAATGGGAGTTGCAAGGTTTGGTGAATGAATTTGGGATAGTGTGTAAGAAGAGGAATCTGAAAGTTAATGTAAACAAGAGTAAAGTTATTGTGTTCGAGAGAAATGAAGTCACAGAATGTATGGTGAAGTTGTGCGGTGAAGATATGGAGAATGTGAGTACATTCAAGTACTTGGGTAGTGTGATGAGTAAAGATGGAAATTTGGGGGGTGAAATGCTTGAAAGGGTTCGGCGGGGAAGGAAGGTTGTTGGTTCACTGAAAGCGGTGATGATAAATAGGGAGGTAAGTATGGAAGTTAAGAAGCCACTGCATGACAGTATTGTGATCCCTACCCTGACGTATGGAAGCGAAGCGTGGACCTTGCTAGAGGGGAACAAGTCAAGAGTGAGAGCAGTGGAAATGAGTTACCTGAGAGGAGCATGTGGAGTGACATGGCTGGACTCTGGTTGACAAATGAAGACGTGAAAGAACGTTGTAGGGTGAATGTGGATGTGCAATACACTGAGATGATTTGGACATGTGGGTCTAGTTACACTAGAAAGGCTCGCTGCATTTATGTTGGTTGCATATTTAAGTGTTAAAATTATACTCCTTGTAATTTTTTCATGCTTGGAGTTGTATACTGTTTCCATCTCCTTTGTTAATTCTAGGGTTCCTAATTATCAATGATGTCCTACCTGTTTAAAAAACGCAGAGGTATTCAATACATGTGGTTGACATATGTAAGGGAAACAATGGCATTATAAAGGTATGTTGTTGCCAGATGCATATATATCATATACGATTTTTTACATAGGCTAAGTCATGCATAGTAGATTTCATTCTTGATATTGTATTTTTGTGTATAGCAAACCTGGGAAGTGTAGGGCGCATCTTTAGCATGGTTCAGCTTGTCTGACCATCCATTTACGCTGCTTTAACGAGTCGTTATCTTTTAGTGAAAACCTAAGCAACTATAATTTGCTCTTCATGACATGTGGGCCATGCCCATTGCACCTACGAACTGCATAATAATCATAGTGTTAGCAAGTTTACTGTTATACAACCTCAATTAAAATGGTAATGCTGCACAAAACAGGTACGCACTGGTTACCACTGGATACCAGTTGAGTCATGTATAGAGGTGGGTCGGGCTGAGCAGGCGACACCTGATGCACTGTAAAACAAAAATGCTCGGTGATCAATCCTTCTTTGTCTCTCATCCTCATATACAGGAACAACTGCATCATGCGGTGTTGCAGAATCTCGCACCGCGATGCACTTATGTGATGCTGCAGAGAAATCCTTGCGGATGCAATTCAGATTCGGTTCGAGTCTGTGTGAGTGTAGTTGTATTTTCTCCACCTGGTATATGTCTGGAATTTGCAGAGTTAGTATGAATGAAAAAGAGCATTTAGTCATACACATAGAATGTGTGTGGAAGGAATATGAGACCCAGCTCCCGGTACTCTGTAGGACTGCATGCAATGTTCTACGTATCATGACCACCAGTGCACCTAGCAAAAGAAATTTAAGTTTAGCTTGGCATGTAGTGTTGGCAAGAAGGACAAGCCTCGAGCCATCATGTGTTGATGACATCTTATTCATGAACTCAGATGCCTAGGGTACAGAGAAGTAGGAATGCAAGCAACAGAGGCAATTAAAGGAGGGGCGACGAACAATCGTGACAAAATTATCACATTAAAACCTAAATAATATTTCATAACCATATTGCAAGAAAATAGTTGCAATCCTTTTTCTGCTAAAGTTCCTAATTTCGTATATTATATTCTAATTTAGAATGAAGTAAAATGGTGTTGTATTTACTTTACATGCTGGCTCATAAATACTTAATGTCCAGCAGTGTAGTATATGGAAACATGACTACAGTGGAAATTGCGTAATCTATTCTGCTGGTACGGTGCGGCTGTGCTTCTATGCCTTGTGCGTGTAATGCGGGTGCAGTGCTGGTGCAAACAGTCCCTTCAGGGTGTGGTGCAGGTGTGGGTCCAAGACAGCTAAAATTCTGAGGTTGTGGTGTGTGTGCAGTTCTATAACATTGTTACTGTGGTGTAGATGTGGATCCAAATACTGAAATGTCTGAGAGATTTGGAACACAGTTAAATGGGATTATATAGAAATGAACAGAAAACTGACCATAAGTTTTATTCTGTTCTTTTGTTCCGTTAGAATATTTCGTTAACACGGCGGAGAATAAAAAATGGTAAATTAGCATAGTTACTTGACACGCCAAATTTCGTCCTCACACCATTTCAGCATTTGCTCCCGACACCTTGTAGCGTGGATATATGCAAATTATAGATCCATACTCGCTGCACTGAACCCTGACACAGTCCCCAGGGTACATGCATGAATAAATACAAAATTAAATGTACATTTTAGTCCTTCGCAAAACAGAAAAAGGCAGGATATGCAAAGAAGTTCTCCATGTTAGATTACTATTATATTTACGGATACATTCAGACTAAAATCTAGTTAGGTATTAGGATAAGACGTGACACTGAGCTGATCAGTCATTTAACTTAGATTAACATTAGGATTATCGATTATTCAAAGCTAGAGAATGGTTAGGCTTTAAGATAAGCGATACTAACAATGTCAGTATCAGCCTGTAAGTATGGTATAAGATAATTTCAGTAGTATATAGTTATAGAATACTTTCAGTAGTATATACTAAGTCCTAGTATATTAGAGAGAGAGAGAGAGAGAGAGAGAGAGAGAGAGAGAGAGAGAGAGAAGGGTAGCCAACCAGAACATACGGTATATTCCTTTATTTGGCTTGGGGGCAGGAGATGGTTCACATGGCTGGTGTCTTTGTGATCTGGTGGAACACAGTAACCAGCCTGGCAACAGCAATTCGATAAGCTCTTCCGTAACCACTCAGAGATAGTAAGGCAGGTGGAGGCTTCAGCAGACTGAATGAAGGGTAGGATTACTAGCCACGTATTCTTTGCAGGCAGGTTTTCTGTGTCCTAGTTTTTCTATCAGTTCACTCCCTGGGTTCTCCATGAGCCCCGGGTGAGCTGATATATATATATATATATATATATATATATATATATATATATATATATATATATATATATATATTTTCCTTATTTAAAAAGTTTCATGCCTATCTACTTGACACATAGGTCATTGAGACAGACAATTACCAACATGGGTGTAAGAAATGAAGAAAGTGAGTTCAGCGACCTCCACCTCTCTGTACTCTCAAAACTTGGTTCCATTTGAGGATCATTTGCTTGACCTACGGATTTGCTGCTGTGGTTCACTAACTTGGTACTAGCTTCAACCAAATTTGATCTTCTCGACATTGCTGGCTGCTTTAGTTAGAGTGAAAGCAATACCTTAATTCTAGTGGTATTTGTCATAGGGGTGCATATTATCTGCTTTAAAGTTGATTTTCCTTCTACAGTAGCGAGTCTGCCAGTGTGGTGTAAAGGTTGCATGTTAGGGGAGGGTAAGGAAGGGAGATATTTTTAACGGAATCATGTCCATAAGAAAGGGATGACCTATAATCTACGATAAGACTACACTGCAGACAAGAATTTGGAAGATTATTCAGTTTACGGTAGCATAAACCCATGGTATCTACTTTGTTAGATTATGCTAAGGGTCTATCTACAGTATATACCTGGGCTTTCCTTCTGACGGGGGTAACCGAGACAGGACGACACACTCACCAATTTACTCATCCAATCACACATATTTACTCGTATCTTAGCCTCTAAGGGAATAAGGGACCGCTCCTCATCGCACCACACCGCATGAAGGTCAATTGCGCAGTGCAGTCCAGCGACATCCGCAGCAAGGCCCGACAGCAGAGCTGGTTTACCCCTGCTTCATCATAAAGTAGACCCATACCCTTCCCCGCACCTGACCCGATCAGCTGTATGCAGTATGTTGAATTTTTGACGAACATTTCATAGAAAGGAGTGAGTGAAATTAAAATAAGAATAATATGAAAATGAATAATCCAGTAACCCTCCATGTATGAAAACAGATTCAGTGTTAAAGATAATTCCTAAAAACGTCGGCTATTTTCGGCATTATCATTAACTACACGCGAGTGGTGTAATTACTGTACTGATGTCACGGGATGATATTTCTGCTGAGGCTATTGAGTAAAATTGGTTGTATTCAATGTCTGATGGCATCCCATCACTGATACAAAGAACAATACAGATGAGATTCAGATTTTAAAATATACAGTAAGTAAATGATAACACCTGGTAGTTTAGTGGGCAGTTAAGGCACTCCAACAGGTGTAGGTTTATATCCAAGGGATGGTTGGGGATTATGGCTCACATAATGCCATTCAGGGATGTGTGAGGCTGGTCACTCTAATCTTAAATGTCAGGACCAACTTGCCTAGCCCCTGGCTCCGACGCTCCTCATGGGGCAACACAGACTTAGATGATGATGATGATGATGCAAATGTTGTGCAAATATGAGGAAAAGGGAAAATGAAAGGAGGGAATTACCGTGGTGGAAACAAGATAGCAGGCTGGTGTTATGAAGTCCTTAATGATGAATATGAGGCTGACTTTAAAAGTTTAAGGTGTACTAAATGAGGACGTGTTGTTACTTACACTTACGTATGGGTACGACAGGCTGATACGGCATGAACAAGGAGCTTTAGCAATTTCGTCTAGATATTTCTTCCATCAGGGCATCTGCATTCAGAGGTATCCTTTCTCGACCTCATTCCGACTACTTTTATTCTTCCTCATTTCTCTCTCCTCCCCTAGTGTCACCATCATTGTTCTTCCCAGTGACTTGGCTTAAGTTAGTCCCCCTGTTTATAGCCTACTGTCATCATGTCTGCTACAAACAGTTTCCTTACTGTTTCAGAGGTCACATTCCAGAGCGTTCACAGAGGAGGACAGTAATGCATATAAAGTTTACTCAGCCCCTCGCCCGACTTACTCTGGGGAATATCTAACTTTTATATTATCCTCCCCAAGCGCACATCTCCACCTCTCGCCTATGTAGGAGGGGGAAAAAGAGATTTTTTTTTTTTCCCTGAGGAACTCCCAATTCAGAGTAAAGAAGTCTCATTTATGGAGAATTACACAACTGAGTGGGGCCAGGGTGGGGATGCTTTTATCTTCAGCTATCAAAAATTTATATCTACGTAACTTTTTATTTACACTTCTTGCTGTCTTTGTTCCTTCATTTTTCTATCCCCTGCTTTTCCACCCTTCTCCCTATCGCATCTATTTCTGCAATTTCTCTTCATGTTGTTAGATATATACTGTATGTTACTGACCGCAGTTTTAAACACACACAAGAACGAGTATTTGGTGTGTGTGTGTGTGTGTGTGTGTGTGTGTGTGTGTGTGTGTGTGTGTGTGTGTGTGTGTGAACAAAATATCTCAAATAGTTGTCATTCGTTTTTCAGCAATTTTGGTGGAAAGGTTGAAAGTTATCCAAGTGACTGATCTGTTTATTTTCAGTAACAACAGATCAAAGTTCAAGGTCACAGGCCTACCTTGTTTGAAGAGGCAAAATCAGTTTAAAATGTTATTTTTTATACAATTTACCTAGTCAAGAGGGGCTGATCCAGTTTAAGACAACAGATATGAGTCATATTTTAGAACAGAAGGTCAAGGATCAAGGTCACGGGACATGGTAAAAATTCGACCCGAATATCTGTGTGTGAACAAAATTAACACATTTTTTATGTGATCTAAACCAAACTTGGTTGAATAGTTGAAGGTCAACCACGGAGTTGACCACTGTTTTTGACAATCATAGGAAAAAGGTCAAGGTAAAATGGCAAGATCAACTTAAGTCTTTATCCAATTTACGCTAAACATTTTGGAAAGGTTCACGGTAAAGCAACAATAAAGAATTAGATTTAGGTAATAGTTAAATGATTGTCAAGGTCACAGGGAAAAATCAGGGTCACATGGCAAGGTTAGCTTAAATTGTTCCAATCTGACTGAGACCAAACTTTGTGGGAGAGTTCAGGGCAAAGCAAGGGTACTGGGATTAGATTTTATTGCAGAGTACTTTTCTCGGCCCTTAGAACAGTTGGTTTGAGCGTGGGTATTGCACGCCATGAATTTTTTTTTCCCTTGCATTTCATTCTGCCTCCTCTCCTCCAACTGAAAGTGAAGTACTCAGAGGAGCTTCACTTTCTCCTTTCTAAGAATAAGTAATTTTGTGAAAACAGTATCGGTAGACACTTCATGTAGTGACGGGGCAGTGTCCCCGATTAACCTTAGTAAATGTAGTCCTTTGTAACTTCCAAACACGGAGGTATAAAAACCTAAAATTAACCCGCCGTGAACCAGCTATTTTTAGCCCTGTGGGTTGCCCCAGTGCCAGCCATTTTTCGACTTGTATTTTGGCTAAAATAATAGATTTTGATGTGGAAACAACGAATTTCACCATTAAAATGCTTACCGAGGCTCGGAAATGGGTTTTATTGAGTCCTGCATACTCGTATACTGGTATAGCCGCTCTTTCATGCTCACCACTTTTGTGAGAGAAAGCCGTTTTCTATGTAAGGTATACTCAGGTATTTATGCTGGGAAGGTATAGGAATGTTCAGTACACTTTTCTGATTACTTATTACTGCAACATCTATCATAGTTTGTGTCTTTCTCCTGTGAATGCATTATCTTACACTTACTTGAAGATGGGTACAACCTGACTTCATTACGTACAGTCCTGGCACTAAGAAGAAGGTATTTACAACTTGACTTCACTATCTAGTCCTTACCTTTACAAGAAAATATTTAGAACTTACACTTACATGAAAATATTTACAAAATGCCTTCGCTATGTACAGCACTGGGTGAGGCACACGGGCAGAGTGAGGCAAAGCGAGCGTGAGAGAGGGAGCGAGTGAGTGTATGGCCTTGACAGACTGAGGGATGGTATAGGAATGGATACCATATATGCCTGCCAAGTTTTACCCACGAATCTTGAAAAATGCGGTCACAGTGAATTTTTTAATTTTAAACCGTTTTAAAGTGGCACTGGCACTGGCCGCGGAAATATGTCAGACCGTTTTAAAATGGCACTGGCACATGGCGGGTTAAAGCATCCAGCTTCCATCCTCGTACTTGTATATAGCTAAAACATCTAAAGTACTGTAGTTAATGCATAACACTAACACGCTAAACCACAAATGACATAAATCCCGGTTTCCTCTTCTTTTTCTTTCTGTTTTTTTATTTTCTCTTCTTTTGCTCTTTTCCCTTCCTTCTTCTTCTTATTATTATTATTATTCCTCTTTTCTCTTTTTTCTTCTTTTTCTCCAACATCATCATCATCATCAACTTCTTCTTTTTCTTCTTCTTCTTCTTCTTCTTTGTCGTCTTCTACATCTTCTTCTTCTTCTTCATTCCCTTTCTCCTTTTTCATCATCGTCATCAACAGTCATCATCATTATCATCCTGATCATCATCATCATAAATCATCAATCATCATCATCATAAATGAACATCATCATCATCATCATTATCATCATCACAATCAATGATCAGTGATTATGATCATTATCATCATCATCACAAATCATCTGATCATGATCATCATCATCATCACCATCAATCATCAATGGTCATGATCATCATCAGCAACATCATCATCAGTCATCATCATCATCATCACCATCTTAATCATCGTCGCCGTCGTCATTGTCATCGTACTCATTATCATTATCATCATCATCACCATCACAATCATCAGCATCAATCACCGTCGTCATCTTCATCGTCTGTCACCTCCTTGTCACTCCTCATCATCATCAACATAATCAATCATCATCATCATTATCATCATTTTCATCATTATCGTCATAAATGAACATTACCATCAACAATGGTGGTAGGTGGTGGCGACCATCATCCACTCAATTGATGTAGTGCTGCCTACTTCTTCCTTCTCCTTTATCATTCGTTTTCTGTGTGTGCCTTCCTCTTTTCTTGTCTCTCCCATCCTTCCTGTCAATTTACACTCTTCTTTCTTTCCCAGGAGGCTTTACCTTGAGTGACAAGTAGTGGATGTTGGAGTGTCCCTGGTGAGAGAGGGTAGTGTTTGGAAACTCCCTGTACTGTTGTTTGCAGATGATACTGTGTTGTTGAGTGAAGACGAAGGGGAGCTGCAAGGCTTGGTGGATGAGTTGGGGAGAGTGTGTTAGAAACGGAATCTAAAGGTGAATGTAGGGAAGAGTAAAGTGATGGTCTTTGAGAGGGGTGAAGTCAGTGAATGTACAGCGAGGTTGGATGGTGAGGAACTGGAAAATGTGAGTATGTTTAAGTACTTGGGTAGTGTGATGAGTAAAGATGGAGGTTTGGAGGGTGAAGTGCTTGAAAGGGTGCAGCAGGGAAGAAGGGTTGATGGTTCTTTGAAAGCAGTGATAAGAAACAGGGAAGTGAGCATGGAAGTGAAAAAGTTACTACATGACAGTATTGTGATACCAACTCTAACGTATGGAAGTGAAGCTTGGACGTTGTTGGTAGGACACAAGTCAAGAGTGAGAGCAGTGGAAATGAGTTTTTTAAGAGGAGCCTGTGGAGTCACATGGAGAGACAGGCTGACGAATGAGAATATAAAGGAGCGTTGTGGTGTGGATGTGGATGTGATAGGAAAAGTTATGAGGAACACACTGAGGTGGTTTGGCCATGTGGAGAGGATGGAGGGTGAAAGACTGACGAAAAGAGTGTATGTGAGTGAGGTGGAGGGGGGAAGAGGGAGGGGGAGGCCGAGGATGAGATGGAGGGATGGGGTGGAGAGGTATATGAGAGAGGGGAGTGTGAGTTGGGAGCAGGGCAGTGAAATGGCGGGGGACAGGGCGACTTGGAGGCGATTTGTTTATGGCCACCCCAAAGGGGATTGAGGCGTCTGGCAATAGATAGATAGATAGATAGATAGACAAGTCTAACATTTTTCTGTAAACCAGGAAACCATTTACAACGGTGGGTGGTAACCATAAACCAAACCATACGTGTTCCCTAAGTGTCAATAAGTGGGCTGGCGGAGAGTTAATGCCCCTCCCCGATTAACTTAAAGACAAATGGCCACCCCTGCATGGGATTGTGGCGTCCGGTAATCGACATATAAATAGATCACCAACAATCGTCATCATCATCATAATCATCACCATCATAATCCTCCTCCCCCTCATCATCATTAACATTAATCATCAGTGATCATGATGGTGATGATGAGCTTCTTCTTCTTCCTCCTCCTTTTTATTCTTCTATTTCCTCTTCTTCAACTTCTTCCTTTTGTTCCTCTTCTTCTTAATCATCATCATCATCATTATCATATTAATCATCTTCATCATCATCATCAATCACTGATCACATCATCATCGTCACCATCAGTCATCATCATCATAAATCATTTATCATCATAAATCATCGTCGTCATCGTCGTCCTCCTTCTCCCCTTCCTCCTCTTCTTAATCCTCGTCCTCCTTCTCCTCCTCCTCCACTTACTCCTCTTCCTCCTCCTCCTCCTCCTTCTCATCATCATCATCATTATTATCTTCATCACCATCAATCATCAGTGATCATGATCATCTTTATCATCAGTCATCATCATCATCATCATCACCACCGTCATCATCATCATCGTCATCATCATCATCATCATCATCATCATCATCATCATCATCAATCTTCGTCGTTGTTGTCATTCTCCTCCTCATCAGCAGCAGCAGCTTCATCAATCATCATCATCAACATCATCATCATCATTATCATCATAATATAATCATCAATCATTATCATCATCAATCATCATCATTTTTGTGATCATCATTATCATCATAATATAATCATCAATCATTATCATCATCAATCATCATTATTATGATCATTATTATCATCAATCATCATTATTATGATCATTATTATCATCAATCATCATTATCATGATCATCATCATCAGTCATCATTATCATGATCATGATCATCGTCAATATCATTATCATATTTTTGTTCTTTTTTCTTCTTTTTCTTTGTCTTATTATTCTCTTGTTTTTTCTCCTTTTCTTTTCATTTCTATTCCCTTTTTCTTTTCTCTTTTTCCTCTCTTCTGTCTTCATTTTCTTCTGCTCATAGACCCCCCTAGCTCTAAAATGGCTTTACCAATCATCTTTTCTTCTTCCACAAAACGGCTTCATTGTCCACTGGTTTTAATGCGCGGAAAACAAGGTCACTAGGTAGGGAATTGGTTAACTTTAACAATTTTGATCTGATTTAAACAAAATTTGGTATTATGGATGAGGATTAGCATAATGTGAATTATTTCTGGATAAATTAAAGTTTTTGGAAATAATTTGGGTCACCTTACGAGGTCTGATCGGAAAGTACCCGACATCAACTGAAGAAATTTTATTGTCAGCCATGAGGAAGTCACAGGGGGAAGTGATGAAGTAACAGCACCGGAATCGTCTAAGGTGGAAATAAATAAATAAATAAATCATATATATATATATATATATATATATATATATATATATATATATATATATATATATATATATATTGCCAGACGCCTCAATCCTGTTCGGGGTGGCCACAAACAAATCGCCTTCACGTCGCCCTGTCCCCCGCCATTTCACTGCCCCGCGCACTCTCTCATATACCTCTCCACCCCATCCCTCCATCTCATCCTCGGCCTCCCCCTCCCTCTCCCCTCCTCCACCTCACTCACATACACTCTCTTCGTCAGTCTTTCACCCTCCATCCTTTCCACATGGCCAAACCACCTCAGTGTATTCCTCCTAACGCTTCCTATCACATCCACATCCACACCACAACGCTCCTTTATATCCTCATTTGTCAGCCTGTCTCTCCATGTGACTCCACAGGCTCCTCATAAATAACTCATTTCCACTCTCTCTCTCTCTCTCTCTCTCTCTCTCTCTCTCTCTCTCTCTCTCTCTCTCTCTATTTCCACCTTAGACGATTCCGGTGCTGTTCCTCCATCACTTCACCCCTGTGACTTCCTCATGGCTGACATTAAAATTTCTTCAGCTGATGTACTTTCTGCCATCACTGGCCCTCAATATTAACAAGGCATGTGGGCCTGATGGAGTCCCTCCTGTTGTTCTCAAGAACTGTGCTTCTGTGTATACACCCTGCCTAGGCAAACTCTTTCGCCTTTGTCTATTACCTTGTACCTTTCCTTCTTGCTGGAAGTTTGCTCTCATTCAGCCAGTCCCAAAGAAGGGAGACCATTCCCAACCCTCTAACTATCGTCCAATTGCTTTAACATCCTGTCTCAAAAGTTTTCGAGTCAATTCTTAATCGAAAAATTTTAAAGCATCTTTCCTATCACAATCTTCTTTCTGATCGTCTATATGGGTTCTATCTGGGATGCTCCACTGGCAATCTTCTCATCTACCTTTCAGACTCCTGTTCATTCTCCTTTCGGGACTTTGGCGACAGCTTTACCATTACACTTGACATCTAAAAGGCTTTCGATCGAGTCTGGCATAAATCAATAATTTCCAAACTGCCCTTTTACGGTTTCTATCCTTCTATAGGTGCCTTTATCTCTAGCTTCCTTTCTGGTCGTTCTATAGCTGCTGCTGTAGACGGCCATCATTCTTCTGCTAGATCTATCAATAGTGGTGTTCCTCAGGGCTCTGTCCTATCACCAGTTCTCTTCCTTTTATTCATCAATGACCTTCTAAGCTGTACATCTAAGCCTATCCGCTCGTATGCTGATGACTTCACTCTTCACCTTTCCATTCGGTTCCCGCAACGCCCATCTCAACAGTTACTTCAATAAACAAGGGATGAGGCTATGGCATACCTAATGTCTCACTTGGCTCGTATCTCTGACTTGGGTAAAAATAATCTTGTTTTTAATGCATCAAAAACTCAGTTTTTACACCTATCAACCCAACAAAGTCTTCCACAAGTGTACCCACTAATGTTTAATAATATTCAGGTTAATCTTGCATCATCCTCGAACATGCTTGGGGTTTCATTCACTCGAGGCTTATCTTGGAAAGATCATATTACATCTCTTGTAAAATCTGCTTCCAAGAGATTAGGTGTGCTAAGCCGACTCTGTTCCTTCTTTACCCCTGCACAACTGTTGATTCTATACACGGGTTTTATCCGTCCCTGTGTGGAGTACAACTCGCATGTGTGGGGATGTTCCTCACACACAGCTCTTCTCAATAGGGTGGAGTCAAAGGCTTTTCGTCTCATTAACTCTCCTCCTCTTACTGGCTTCCTTCAACCTCTGTTTCTTCGCCGCACTGTTGCATCTTTATCTCTTTTCTATCTCTACTTCAGTGGTCACTGCTCCTCTGAACTGTCTACTTGCATTTTTCCACCTCTACGACGGGCGCGTAGCACCCGTCTAGCAGCAAACTCTCATCCCTTTTCTGTCCAACTCTCTAATGTAAGAGTTAACTGTTACTCCCAGTCCTTCATCTATGCAACAGGTCAACTCTGGAATTGTCTGCCTCTGTCTGTATTTCCTGCTTCCTGCAATCTCCAGTCTTTCAAACGCAGTGTGTCCAGGCATCTCGAAATGATTGAATGCTGAATTTGGCTCTCTCTTGTATTTTGTTTTTCTCTTGGAAGGAACAGTTTTTGCGGGCTCATGGCCTTTGGTTCTTTCTTCCTAGCATAATATATATATATATATATATATATATATATATATATATATATATATATATATATATATATATATGTATATATACATATATCTATATATATCTATATATACATATATGTATATATATATATATACATATATCTATATCTCTATATATATATATATATTGCCAGACGCCTCAATCCTGTTCGGGGTGGCCACAAACAAATCGCCTTCACGCCGCCCTGTCCCCCGCCATTTCACTGCCCCGCGCACACTCTCATATACCTCTCCACCCCATCCCGCCATCTCATCCTCGGCCTCCCCCTCCCCCTCCCCCCCTCCACCTCACTCACATACATTCTCTTCGTCAGTCTTTCACCCTCCATCCTTTCCACATGGCCAAACTACCTCAACGTATTCCTCCTAACGCTTCCTAGCACATCCACATCCACACCACAACGCTCCTTTATATCCTCATTTGTCAGCCTGTCTCTCCATGTGACTCCACAGGCTCCTCTTAAATAACTCATTTCCACTACTCTCTCTCTCTCTCTCTCTCTCTCTCTCTCTCTCTCTCTCTCTTTCTATTTCCACCTTAGACGATTCCGGTGCTGTTCCTCCATCACTTCACCCCTGTGACTTCCTCATGGCTGACATTAAAATTTCTTCAGCTGATGTACTTTCTGCCACAATGGCCCTCAATATTAACAAGGCATGTGGGCCTGATGGAGTCCCTCCTGTTGTTCTCAAGAACTGTGCTTCTGTGTATACACCCTGCCTAGGCAAACTCTTTCGCCTTTGTCTATTACCTTGTACCTTTCCTTCTTGCTGGAAGTTTGCTCTCATTCAGCCAGTCCCAAAGAAGGGTGACCATTCCCAACCCTCTAACTATCGTCCAATTGCTTTAACATCCTGTCTCAAAAGTTTTCGAGTCAATTCTTAATCAAAAAATATTAAAGCATCTTTCCTATCACAATCTTCTTTCTGATCGTCCATATGGGTTCCATCAGGGATGCTCCACTGGCAATCTTCTCATCTACCTTTCAGACTCCTGGTCATTCTCCTTTCGGGACATTGGCGATAGCTTTACCATTGCACTTGACATTTCAAAAGCTTTCGATCGAGTCTGGCATAAATCAATAATTTCCAAACTGCCCTCTTACGGTTTCCATCCTTCTATAGGTGCCTTTATCTCTAGCTTCCTTTCTGGTCGTTCTATAGCTGCTGCTGTAGACGGCCATCGTTCTTCTGCTAGACCTATCAATAGTGGTGTTCCTCAGGGCTCTGTCCTATCACCAGTTCTCTTCCTTTTATTCATCAATGACCTTCTAAGCTGTACATCTAACCCTATCCGCTCGTATGCTGATGACTCCACTCTTCACCTTTCCATTCGGTTCCCGCAACGCCCATCTCAACAGTTACTTCAATAAACAAGGGATGAGGCTATGGCATACCTAATGTCTCACTTGGCTCGTATCTCTGACTTGGGTAAAAATAATCTTGTTTTTAATGCATCAAAAACTCAGTTTTTACACCTATCAACCCAACAAAGTCTTCCACAGGTGTACCCACTAATGTTTAATAATATTCAGGTTAATCTTGCATCATCCTCGAACATGCTTGGGGTTTCATTCACTCGAGACTTATCTTGGAAAGATCATATTACATCTCTTGTAAAATCTGCTTCCAAGAGATTAGGTGTGCTAAGCCGACTCTGTTCCTTCTTTACCCCTGCACAATTGTTGATTCTATACATGGGTTTTATCCGTCCCTATGTGGAGTACAACTCGCATGTGTGGGGAGGCTCCCCACATACAGCTCTTCTCAATAGGGTGGAGTCAAAGGCTTTTCGTCTCATTAACTCTCCTCCTCTTACTGGCTTCCTTCAACCTCTGTCTCTTCGCCGCACTGTTGCATCTTTATCTCTTTTCTATCTCTACTTCAGTGGTCACTGCTCCTCTGAACTGTCTACTTGCATTTTTCCACCTCTACGACGGGCGCGTAGCACCCGTCTAGCAGCAAACTCTCATCCCTTTTCTGTCCAACTCTCTAATGCAAGAGTTAACCGTTACTCCCAGTCCTTCATTTATGCAACAGGTCAACTCTGGAATTGTCTGCCTCTGTCTGTATTTCCTGCTTCCTACAATCTCCAGTCTTTCAAACGCAGTGTGTCCAGGCATCTCGAAATGATTGGATGCTGAATTTGGCTCTCTCTTGTATTTTGTTTTTCTCTTGGAAGGAACAGTTTTTGCGGGCTCATGGCCTTTGGTCTTTCTTCCTAGCATAAAAGGCTCCCTCTACCTTTCTACACCCTGACCTACTTGCGGTTGGCCTGTTCCATCCAGTCCAAGCAAACGTGCGATTTTCATCTGTCATCTTGCTCCCATTATGCCTTTTTCTCTCACTCCATATCTTGGGAGCCACTCAGTTACCCTCTTATATATATATATATATATATATATATATATATATATATATATTGTTACATAGCCTATGATTTCATCATCCTTTGTGTAATTTTAACGCACAGTATGCTGCATGTTTGATCACGAGCGTGTTCTGCCTCAGTCCCCCCCTTCTACCGTTATAGTAGAGTAAGTCGTTCTCTCTGTTATTCAGAGCGGGATTGTCAACTCTTGGTCCCCATGGCTTCATTTGCGCGTCCTTCTTACAAGTTGTATCAAGCTCTGCTGGCCCCTATATAATGAGCTCAGTCTCTGCATCATTGCCACTTAGATCTGCTCCTCATTTTGTTCACATCTCTGTCCTCCCCTGTACAGATATTATTATTGTGAGTGCTCAAGAAATCTCCAAACATCTAGCAGCTGTGTGTAATTTGAGTATAAGTGTTATTGCATTTTTTCTTGTACTGTGTAGCATAAGGTTAATTCTTAGGCCTAGTGAGGTTTTTGATTAATGTTGGGTTTTATGTCAGTCGTTTTTGATAATAGTTTGTATCTGTAATAATTTATCTGGCATTCACTGAGTATTGTCTGGTATCTCATTTTATCAGGGCTGACTTAGATAAATTTACTCTTGCTAATTTCGTGTTAATAGAGGCTATTGCAGTTAAGCATATATTTAACCTGTTTATTTGCCATTACATTATCCTTATGAGTCCTGAATGTTTTGTTGTTAGTTTGAGCATTAAACTTTAACTTGTAATTTTACCTAACTCTTTTGTTTTGAACCTGGAACTTTACGGGACAGTAGTGACTCTTAGTATTCTCACTTAAAGTGTACGTTATCTTTCTCTGTTCCGTAACAATATATATAAGCTTACTTACTGATTTCGAACTTTGACTCCCTTCAAAGTATGCTCCTTGGGAGTCAGCGCACTTTGCCCAGCAGTCCCTCCGTTATTGGAAACAATTTCTAAAGTTAGTTATGGGGATCCTCAACAAGATATTTGAAGCATTTGTCTTTATCTCATTTAAGTCCTCAACTCATGAACCCTTCAACGGCATTATCAGTTTAGGAAACGGCCAGAAATCGAGGAGAGCCATGTCAGGAGAGCAGGGAGCCTTTCGGACCTATTTGATCCAGTGTGGCCAAAAAATATCCTGAATGAGATGGGATGAGTGGGTTGCAGCATTGTCATGGTGAGGCTGCCAGTTCTATGGCTCCCACAACTGTAGTCCCCTGCAAAACACAGCATTCCACAGGCAACAGAGAACTCCCAGGTAGTACACTTTATTGTGCATTTGGTTTTCTGAAGATTCTTATAATAAACAACACCTTTGTAGTCGGAAAAAAAAAAAAAAATGAGCCTCACCTTTCTCCAACCTTAATTTGCGTAACACGTTACCTTCATCGCCAAAAGCCTGCTGAATCTCCCTGATGGTTTCAAATTGCACGTCACCTATTTTTTTATGCAATAACATTGCTAACTTCACTAGGTTATTGCTGCACGAAATGGAAATGCAACAAGCAAGACTAACACATCCTCAACCACACACTGCTTGGCAGTGACTGGATTTCACGGCAGCTTTGAACAAGCATGCGTACACCTATTGAAGGTCACACAACACTGCGTTGCATCCACTAGCTTGTACTGGTTTATGAGAGGGGAAAAAAAAAAGTATGGAGACTTTTCTATCAGATCTCGTAGATTATAGTATTCAGTCTTGAGAAATATAGGACAGAAGTCAAGTTCACAGGGCATTCTCAGATTAACATTTTTAATATTCAAACTGAACCAAATGAACTGGAGAAATTCAAGGTCTAGCAAAAATGAAGTATTTCTATCTATCTATCTATTGCCAGACGCCATAATCCCGTAAGGGGTGGCCATTTGACTCTGAGTTATTTGTTTTACGGGGAGGAACACTAGCTCTCCACCAACCCACTTGCTGACACGTAGGGAGCACGTATGGTTTGGTTATATGGTTACCACCCACCGTTGTAAATGGTTTCTTGGCTTACAGGAAACCATTTGGCTTGTCACTCAATGTAAAACCACCTGTAAAGGAAAGAAAGACAATAAGAAATGACAGGAAAGATGGGAGAAGTAGGAGGAGAGGAGGGCAGACACAGAAAAAGAATGATAAAGGCTAAGGAAGAAGTAGGCAGCACTACATCAAGTGAGCGGATGATGGTCGCCACCACCTACCACTAATTTCAAGTTTGAGAAAAATCAGCGAAAGTAAAGGTCACAGAGTTAGGTCAAAATTTCAGTCATAGACAGATCAAAAGGGGTAACTGTTGAGCTTTCTTAGTGCTCCTCCTAATTTTCTCCAGTAAAATTTGTCAAGTCCAGGAGAAACTTTTAAAATTAGAGAGGCTTAGTCAGCGCCCTCATTTATCCCTTCACTACTATGACAATCTCAATCTCGAAAAAAAAAAAAAAAATCCTTTGATGCTTTGTTACATATGGGATAAAAAAAAAAAAAAAAAAAAAACATTAAGAAAAACATTTTATAAACTGTATGAAGATGTTATGATGCGAGTGGGCAAAGAAACGCCGGAACAAGGTCGAGGCAGTACAATTCGATACGTCCTATTGTGATTTGGCATGAATGTTTCGAGAAAGTGTCATAATAATATAACTATTAAACAACCATGGAGCACACAAAAATAATTTTTTTAATGCAAGAATAAAGAAACAAAGACCTGCAACCCGAAAAATTGTTCCCTCCAAGAAAAAATAAATCAAGACAATAGAGAGCCAATTACAAGATCTGTTCATTTCAAGTTGCCTAGACAGATTGCGTTTGAAAGACTGGGGATAATAGGCAGTAGGGAATACAAACAGGGGGAGACAGTTCCAAAGTTGTCCTGTTGCATACATGAAGGGCTGGGAGTAACGGTTAACTCTTGCATTACAGAGTTAGGCACAAAATTATAAAAAATTTGTTGATAGACGGGTGCTACACGCCCACCATAGTGGTGCAGGGATGCAAGCAGACAATTCAGAGGAGCAGTGACCATTGAAGTAGCGATAGAACAGAGATGAAGATGCAACAGTACGGGCAAGAGACAGAGGTTGATGGGAGTCAGTTAGAGGAGGAGAATTAAAGAGATGAAAAGCTTTTGACTCCACCTTGCTGAGAAGACCTGAATGTGGGAAGCCTCTCCACACATGAGAGTAGTACTCTACACAAGGACGAATACAGCCCATGTATAGAGTCTGCAGATGTGCTGGGGTAAAAAAGGCATGTAGTCAGCTTACCACACCAAATCTCTTGGAAACAGCTTTTATAAGAGAGATAATATGATCTTTCCAAATCCCGAGAGAATGAAACCCAATATATATTAAATAATGATAGAGGATATTGTTAAAAAGTGGAGGATACTCTTACAGAAGATTTTGTAAAACTGAAAGATGTAAGAAATGAGTTTTTGATGCATTAAAAACAACAATATTACTTTTACCCCAATCAGAGATATGAACCAAGTCAGATAAATCCCTTGTTTGTTGAAGTAAATGCTGAAATGAAAGCTGCAGAAAGCAAATCGAAAGGTGAAAGGTGAGGTCATTAGTGTATGAATGGATAGGGTTAGATGTACAGCTTATAAGGTCATTGATGAAGGAAGAAAGCTGGTGATAGGACAGAGCCCTCAGGAACACAATTACTGATAGCTCTAGGAGAAAAACAGTGGCCGTCTACAATAGTAGCTATAGACCGGCCAGAAAGGAAGCTAGAGATGAAGGGGCAAATAAAAGGATAAGAACCGAATGATGGCAGTTTGGAAATCAAATATTTGTGCCAGACTCGATTGAAGCCTTTAAGATATCAAGTGCAATGGCAAAGCTTTTGCCAAAGTCCCGAAAGGAGGATGACCAGGAGTTTGAAAGGTAAGTGAGAAAATGGGTAGTGGAGCATCTCTGCGGGAACCCATACTGGCGATCTGAAAGGAGGTTGCGATAGGAAATGTGCTTAATTATTTTTGTTAAGAATAGGCTCCAAAACTTTTAAAATGCAGAATGTTCAAGCAATTGTGCGACATGTAGAGTGCTGGGAATGGTCACCCTTCTTTGGGACAAGCTGGGTGAATGAGAGCAAACTTCCAGCAAGAAGGAAAGGTACAAGTTGGCAGACAAAGACAAAAGAGTTTATGTAGGCGAGGTGTAAGTACAGAAACACAGTTCTTGAGGATAACAAGAGGGACCCTATCAGACCCATATGGATTGTTCATACTGAGGAGAGTGATGACAGAAAATACATCAATTGAAGAAATGTTAATGTCAGCCATGGGGAAGTCAGAGGGTGGAAGTGATTGAGGAACAGCACCAGAATCGTCTATGGTGGAACTGGATGAGAAAGTATGAGCAAAGAGATCTGATTTATCAGTAGAAGAAATAGTTACAGAGTAATAAGAGTGGAAAAGAGGAGGGAAGGATGATGAGTTAAAGTTGTTAGAAAGGTTCTGGGCAAGGTGCCAGAAGGACCAGGAAGAATTTGAGTTGGAGAGTTCAGAACATTTAGTATGGATTTTTTTTTTTCTTTTTTCAGAGCAAAGAACAGACTTAGAACGATTTGGGGCAGAAACATACAGTAAAAGAAATGAGATTCAAGGGTGGGGTGGCTCCAGTACCTTCTGTAAGCCTTCTCCTTGTTGTAGACAGAATTAGAAGAAGTATGATTAAACCAAGATTTTTCTACATTAGTTACAGGAAATGAGAGATGAATGAATGCTTCCATCCCCCAGAGAATAACCTCTGTAATGAGCAAGGCAGACTCAGATGTCTCTCGGCCATGGAAGCAATAATCATTCCAAGGAAAATCAAAGAAGTACTGCCTGAGGGCCTCCCAATCAGCAGCACCAAATTGCCACCACCGCCGCTTCTTGGAAGGATCTATAGGCCTTACTGGAGCTGGTTAAGGTTATAAGGTTGCAATCGGGGGAGCCCAACAGAGATAAAAGATTAATAGCATAAACATAAGGAGTAGATATAAGGAAGAGGTCAGGTATTTTTGAACTCTCTCCAAGGGAGTCAGAGATACGGGTAGGGTGCAATTCAAGCCGCTCTAGGTCATTTAGGATAGAAATGATGTAGGCTTGTTCACCAAGTGGATCTGTCAAAGGAGAGGAGAGCCAAAAGTGTTGGTGAATATTGAAATCACGTAGAATAGAGATTTCAGAGAAAGGACAAATTGATAGGGTGTATTTCATCTTAGGAATATGATAGTCGAAGAATTTTTCGAAGTCAGTAGAGTTACAGGATACGTAAACAGAACAAATATATTGTACTTAAAGAATGACAGAATAGCCAAGGCGAGAGAGTAGAGAATTCAGAAGATTTAATTTCAGAAACACGATAACAGGATATGTCACTCATACATATACACAACAGACACCTTTGGCTTTGAAATGAGTATAGAGAAAGTAGGAAGATACAAGGAAGGGTTTGCTATCAGTCGCCTCAGACGACTGAGTCTCAGATAGGAAATGGTGAGGTTTAGGGGAAGAGAGATGGTGTTCACCAGATAGAAAGGTAGGGGATTGGCTGTGAATGTTACAAAAATGACGTAGAGATGAGACAGACAGTGATTCCAGACATCTCGCTTGGCCGTCACAGGGAGAGGGGCGGATGGTGGGGGCTTTGATGGTCCCCTTCCTCCCCGGGGACTACGAGGCTGATTTGAAAATTTTAACAGTACGATGACGTGGGTAATGTGCATGTAGTTTGGTGTCGACAGTTAGAGGAACTTGTATTGGAGGGCATGCTGGCCTACTCTCTGTGTTACTGAAACACAGAAAAAGGTCAGCAAAGCGGGAAGGTTAGGAGCTAGTCCCAAGGGCTGATGAAACGGGAGATCCATAAGAAGTAAAAACTGTGGGAATAGGGTTGCATGTTGCTTTACAGTTTTACCCTAGTTCCGATGCCTTTTGGTGCACTGCCCTCCCAACACCTTCATACATTTTGCTGCTTTTTTGATACCTTTGTATTAATCACAGTTCCTTTTTTTTTTTTTTCTTTTTTTTTTCTCTCGCCATTATTTCCTGCTTCTGCTTCAAGAATTGTACATTCATTTTTCATTCTGTCTTTTCTATTGTCATTATTTACAGCACTGTAAACTTACTTCACCGAAGAAAAATAAATAATTTTGGTTAACGTTTTAACAACAAAGACGTCTTTATTTTTTCTTTATTTTTCCACTGGCAATTTTCCGTTTGTCTTCCTCCCCTTCCCCTCCCTCCTTATTTTTGTTAACTTTCTGTGATCTTTTTATTTTACCCTCTCATGTCTATCATTAATTCTCTCTTGTTCCTCCCTTAAGCTTTCCTGCTTACTTTTCTTACTTTCTTTCTACTGTAGCATCGGTACCTACAGACATTGCTTCTTTATCTCCCAAGAAAATCTATGCAATTTTGTGTAAAGTACTACTTATTGTTTGATCTCCACAGTGTATATTTTTATCTCTAGAAACGCGTCCGCTCGTGACCCACTCGGACTCTCCTTATATATATATATATATATATATATATATATATATATATATATATATATATTTATATATACTGATTACATTTGTATTTATATTTACTTACTTTTTACATTTGTACTTATATTTACTTACTTTTTATTTTTTTTAATAATATTTTTGTGTATGATATACCTTCCTTTAACTCTATATAGTTTTTTGCTTCACACTTTTCTGCCATGTGTCGGTGCCTTCCCTCTGCTATATAAGTGTTTACAGCCGACCTCTCGACCTCATCCTTCACCCTTGTGAAAAACGAGGCAGCCCAGTCCCACATTATCATCTGCAGGAGCCACGTCAACAGCCACCCTGCCCCTCTCTTGCCTATATGATACTTGTTCTGCATATTTTGCCTCTCATCAACCCAGGGATGTGTTCTTCAACCCAGGCATGTCTGTTTACAGAATATTCTTCAACACAAGGATGCCTGTTTACAGTTAATCTTCAACACGAGGATGTTTATTTACAATTTATTCTTCAACCCGAGGATTTCTATTTACAGTTCATTCTTCAAACCCAAGGTTGTCTGTTTACAGTTAAATCTCCTGTTTCTAGATTACATTATTCTTCCCACATCTTTAGTCGACAACAACTTTTAAGTATTTCAGTCTTGTTGGTGGTATATAATATTACTAAATTTTATGAGTGACTAGTGAAGGGATAAATAAACGTTTATATATATCCCCCATTCGTTTGCAAAAGTTTCCCTAGTAAAAAAGAAAAATCACAACTAATCAGTAAAACATACTGTATATGTTTACATTTTTGCTTCCTATGTTTGTTTCACCTTGCTGACTGACTGATTTCGTAACATGAATTTCCGACACATATCGCTTTCAGAGTAAGTTAACGTAGAGGAGCTCATGTCGACACTATCATTTTAAATTTGCCTGACTCGGAGTGTACTCTAGACGCTATGTTCCCTAAGGTCTAGTAATCCTCCTATACACCAACAGGTTGCCTCACACGCCCACATATGCAATCCTTTGGGTACTGATACGAACTGCATATTCAGAAATATAATAGGACTTTGTCACTGAAGACTAGTTTTATTCTTATTCCCTCCGACAAGAAGAATATGTTTACATCCCTGTATGTTTGTCTGCCAGCAAGATTCCAAAAAAAAAAAAATAAATAAAAATAAAAGAGAGATTTGGACCAAATCTGATGTGTAGTTAGCCCAAGTCCCAGGGAACAATCGAGTAACTTTAGGGACCGATGTTTGTTAGTTTATTTGAAACTTAGCAGGATTACACAAAAACTAAAAGAGAAATTTGTACCAAATTTGATGTGTAGATAGCCCATATCACAGGGAACAATCTGTTACGTTTTGGGACCGATCAGAATCTTATTACAGGTTTTTGATCTGGAAAACACTTTTTTCAAAACCCTAATCAGTGATGGGAAACCTAACCCATTACGAAGAGCAGTTTCGAAATTACGTTGCCCTTGTCGAAGAGATGCACTCCGCCGAGTGCTCCCCTAGTTACATATGGGTGGGTCTTGTGGAAATGAATGATGTTTCACAAAACCATAAAGTGATCCCTTCCCGAACCAGGATCGATGTCGCACCTTTACGATCAGTACTTCACTCCCCTGTTATTGCATTTCCATTTGCAGTGGTTGTATGAATGATGCTATTATCTACATTACTATAATCAGTTTGCTTTCGCCAAAGAAGAATCCCTAACCATTTCAGCTCAGTTATTGTCTGGTGTAATCCAATTGGACGATAACTTTTTTCTAGCAACCAGGGAGAGTCATCCTTATATTCATAATAAAGGTTCATCAAATTTCTCGCAGCCACAAGTCAATATTCACGCAGCGAGAGTGGCTCACTTCCAACAGATGACAACAAACTGGCCAAACGATGATGTACGAAACACCTCTCGTGTGGAAGGTCTTAATGAAGCTTTTACCTGACATTATCAGTTTGGCATACATCCAGATTTATTTATATCTGAGGGGGTGTTTGGGCCACTTTTGTGCTCCTGAGACGGTTGCGTTCGTGAAATGTGAGTGGTAGAGTGCAAATGTAGTTTGCAGATTCACTCGATTCACATTTATTACTTGATGTGTGTGTATGTGTGTGTGTGTGTGTGTGTGTGTGTGTGTGTGTGTGTGTGTGTGTGTGTGTGTGTGTGTGTGTGTGTGTGTGTGTGTGTGTGTGTGCGCGCGCGCGCGCGTGCGCGTGTGCGCGTGTGCCCAGTGATGTGTGAAGGGTTACGTAGACCAATTTTGTGCTCCTGCAACGTCAAGGCTGTCACGTTCTCGGCAAGGCAATCAGCGACCGCAGCGAGTGAGTACACTTTTGGCTTCCTGTTAAGATTTCAAGGTCAAAGGGTAAAAAAAGTCTTCCTCCACAGTGCTTACTCGTCAGTATTAAACAATATCCAGGTGTCAAGTTGACACCGCTTCTAGAACAGTAACTACTCGCTGTAATGTTCATGTTGCATTTCCAGTTTATTGTACAGTCATTAAAGAACGATGAATCTGGCGCTATACCAACAGCGAGCTGCAGTCGCGGATAAATAAGTCAATGCTGAAAAGCTGTTACGAAGTCTCCTAAGCCAGTGTGAACGCGGCCGTAAGTGTAGTAATAAGCAAATGAAAAACTGTTTTAGTTGGACCATCCATTCTCATAAACAATTTTGGGTAGTACATCATAATTATTATGATGATCAGTTTTTGGACGATATTACTCAGGTGAGCCACATCATCATCATGATCATCATCATCATCATCACCAGCATCCTAATCTCCTTTCCATTAATAATATAACTGTGGAACGTATCTAGAAACAAAAATACGGAAAACAGAAAAGCTGAAAGTGTCCGAATGACCAGTAAACAAGCATGTGCTGCATAAGTTGCTACCGCAGCATAACATAAAAAAAAAAAAAAAAAAAAGAGGGGCACTCTGTGAAGCACATCTCTCCGACAAGGACAACGTAATTTCCAAACCACTCTTAATAATGGGTTATGTTTTCTCATCATTGATTAGGGTTTCCCAAAAAGTGTTCTCCGGACCCAGAATCTGCAATACCATCCGGATCGGTCCCAAAAGTAAATCGATTGTTCCCTGGGCCATGGGCTATCTGCCTACCAAATGTGGTCCAATTCTCTCTTTTAGCTTTTGTGCAATCCTGCTAACAGACAAACAAACTAACAAAACAAACTAACAAACAGGAGTGAAAAATACTCCTCTTGTCGGAGATAACTGCATCATCATCGATATCAGTCAATAAAGAGGATGCAGCACAACCTTGATGGCTAGTAGGAGACGATACGTAAGTAATTCATGTTCATAAATGCTTCGGCTATTAAAACACAAACAACAAGCTGCATGACAGTGATAACCGGTGTACAGAAAATAGAAGAATAAATAATTAGTTCTCTCTTTACTTTAACCTAACATAACATTCCTATTTATCCATCTAGAATGCGAATTTGTAATAACATTAATGTTAGAAAATTATGCTAAATACGAAGAAGTGATTTAGAATGGAATCCGAATTGTAATCATTTTCCTCTGCCACTGAGCTTCGTGAGGTAAGTTACAAAACGACTAAAATCCGGGTCAAGTTAACGGGGAAGAGCTCTATTACATGCTTGACAAAATCTTGGTTGATGAAGAACTGAAGAAAAAACAACTTAATTTTGATAAATTGTTTTCAGAAAATTGGATAAAACTAGAGGGACACTCAGTGGAACGCATCTCTCTGACAAGGACAAAGTATTTTCCAAACCACTCATCATAAAGGGTTAGTTCTTCTCATCACTGATTAGGGTTTCTCAAAAGGTGTTTTCCTGATCCAGAATCTGAAATACGATCAGGATCGGCCCCAAAAGTTAATCGCTTGTTCCCTGAAACATGGACTATCTATCCGCCAAAGTTGGTCCAAATTACTCTTTTAGTTTTTGAGTAATCCTGCTAACAGACAAACAGACTAACAAACTTCGATCCCAAAAGCTACCAGGTAATCGATTGTTCTCTGGTACATGGGATATCTACCCACCGAATTTGGTCCAGATCTCTATTTTAGTGTTTAAGTAATCGTGCTATCAGACAAACAAACTAACAAACAAACTAGAGGCCCCCCAAAGGGAGAATCACATCAGCCGCGAGCCGATACATATCTAGCGCGGCTCGGAATATGACCTTGACCTTGACCTACTTTCACCAATGTCGAGCTCGTCCGAGATTTTCATCCCTGCTACACAGTTGTAAAGTTTTGTGATGACGTCTTGAGCGGTTGCGAAGTTATTGCGCTAACAGACACACAGACAGACACACAGACACACTGAAACCAATACCAGCTTCGTTACCGGGGCTGGTAACAATCACGGGTGAAAACATACTTTCCTTGTAGGAGAGAGTAAATGTTGGAAATGAAGTGAGGCAGCAACTCAGCAAAGCCATTACACTTGTCAGGTAAAATTGCCTTTGTAATTAATAGTGGGTAGTTAACAGCAAATCAGGTTTATGAGTCCTGGGTTTTGTTGAGTTTTATTGGTAAGGTTGGCTGTGCGCTGGTTTAAATAAATGTTTAAGTAATGATTTTAAAAATGGTGCAGGAGAGGGACGCCTTCATGTGGTAACACCAATATAACCAGGTGGTTTAGCTGCCTGGGTATACAAACACCACTCAGTCACTTTCATATCTCTCGAAAGGAGGATGGTGGACTGCAGGAGTGGGGAAACTTAAGCCTGCAGTCCAGTGGGTTCACGCTTGTCATGAATGTGAGACTACAATGACCATTAATACTGCGTACTTAACCCCTTCGATCCGGTGTCCTATTTTCTGTTTCAGTCTTGCTTTTCCCAGATGACGCTACAATATATAGATTAGAATATACTTTTAGAACTGGCGGTGTTAGATAAGCCTTGATTAATCCCATCACTACCAAAGGTCTCCAACAATGTGAGTAAAGTTGCCTGCTAGAAGCCAAAATTATAATAAAATTCTATAATTCGATTGAAGTGACTAAAATTTCATTACAAGACAGTCTTTATATCATTCTTGCTGCTGCCAGGCTATTTTATTTAACTTAGAGGAGACTGTTTCGGAGGAGTGAGATACGGCCTTCAACAGACTCTGTTCCATAAGTGAACTCTCGTTTGCTGAATGTAGGAGTCTGACATTATACTGTACTTTGAGGAGATTTTACTCATTTCTTGGTAGATATATTATTCTCAGAGATATAACTAAGTGTATGTTTACCTCTTTCAGTTCAAAAGTTTTTCCTAAGCTGAATAACTGGAGCCAGCATAAAAAAATAAAAAACGAAACTCACCGTTTTGAAGGCGTCATTAGCAACACTGTACTCGTACCTAACATCAAGTTGAATATTAGCATATTCACTGTTATAGACGAGCATCAGCTCAGAAAATCGTCGAGTGGTACCAAGAATAAATTAACTTAGTACTTGACATATGCAAAAAAAAGTAGGACCAGGTGGTGCAAAGGTACAAATCCTGCTAAAACCCCAGTAAATGCAGCGGAAGACTGCCACCACTTTACCCACAGACAAAGGCCCTTGACAGGCTCGGGACCTTGAGCCAGGATGAGAAACGGGTTCTGGGGACGTTGTGATATATATATATATATATATATATATATATATATACATTGATTATGATAGGTGTTTTTAGTTCGGCTAACCATCCTAATAACTCCTAAGGTATAACTGGGTCCCCTTTCTAGACCGGAGCTTAGACACAGTGGGAGAGGAACAGGGCATAAAAACACAGGGCAACAACCTTACACATATATTACCAAACTCTGGATAGAGGAAGCTAGACAATTCACGAGACTCTTTCCAAAGGCAAGAACTGAAATTGACAGGTGTATTTAAGTTATAGGTATCATGCAGGATACCAACAGATGGAGAGACACAGCACTTAGGGGAAGATGGGACTAAACTTTGTTCTTTATGGTAATTCTGTATCTGTCCTGCATTACACATTGGTCATGTCTCTTATCATTTTCACTAGAGTTTGGGTGGTAAGACACTGTCACTGTATCCTACACTCAGGTAGTCACTTTCAATTTCACCTCACGGGCAGAGAAGTCACAGTCATTATGGGGATGTGGGGCAAGGGCACGGGCCAACCAGTGGGGGAGGGGCCGGTGGCTCACAGGTGACGGCCCAGTGTCAGCTGTGTTCCCTCAGGCGTCCTCTCGTCGAGGGGCCACGGGACTACCCGTGGGGGCGTCATTCTCTGCAGTGGGCTGTGGTCAGGCATAGTGAAGGGCCCCATACTGGAGGAGCTTGGTACGGTGGTTGGGCCCTCGGGACTGGGGCCGAAAATCCTCTGAAGACACTCCTGTAGGCGCCCCGTGCGGGAAGGGAGTCACTCCTCCTCTGGCCTGGAGAGGTCACACCCCGGGTACTAGTGGCAGCGTGGAGAGCCCGTCTACTGCGGTCTCGCTCCCGCTGCTTTGCTGTCAGGGTAGGGCTGCGGCATTGCAGACGGTAGGAGTACGACAAGTGTTGGTCTCCCTCTGGCACCAGCTGGAAGAAGTGCAGGCCCGAGGTCAAGACAGGTCCTCTTCACCAGTCCTTGATGGGAAGGTCCTCCTCCTGGAGGCTGCCTCGGTCTGGGGAGCCAAGGGTGGGACTTGCTCTGTCACCAGAGAGGTGGCTCGTGCAGGGGTCCCCCTCAGGTAGTGAAGTCAAAGGGGGTGAGGGGCTCCTCCCTGGCACCATTACCGGCCATCGCCGAGGTCCCTTGGGCAACAGGAGGAGGGTGGCTACAGGTCGCCCCTTTCCCGTCAGTGCAGCAACCAGCCGTCACCAGGGCCCGACTTCCAGGGTCTCCCTCGAGTTGCGGAGTCACAGGGGGCAAGGAGCTTTTAAGGCGTTCCTCTCTGGCATGGCTACCGGCCATCGCCGAGGTTCCTTGGGCAATGGGAGGAGGGCTACTACAGGCTGTCCCTTACCTGTCAGTGAGGCAACCGGCCATCACCAGGGCCCGACTCTCTGATGGGACCGCAGGCAAAGCGCGGCTGCCAGCCATCACCTGCTGCGGGCACGGCTACCGGCCATCGCCGAAGTCCCATATGTGGGGCGACCAGGGACGTCATTTCAATTTTCCTTGGGGGGGGGCCATAGGCTATTTAGGAGGCCCTCCTACTCCCACCTCCCTACATCAGAGGGGTGGCGAGCGACCATTTTGAAGCCACATGCAAAGCTGTATTTAGAGAATTAAAGCAGTAAACAAATATATATACTTTATCTAATTATTTGTTAAACCAATTACTTCCTGAAAGACATACTAATGGATATTCTGGCATTGACAGTATTTCTGTGTGAAGTTGAACATGTAATTTAAAGTGCATGGTAAAATACATATCACTGCATTATATGCTAATGACCTTGGATAATAGACCAAACAGCAATTAAAATATTTGTATTGGTGAATGCTTAAACTGACTTCATTGTTACAGCCTAATGAAAAGATAATTACTATAAAATTGAGAATGAAAAGATGTATACTTGTAACTGAATTAAAAATGGAAAGCTTTTAGCTTACTAGCCCCCAGAATACCATGAACCATATAAAGTAATGTGAAAAGTAAGGTCTACACTAAGAGGTGGGAGAAATAAAATGATGGTTTTAAATTTGGTAGAGGCTCACGTAAGAAGAGTATATTAATTTAAGAATTCATTAAAGGAAATTGGAAATTAAACTAAGTATATTTATTGTACTGAAAAATTAGTAAACTACTGCAACAGTGGATATCTCCGTGATCTCTGTTTTGCAAAGTTATTAACCAGGGTGTTAAAGTTAAGATTTTTAACAAGTTCCTTTTCTGAGTCCATAAATAGCAAGTCGCTTAAGCGATCATATCTCATTGAGATTCTTAGATATGTCTTGACTGATATGTCTTTTTACTTAGATATGTCTTTTTACTGAAAAAAAGTCGTTCATTGCCTGCAGTAGTTACTGGAAGGATGAGAAGAATTTTGATAATTTTCACTATTTCTGAATACGCACAATCAAATGGTTTAAATTCATATACTTAAAACAGATTCTTTGGCTTGTCACTCTTACTTAGAAAATGTCTTTTTACAACAGATGTTTGGGAAACTAGAAGTATTTCATCTATGTATATATCTTTGTAAGACTGTACTTTAATAGAAAGCTTCTCATATTCTAGAAAGTTTCTGGAACTGTAATCAAGTGCATTCCTTGCTTCTGTTAAGGGCATGTTTTGTGTGAAGCGAATATCAAGCTCTGAGAGAAATCTATCCTAATCATTTAAGAAGCTCTTAAGTCCTGATGTTACCTTCTGAATTCTCTTAGACTTAGGTCCACCAAACTGATTTGAATTTTCCAAGTTGGTATCTGCCTCATATGCTGAAGCAAAATCTTTAGCTTTGCCAAAAATACTAGAGAAAGCCTCATCCTTTCTCAAGACCTGCAAATCCTAAAAAGTTGACTCTATGAGAGAGCAAGCTTCAGATAGTAAGGCTTCCTCTGCTTGAAACTGAGCTGACAAACTATTGGTAACTCTAAGGACTTGTTCAATAATATGTAGATCCATTATAAACCTGAAAGACTAACTTTTTGTACAGTCCATTTGCTTCTGCTGCAGCTTCTGAAACAGAAGCCTCTGAAACTGTATGAAGCACTGATTGCAAACTTCAATAGCGAAGCTTAACCTTTGATACTGACCTATAATAGTAAGACCATCTAGTTATAGTAAGTCTTTCTAGTGTCAAAACCTGAAGATCTTCTGCTTTCTGTGCCTCTGTAAAAAGTTGGTTTCTTTTGTTACTGTTTAATAAATGTGTAAAGTGTGTTAATAATTGCAAATAAATGAAGAGACGCCGCTGGTATTCTTTATGCAGTCGCCCAGTACTAAATTCAGCCCGTGTGCATGGCAATGTATGTATACTGCTTGGGGAATTTTATCCCGTAGTCTTGCTGAAGCCCGCTAGAGCATCCACTCATTACACTAGCACCATCATAACACTGAGCCACACAGTTAGACCAAATTTAACCCGATTGTTCTATCTCCTTATACATAAAATCAGCTAAACATGCAGCATCGGCCTTTTCCATGTGATAGGTTCCAATGACACGTTCCTTCACAATACCCTCACTAAAGTACCGCACACGAATAGCCATCTGTTCCCTTTTTGACAAGTCTTTCCTTTCATCAAGCATAACTGAAAAGTACTTGGCTTCTTCTGCTTCAGCACAAACTGTGTCCTTGATATGTCTTCCAGTAACTGATATCAACTCATTCCGGTCGATCTAACTTTTGTCTTAGAGAGGGATTTGAGTCAGCAAGTAGGTGAAGAATTTCTACAAAATTCCCTGAATTTAATGTATTACCACCATCATAATATCCACGGAAAGACAGGCTTTGCCTTCCCAGTAATGCAGTGACTTTTAAAAGTAACTTTACATGTTCCCTGTTGTCCTCAATTTCCTGTAGCCTAGCTGAAGATAGAGAAGATGCTACTGACTGAGTGAACCTTGACTGAATATCCGTGACATTAGACCAAGCAATCATACTATTAATGTGCCTTTCACTTGCCTGATATTGTTTGAGAAGGGTACTGGTATCTTTCCATTTCCTTGTTCCAACATCAATAAACAGTGTCCTACCTAATCCTTCCTCCTTACGAACAGATGCTCCAGCATAGTGCCTACATGGATAGCAGTAACACGCAACTTGTGAGACCGAGTATTCTAACCAAGAAAATATATCAAAATAGGGACTTCTGAATTTCCTATTATTCTGATTGCTTGGGTAGCTTGGCTATTTTGGTTGACTGGGTTTGTCATAGGGGGACTTAGATATATCAACTGCTTGAGTCGCTGGAGTTTGTGATGTGGATGGACTGTATATTGTATCTTTTTGATCTTGGTTCACTGCAACAGTATGTGCTAATGTGACTTCTGCTTCATCAACAGAAATTAAATCTGAGTCTTGACCAGGGGATGATGTAGTGGCTAAGTCAGTATTGTTAGTTGCTTTACTGGTTGAATATCTATCTATCTATTTCTCTATCTATCTATCTATATACGTTTCCACTATAAAGGATGATGATGCCTGTAGAGCTTCAAGTTATTCAACCAGTAAGGGAACACCCACTTTGGGAACCACTGATCTAAATGAACTCTTAAGACTCCTACGAACAGGTACGTACTTCCTAAAGTGAGTAAAAGCTATTAATGGTAGCCAGAATACAATTAAAAAAAAAAGGCAGCTCGATACTGAAGTTAACTGAACAGCAGACTAGGAACATATTTACATTGACATCCTTTATTATACCTAGTAAATTATTGTGATTATTACACACATACACTCTCTCTCACACACACACACACACACACACACACACACACACACACACACACACACACACACACACACACAAAAGATATATTTCACTCAAAACGTATTGAGGCTAAACACAAATTATTTTTTTATTTCACGGTGTTAACCTTATATTTTTTTCATTAACTGTAGTTGATTTGGAGGCCCCCTCAGAAAGCTTGGGGGGGGCAAGCGCCCCTCACTGACCCCCCCAAATGACGCCCCTGGGGGCAACGTGTAGGCGAAGGGCAGCTACTGGCCGTCCCTTCTCTACTGGTGCAGCTGCTGGCCATCACCGGTGTCATACCCCTTGAGGAAATTGCAGAAGGAGAGAGGGCATACCGTTCTCTCCTCGCATGCAGCAACTGGCCATCACGGGTTCTGCAGGGTGGGGTGAGCAGCACTATGAGCGGCTGCTGGCTGTCTCTTAAGGTGCGGCTACCGGCCGTCACTCTTGCATGGCTGCGGGCCGTTGCTTTTGCTGTGTGGCTACCGGTCATCACTGTTGCATGGCTACAGGACGTTGCTTTTCATGTGCAGCTACCAGCCATCACTAGGGTGCTGCCTGGAGCTATGTTTCTAGCTCCACCCCGATCCTGATGAAGGCTGGGTCGCACCAGGTGCATTCTGGGGAATAGGGGTGCGCGACTATATTGGACTTATGTTCGTATCACGCGAATGTTACGCGCACCCTGTTTACCCCTCTGTTGTCGCCTCCTGGAGGTGTCATGACGTCCTCTGTTGTTGTTATTTGACCATTGTCGTGGTGGGAAAAATCACGTCCCCATGCTTGGTGCTGCTGTCGTGGTCTGGGGTCAGGTGTTGGAGGAGGGTGATCCATTGGGTTGTTGCTCAATTCTCGCTGAGGTGTGAGGTGCAGGTTAAGTAGAGGGTGGAGGGCTGGGAAGCGGTGGGAAGGATCTGGAGGAGGTGATGTGGTCGACGGATGCGGCGCTTCCTGCCACAGGGTGGTGCCCAGGTGGTGCATCTGACTCTCATGGCAGTAGGTGGTTGCTCCTTCGGTGGTCTCAGCTGAATGCTGGCAACGGAGGCGGGGGTGGTGACTTTATGCTGGGGAGAAATGCAGGTATTTTCCCCAGGGATAGGGGTGGAAGGATATTTTAGCTGAGGTTGGTGCAGTCTGAGGGTGATAGGGGTGGTGTTGGGGGTGATAAGTCTGGTGGGGGAGGTGAGGCGGAGGGGGTGGGGAATGGGGTTGTGGCATATCTGGCAGGAGGGTGTGAGAGGCGACCTGATCGGGTGATGATGGTTTTAAGGGTGGATGTGGGTAGCGAGGTAGGAGTGCTGCCACGTGGTGCTTTGGTTGTGCATGGTGTGAGCGTCAGGGGTGGGGATTTGGGGGCAGAGGAGGGAGGTGAGCTGATGTTGGGAAGTAGCGATGTAGAGGTACGGGTGGTGGAGAAGGGTGTGCGGGTGGGTGGTTGTGAGGGTGTTGTGGGTGATCTTGGCGTGCTGAGGTGGCAGGGTGGCAGGCGTGGTGGTGTAGGGTGCGTGGGTCGAGTGGGCACTGCCTCGTGGTGTTTCGGCTGTTCGTGGAGGGATGCTGTGGTGGGCAGCATTGGGCGGTGGCATTTGGGGTGGGGGTTTGAGGGTGGAGGAGGCAGATGAGGTGGCCTCAGTACTAACAAGGCAGGTGGGCCTGATGGGGTCCCTCCTGTTGTTTTCAAGAACTGTGCTTCTGTGCTTACTCTCTGCCTAGGCAAACTCTTTCGCCTTTGTCTGTCAACTTGTACCTTTCCTTCTTGCTGGAAGTTTGCTCTCATTCAGCCAGTCCCAAAGAAGGGTGACCACTCCCAACCCTCCAACTATCGTCCAATTGCTTTAACGTCCTGTATTTCAAAAGTTTTCGAATCAATTCCGATCGTCAGTACGGGTTCCGTCAGGGACGCTCCACTGACGATCTTCTCACCTACCTTTCAGACTCCTGGTCATCCTCCTTTCGGGACTTTGGCGAAAGCTTTGCCATTGCACTTGACATCTCAAAGGCTTTCGATCGAGTCTGGCATAAATCTTTGATTTCCAAACTGCCCTCCTACAGTTTCTATCCTTCCATCTGTGCCTTCATCGCTAGCTTCCTTTCTGGTCGTTCTATAGCTGCTGTTGTAGACGGCCATCATTCTTCTCCTAGATCTATCAACAGTGGTGTTCCTCATGGCTCTGTCCTATCACCAACTCTCTTCCTTTTATTCATCAATGATCTTCTAAGCTGTACATCTAACCCTATCCACTCATACGCTGATGACTCCACCCTCCACCTTTCCATTCGGTTCTCGCAACGCCCATCTCAACAGTTACTGCAACAAACAAGGGATGAGGCTATGGCACACCTAATGTCTGACTTGGCTCATATCTCTGACTGGGGTAAAAATAATATGGTTGTTTTTAATGCATCTAAGACTCAGTTCTTACACCTATCAACCCGACAAAATCTTCCACAGGTATACCCACTAATGTTTAATAATATTCAGCTTAATCCTGCACCATCCTTGAACATGCTTGGGGTTTCATTTACTCGGGACTTATCTTGGAAAGATCATATTACATCTCGTGTAAAATCTGCTTCCAAGAGATTGGGTGTGCTAAGCCGACTCCGCTCTTTCTTTACCCCTGCACAATTGTTGACTCTATACAGGGGTTTTATCTGCCCCTGTGTGGAGTACAACTCTCATGTGTGGGGAGGCTCCCCACATACAGCTCTTCTCAATAGGGTGGAGTCAAAGGCTTTTCGTCTCATTAACTCTCCTCCCCTTCCTGACTCCCTTCAACCTCTGTCTCTTCACGGCACTGTTGCATCTTTATCTCTTTTCTATCGCTACTTTAATGGTCACTGCTCCTCTGAACTGTCTGCTTGCATTCCTCCACCTCTACGACGGGCGCGTAGCACCCGTCTGGCAGCAAACTCTCATCCCTTTTCTGTCGAGCTCTCTAATGCAAGAGTTAACTGTTACTCCCAGTCTTTCATTTATGCAACAGGTCAACTCTGGAACTGTCTCCCTCTGTCTGTATTTCCTGCTGCCTATGATCTCCAGTCTTTCAAACACATTGTGTCCAGGCATCTCAAAATAATCGGATCTTGAATTTGTCCCTCTATTGTATTTTGTTTTTCTCTTGGAGGGAACTGTTACTGTGGGCTCATGTCCTTTGGTCCCTTCTTCCTCGCATCAAAAAAAAAAAAAATGTGGGTGCGTCTGGGTTGTGGGTGGTCTTGGTGTGCTCAGGTGATGCGAGGGTGGTGGGGTGGCAGGTGAGGCAGCTTGAGGTGCTGGGGTCGAGGGAGGCGGTGGTGAAGAGGTCTTGGCTGGGGGGAGGGATTTGCGGTGGTAGTGAAGTGGGAGGTGAGGTGGCATGAGGGGCGCAAGGTGAGAGAGTAGGTGATGATGGTAGGGAGGAGGAAGTAGTGATGTTGCAATTGTAGGAGTCGGGAGGAGGGTCCGAGGTGGCAAGTGGAGGTGAGGTGGTAAGGAGGGCTGGTGAGGTGGATTGAGGGGAGCTGGTGGTGCGGAACGGGCGCACATGGAGGTTTCCATATGTTTGTGGGGCGTTATGATAATTTATGATTACTTGGTACGGGTTAGGGACTTGGGTGATGGTGTAGGGGTCCATGAAGTGAGGGGAGAGTTTGTGGGGAATTGGGAGCTTGGCAACCATCACGGAATCACTTGGATTATAGGGGTTCAAGGGGATGGAGTCGGATTGGAGGTCCAGGCCATTTTGTAGGTGGTGAAGGTGCCTTTTGACATGGTGGAGGAGGTCGGATGTGGGGGGCGTGATGGGAGACTGTAGGTGTCGGTGTAGTGGCAGGAGGAGAGGGACCCCCCCGAAAATCCGCTTGTGAGGGGATATGCCACCTTCTCGGGGAGAGAAGTAGACTGTAGCACCAGTCGAGCAGGGCAGTACTCCCAATGTGGATGGAAAGCTAATGACAGGGAGAGCTGGAGCTCCCATTTCATCAGCCCTCAGGACTAGTTCCTGACCATCCCCCTTTGCTGAACTTTTTCATTGTTTCATTACCACAGAGAGTAGGCCAGCATGCTCTCCAATACAAATTTCTCTAACTGTCAACACCAAACTACATGCATAGTACACACTACACTTCCTTTTCAAAATTAAAAATTAAAATGGCAGTATCTGAAAATCAGGCCTTGGAGTCCCCAGGCAGAGCGAGACCATAGATTCCTCCGCTATCAGCCCCTCTCCTGGTGACAACGCAGAGAGATGCCTGGATCCACTGTCTGACTCATTTCTTCATTTCTGCAGCATTTATGGCCTTTCCTCTAACTTTCTCTCTGTCAAACACCACCTCTCCTCCACTAAACCTCACCTTCTCTTCTTGAGAGAGACTCAGCTGTCTGAGGCAACTGACAGCAAACCCTTCTCTGTTTCCTCCTACATTCTCTATGCTCATGTCAAAGCCTAAGGTGAATGTTGTGTAAATGTATGCAATGATTTATCTTGCTCTTGTGTTCCTGAACTTGATTCTTCTGAATTCTCTACTTTCTGGGTTCGGTTTTCTTGCCATTCTCTGACTAAATATGTATGTGCTGTTTACTTATCCCCTAATTTTGCTCATCATCATCATCATCATCATCATCCGGACCTCCTTTCACACCCAAGGGCAGGGTGAGGAGTAGCAATGTCCAGACAGCCCAAAATTGCCCAATCCAATGGGCCACGCTTCCATTCACTCATCATTCAAGCCCCCGGAATCCTGGCTCTATTGGATATGCCAAAAACATTCACCACGTTCTGTAGCTTCACATATCGTATCCGACAGAGTCAATCCAGATGCTGCCACGTTAAAAAGGGGTGCCAAAAATCCCTGATCATGCACATCTCCTCACAAAATTCATCCAGCCAGCTCGATCTCCTGTCAGTTCCCTAACCTCACCGACTTCCAAACCTCTCTTCCTCACACATTCATCCACCATATCTCTCCATCTTCTCCTTGCCCTACCTCGTCTCCTCCCTCCTTCGAATTCGCTCAGATATACCTTCTTCACCACTCTATTATTTTACTATCAAAAATTCTTTGACTATCATACTTCTACAGTGGAACACATTCTATCCATTTCTCCATTCTCTGAAATCTCCGTTCTTGGAGATTTCAATGTTCATCACCACCTTTGGCTCTCCTTTGCTTTCACTGATCCACCTGGTGAACAAGCCTACATCTTTTCTATCCTTAATGACCTAGAGCAGGTTGTACAGCAGCCTACCCGTATCTCTGACCGTCTTGGAGAGAGCTCCAACATACTTGACCTCTTCTTTACAACTAATCCTAATGCTTACACTGTTAATCTTTCCTCTCCATTGGGCTCCTCTGATCACAACCTTATTACCTTAACCTGTCCTATTGCTCCAGTGCAGCCTGTGGACCCTCCAAAGAAAAGTCATCTGTAGCACTTCAGAGCTGTGGATTGGGAGGCCCTCAGATAGTACTTATTTGATTTTCCTTGGAATGATTATTGCTTCCATGGCCGGTAGCCATCTGAGCGTGCCTCACGCATTACAGAGGCTATTCTCTCCGGCATGGAAGCATACATTCCCTTCTCATATTCTCTGACTAATGCAAGAAAGCCTTGGTTTAATCACGGTTGTTTTAATGCTGTCCGCAACAAGGAGAGGGCCTATAGAAGGTACCAGAGCCAACCCACCCCTGAATCACATCTTGTTTATGTTTCTGCCTGGAATCGTCCTAAGTCTGTTCTTCGCACTGCTAAAAATTATTTAATCCATACCAAGTGCTCTCAACTCTCCAATGCATATTTTTCCCACTCCTTCTGGTACCTTGCCAAAAATCTTTCTAACAAATATACCTCATCATCCTTCCCTCCTCTTTTCTACTCTGATGGCTCTGTAGCTATTTCTTCTACTGATAAAGCAGATCTCTTTGCTCAGACTTTCTCCTCCAATTGCACCTTAGATGATTCCGGTGCTGTTCCTCTATCACTTCCCCCCCCAGACTTCCTTATGGCTGATATTAAAATTTCTTTACCTGATGTATTTTCTGCCATCACTGGCCTCAACACTAATAAGGCATATGGGCCTCATGGAGTCCATTCTGTTGTCCTCAAGAACTGTGCTTCTGTGCTTATACCCTGCCTAGGTAAACATTTACGCATTTGTCTGTCAACTTGTACCTCTCCTTGCTGGAAGTTTGCTCTCATTCAGCCAGTCCCAAAGAAGGATGACCACTCCCAACCCTCTATCGTCCAATTGCTTTAACATCCTGTGTTTCAAAAGTTTTCGAGTCAATTCTTAACCCAAGACGTCCCGTCGATGTATGGGTACGTTGCAACGATTTGCATTTGCCAGTCCCGGCGACGTACAGGTATGTCGTGCAATTGCAAGGTCCCTAATTTGCACAATTTTCAATTTTCGCGCGTGATTTTTCGTATGTATACACGGGACACCTTCCTCTATTCCTCTACAAGATGCCAAGCAGGGACAATGCCTTACACCGCATAACCTCCCCCCTCCTCCCCTCACGCCATTGTCTTAGCAATTCACCTGTTACCAGTGACCTGGCCAGTAAAGATATTCAGGGCCAGAGTGATTCCCCAATCTATGACAATGTGGAGGACAATGTTTACACAGCATTAAAAGAAGAAACAGTCAGAAATAATGATCAGGTAATGTGGCAAAAAAAGGTCAGGTATGGTGATTAGTTAGTGAGTGAAACAATGCTTATAATGTCTTTATTACTGCTTGAAAACCAATATACTCTCATACTACATATAAATTCGTACCAAGTAAATAAATAAATACCGTTTATGAGTGGATAAAATAGGTACCCTCCCATAGAACTCGTTTTCTTTGGTGCCAGCATGTTAGAAAACCCAGTCAGGTAAGGAGGAACTCCTACCTGGATTGAGTATTTGAAACCTCAGGTGAGCGGTTTCTCTATGAATTTTCGATGTTTCTCACCAAAAGCAAAGGTTTTAGCCCCCCCAAAAAAAATTCGAAAATTCCTCAGGATTGGGGGATGTCGGAGGTGAGGAAATCCTCGGGACGTGACGGGTTAATAGGAAAATTTTAAAGCATCATTCCTATCACAACCTTCCTTCTGATCGTCAGTATGGGTTCCGTCAGGGACTCTCCACTGGCAATCTTTTAACCTACCTTTCAGACTCCTGGTCATGATCCTTTCGGGACTTTGGCAAAAGCTTTGGCATTGCACTTGACATCTCAAAGGCTTCCGATCGAGTCTGGCATAAATCTTTAATTTCCAAACTGCCCTCTTACGGTTTTTATCCTTCTCTCTGTGCCTTTATCAATAGCTTCCTTTTTGGTCGTTCTATAGCTGCTATTGTAGATGGCAATCGTTCTTCTCCTAGATTTATCAACAGTGGTGTTCCTCAGGGCTCTGTCCTATCACCAACCCTTTCTTTTTATTCATCAATGACCTTCTAAGCTGTACATCTAACCCTATCCACTTCTATGCTGATGATTTCACTCTTCACCTTTCCATTTGGTTTCTGCAACGTCCATCTCAGCAGTTATTTCAACAAACAAGGGATGAGGCTATGGCATACCTAATGTCTGACTTGGCTTGTATCTCTGACATGGGTAAAAATAATCTTGTTATTTTTAATGCATCAACAACTCAGTTTTTACACCTATTAACTCGACACAATCTTTCACAGGAGTACCCTCTAAGGTTTAATAATATTCAGGTTAATCCTGTATCATCCTTGAACATGCTTGGGGTTTCATTCACTTGGGATTTGGAAAAATCATATTGCATCTCTTGTAAAATCTGCCTCCAAGAGCTTAGGTGTGCTAAGCTGACTCCATACCTTCTTTACCCCTGCACAGTTGTTGACTTTATACACGGGTTTTATTCATCCCTGTTTAGAGTACAACTCTCATGTGTGGGGAGGCCCCCCACATGTAGCTCTTCTTAATAGGGTAGAGTCTAAGGCTTCTCGTCTCATCAACTCTCCTCCTCTTACTGGCTCCCTTCAACCTCTGTCTCTTCGCCACACTGTTGCATCTTTATCTCTTTTCTATCGCTACTTCAATGGTCGTTGTTCCTCTGAACTGTCTGCTTGCATCCCTCCACTTCTACAACGGGTGCGTTGCACCCATCTAGCAACAAATTCTCATCCCTTTTCTGTCCAACTCTCTAATGCATGAGCTAACCATTACTCCCAGTCCTTCATTTATGCAACAGGTCATCTCTGGAACTGTCTCCCTATGTCTGTATTTCCTACTTCCTATGATCTCCAGTCTTTCAAACGCAATGTGTCCAGGCATCTCGAACTGACCGAATCTTTTGAATTTGGCTCTTTTTTGTAGAGTTTTTTATTTTTCTTGGAGGGAACTGTTTGTGGGCTCCAGGACTTTGGTTCCTTCTTTTTTACTAAAAAAAAAAGGAGTTGATTCTCCACTTGACAATTTTAACATGGGTGGGTCAATCATCATTCTTCGTTTCTTCTATTCTAGTACGCACCTTGTTCACGAGAGTGTGATGGCTCCTCTTGCAAAATCTATTCCCCTCTGGCCAATATGGAGAGGTCTGGGAGATGCAGTAGCCGAATAGGTTGGCTAGCTCTTGGTAGATGTTGCTGGTAAACTCGGAGGCATTGTCTGAGTGCAGGGCCTGTGAAATTCCAAAATAGGGGAATACGTGGCGAACGAGGGCGTCGGCCACGGCAACGGTGTGATGCTCTTTGGCTGAGCATGTGATAAGGAACTTGGATTATGTATCTACAAAGATGATGGTGTAACAGTACATTGACTTAGGGGGTAGGGGCCCCACAATATCTACTGATAGGAACTGGCAAGGTTTGTGGGTGGTTATGCTGCCTGATGGGCTTGTGGTGTGGGTGACATCCTTGTCTAATGCGCAGGCTTGGAAGGACTGGGTGACTTGCTTGGCCAGGTTGCTGGGGTTGGGGGTCCAATATGTGTCGTTGAACAGCTGGAGGAGCTTCTTGATACCTAAGTGGATTCCATTATCGGTGTGGAGATGCTTCATGGTGTCTATAAAGGTGTCAGGGTTGAGGAGGATGTGGCCCGATGGGGTGAATATATTGTTGCCCTCTCGGTGGAGTTTGGCCAGTAAATGAGGCAGAACCCAGGGGGGCCAGTCCTTGTCACGCCACTGTTGGAGGAGCTCTGGTTCGCATCAGATGGCATGGAGGGGCAGGCACGAGAGTGCATCATCATTAGTATGGAGCTTGCTGGGATGGTAGGTGATCTCATAGTTAAATTCCTCCAACATCTCCCTCCATCTGATGAGCTGGGCATTGTGAGTGTCAGACTGCCAGGGCCATTGGAGCGACTGATGGTCTGTGATGATGGTGAGATTTATTCTGGAAAGATAGGCTCAGAAATGCTCCATAGCCCATATGATGCCCAGGCACTCTCGCTTGGTTGTGGCATAATTCATTTAAGCCTGGTAAAGGGTATGACTGGTGCAGCCAATGATATGTTGTCCCTCCTGGACTTGGGCGAGGACAGTGCCAATCCCGATCAGGGAGATGCCTGTGAATAGTCGGAAGGGCAGGGAGTAATCAGGGAAGGCTACAATGGGGGTGGTGATGTGCTTGTCTTTTAGTTCCTGAAAGGCAGCCAGTCACTCACTGGTCCAGGTAAAAGGTTCTCCCTTCCAGGTCAGATCATGTAGGGGCTTGGAGATATTGGCGAATCCCTTCAAGAACCAACAGTACTATGAGGTGAGGCCCAGGAAGGCTCAGACCTCGTGGACGTCTCGCAGTAGGGGGAGCTCTGCAATAGCGTGCAGCTTGTTGGTGTCAGGTGAAATGCCATCTTTCGAGACTATATGCCCCACGAAAGCAACAGTTCTGGTGGTCAGGACACACTTGGAAAGCCAGAGTTTAAGCCCTGCCTGGCGAATGTGTTGAAAGACTTTACTGAGGTGCTGAAAGTGATCGGCCCATGTCTTGCTAAAGATGATCACGTTGTCTAAGCATGCCAGACAGATTTCTCAGGTGAGGCCACTCAGGACGGACCCAATCAATTTGGAGAAGGTGGAGGGTGCGTTGCAGAGTCCGAAGGGCAAAAAGTTAAATTCATAATGTTTTCCATTGCTAGTGGAAAACGCGGTTTTCCCTCTATCCTCGGGATGTATGGGGACCTGTCAATACCCAGATTGGAGGTCTAGGGTAGAGAACCAGGAACCGCCATGCAGCGAGTCGAGGGAATCATTGATCCTGGGCAGTGGGGTGGCATCTTTGATGGTAACGTCATTAAGGTGATGGTAGTCCACGCAGAACTGCATGGTGCCGTCTTACTTCTTGATGAGGATGACAGGAGAGGACCAGGGGCTGGTGGAAGGTGAAACAACACCAGCATTGATCATTTCCTGGACCTGCCGGTCTTCCTTTGTTCATTCTTTCGGGTTCTTCCGTCGGGATGGTTGGCAGATAGGTGATCTTGTGGTGTGTATTTCATGTGCCAGGTAAGTAGTGTGGCTGATATCGGTAGGTCCTGAAAGTCCAGAAAGTCCTGAAAGTCCAGGAGTAGGTGGCAGAAAGTGTCGGCTTGGTGGGGTTAGAGATGCTCAGGTATGGGGAGTAGTGGGGTGGGGGAGGGGTGGTGGTGGGGGCTCATGGCTCTGCTTTTTCCACTTCTCCTACCACAAACTCCTACCACAAGGTCGGAGGAGAATAGGAAAGATGTTCCGGTGGGCCTGTTAAATGGCAGCCATGCTTCGCGGTGAGGGGGAATTGTGATGGTAGGGGTAGTGGTAGCAAGGAAGGTTGGGCGAGTAGGGGGGGCTAGGAAAGGGATCGGGGGAGTGGGGGCAGATGGGTGGGGCGTGGTGCTGGGGAGGGGTAAGGGAGGGTTTTGCTGGTCCACAGGGGTTGTGGGGGATTGGGGGAGGGGACTGGTGGCTCCTGAAACTGAAGTTGGCACATGTGGCAGTTGATAGATGTTCATAGCTTCTGTAGGAGGTCTAGTCCCAGATATCCATCATAGGAGCAACAAGCCGAGTTGAACACGATGAAGTTGTGCTGGGCAGAGACTTTTTGGTGGGTGTCGGTGCTAAGGCCTGAGTTTCCCCACAGATGGGTAGGGGGTCATTCCCTGCATCCACGAGAAGAGTCAATGTAGGGAAAAGCGGGCCAAAAGTCAATTTGTGACAGGTGTAAAAGTAACTATGGAGGCACAATCTGGCCGCTCCCGTATCAACCAGAAGCCTCGCATTAACCCCGCTGAGTCTCATCTTATTGTAGACCGGGGGACGATAATTCTGAGAGATGGCCCCAGCCACCATGGGGAGGTGTGGGGGTGGCCCTAAAAATCCAGCTGCTGTAGGATCTCCTCTTCCTTCAGCTCTGTTTCCTTGGAATCGGTGTCTCCTGGTGGTGTGGTGTTCTCGTTCTCTAAAGAGGATACCTTGCGTCGGATTGGTGTGTTAGATTTGCATCAGGCTGCTTTAAGCTGCTCCCAGATGTCATGGAATAGACATCTGTGACTACAAGCAGAGAACTCCCAGGGATTGATTGTAATTAAACTCTGGTTCTCCTTATATGCCAGGTGGTTGTTGGTGGGGTGTGCCCTGGCTGGGGTTGGCATAGGGTTGGTGTGGGTTGGTAATGACTGAGGCTTGCTGGGTGGGGCTGGTTTGTTCGTAGGGAATTTACTCACTACGTTGATTTGCTGAGGGGTGGAGCGGGAGGTCAGAAGTTGACATATTAGCTGGACATCCCTGTCCAGATCTCCCGTAAGGTTATGTATGGTGAAGTGTTCCTGGACCATACCATGGGAGAACTCTGAGTAGGGTGTTAAACGTGTGCTGCTCCCGGGTTTCTTTTTCAGCTTCCGGGTAAGCAGCGGTGATGAGCCACCTGGCCTAGATGAGAGTGTCATCCAGGCTTACGTTGTATGTTAGGCTGTCCAGTTGGGACAGCACCACCATTCTTCCTAGAGATGGTGTGATCGCTTCTACTGCTATTTTGGTGTAATTCGCCCAAATTAGTTCAGGGATGACTTTGGGTGCAATACTGGCTGTTGCCTTCCCCAGAAATGGTAGGGTGACAGCGAACTTTTGCCTGTCATCTTCAAAGCCAATATCTAGGAGCAGCTTGACTATGGACAGGTACGTGTGATTATCGTACTGCTCCTGAACAAATTTGGGCAATTGTACATGCGGTTTGGTTGCCATTTTGCCGATTTCCCTGTTTGCTTCTCTCTGTGTTTGCCCGTGTCAAGAACCACTGCTGTCCACCAGTGTTATGCTAGGTGTTTTTAGGTTGGCTTCTCGTCCCAGTAACACCTAAGGTATAGCTGGGTTCCCTTTCTAGATCGGAGTTTAGACACAGTGTGAGAGGAACAGGGCATGAAAACACAGGGCAACAACCTTGCAAGTATATTACCAAACTCTGGATACAGGAAGCTAGACAATTCACAAGACTGTCCAAAGACAAGAACTGGAATTGACAGGTGTATATAAGTTATAGGTATCACACAGGATACCGACAGATGGACAAACACTGCACTTAAGGGAAGATGGGACTAAACTTTATTCTAGGGCTGTTTGTTCTTTACGGTAATTCTGTTTCTGTCCTGCATTACACACTGGTCATGTCTCTCATCACTTTCACTAGAGTTTGGGTGCTCAGACAGACACTGTCACTGTATCCTACACTCGGTTAGTCACTTTCAATTTCACCTCGTGGACAGAGAAGTCACAGTCACTATGGGGATGTGGGGCAGGGGAGCAGGCCAACCAAGGGGGGCTGGCGGCTCGCAGGTGGCAGCCCAGTGTTGGCTGCGTCCCCTCAGGTGTCCTCTCATTGAAGGGCCATGGGACTACTTGTGGGGGTGTCGTCCTCCGAAATGGGCTGTGGTCAGGCGTGAAGGGCCCCACACTGGTGGGGCTTAGTATGAGGATTTGGCCCTCAGGAGTGGGGCCAAAAATCCTCTGAAGGTGCTCCTCAGGCGCCCAGTGCAGGAAGGGAGTCGCTCCTCCTCTGGGCTGAAGAGGTCATGCCCCAGGGTATAGGGGCAGCGTGGAGAGCCCGTCTACTGCGGTCTCACTCCTGCTGCCTCGCCATCAAGGTAGGGCTGCAGTGTTGCAGGCGGTAGGAGTCCAACAGGCATTGGTCTCCCTCTGGCACTGGCAGGATGGAGTGCAGCCCCGAGGTCAAGATGGGTCCTCTCCACCAGTCCTTGATGGGAAGGTCCTCCTTCTGGAGGCTGCCTCAGTCTGGGGAGCCAAGGATGCGACTTGCTCTGTCACCAGAGGGGCGGCACAAGCAGCGGTCTCTCTCATGTTAAGTCAAAGGGGGTGAGGGGCTTTTAAGGCGCTCCTCCCTGGCGTGGCTACTGGCCGTCACTGAGGTCCCCTGGGCAACAGGAGGAAGATCCCTTTCCCTTCGGTGCAGCAACCGGCCGTCACTGGGGCCTGACTCCCTGACAGGACTACAGACGAAGCGTGGCAGCCGGCTGTCACCTACCTGCAGGCGTGGTTACCGGCCGTCACCGAAGTCCTGTATGAGGGGCGATGTGTAGGAGGAGGGCAACTACTGGCCGTCCCTTGTCTACTGGTGTGGCTGCCAGCTGTCACCGGTGTTGTGCCCCTTGAGGCAACTGCAGAAGGAGAGAGTGCGTACCGTTCTCTCTCTGCATATGGCAACCAACCGTCACGGGTTCTGCAGGGTTGGTGGGCAGCACTACTAGCGGTTGCTGGCCGTCTCTTAAGGGTGCGGCTACTGGCCGTCACTGTTGCACGGCTGCAAGCCATTGCTTTTGATGTGCGGCTACCGGCCATCAGTGGTGCAAGGCTACAGGCTGTTGCTTTTGATGTGCAGTTACCATCCATCACAAGGGTGCTGCCTGGAGCTATGTTTCTAGCTCCACCCCGATCCTGACGAAGGCTAGGTCGGTGGAAGGGTAATGCACCCGGACTGAGGTGTTCGTGCCGGGTGGATTCCGTGGAATAGGGACACGTGGCTATATAGGACTTACGTCCATATCGCACGGACGTCACGCTCGCCTTGCTTACTCCTCTGTTGTTGCCTCCTGGGAGTCTCATGATGTCCTCCATTGTTGTCATTTCATATATATATATATATATATATATATATATATATATATATATATATATATATATATATATATATATATATATATATATATATATATATATATATATATATATATATATATATATATATATATATATATATATATATTCTGAGGGATATTATTGTGACTTTTGTGGTGGTTAGAGCACCACAACCACACAGGTTTGATCACTAAGAGGTAACTGATGTTTTTCAATAATGTACTGGCCTTGTTGTAAAGCCATCAGGGGTCGTGGTAAAAAAAAAAAAGGTATTCAAAAACTGACCACTTCTTTACTCTCTCGCGCTCTTTTCCTCAGCAATACGGTTGATAAATTCATCGGGCAACCTATTTTCCACTAGGTCGCCATACGTGAACAAAATACTTTCAGTATAACAGCATATCATTGTGCTTAATAGAAGCTTTATCCCTCTTTGCCCTTCCTGCCTAAGTACGTCATTTTCATGACATTTTTACTACCTGCAAACGATTTTATTCAGCTAAGGAAGGATCTCTTGGCAATGAATGGATTAATGAAGAATGTGTGTAAGCCATGCAGACTGAAAAAATATATATATTCTACAAAGAATAATTGCAAACAGATCAAGAAAAATACAAGAGCCTTAAATGAGTTACAATTTAAAGAAGAACTATTTTTTTTTTTTTAAATATCAATACCAAAAGATGTGGTCCAAAAATAATTCATATTATATGTTGTTCTCCAAAATTACGACCAGTACCCTCCGGTGCGTTCATTCCCCCCTAACTACCAAGGCCTCCACTGCTCATTGATTTCCTGAGCGACTCTCTCACCATTTCTCTTTCCAGCCTTATTACTTTTCTCTCAGCTCTTTACATCTTGCATTTAATTTAAAGGTTTCTCCTGTCAGCAGCTTCCTTATTGCCATAGACTCATTTAATGACTTTGTGCTAGTTCTTTATTATTCCTTCCTTCCTTCCTTCACTGAGTTCGTGCACAGAAATATAATGCACGCCGAAAGTATTGAAAGTCCCGGAAATTACTGGAAGGCTCAGGAAATTAGAGAAAATTACAGGAATGTAGTTACAAGAAATAATGAAAAGTTACAAGAAATAATGAAAAATACCAGTAAGAAAGAGGCGGTAAAGAAGTAGTGAAAAGTACCAGAATGTATAAAACAGAGGGTCTAGAAGAACTGACAAATACCAGAATGTGTAAAGCTGAAGGTACAAAAGTACTGACAAGTAACCCGAAGTAGAAAACAGAGGGTACAGAAGCTTTGACAATTACCAGAAAGTGTAAAGCAGAGGGTTTAAAAGTACTGACAAGTACTAGGAAGTAGAAAACAGAGGGTACAGAAGCTTTGACAATTACCAGAAAGTGTAAAGCAGGGGGTTTAAAAGTACTGACAAGTACTAGGAAGTAGAAAACAGAGGGTACAGAAGCTTTGAAAAATACCAGAAAGTAATTGGGGGGGTCGAAAAAAAAAAAAGTATAAATATCTACAGAAGTAAATAAAAATAAAGTTCCTGACAGGAACATCACGCCACTTTAGTCGAACTATTAGAAAACTCTGCTACGATATTTTAAATTCAAGGTGCTTTACAGATCGAAAATACTGGGTTCTGAACGTCACTGATCACCGTGTTGTTATTAATCTTAACGCGATTTATCTATATTTATGTCTGCAACCGTACCAGGAGGTAACAGAAAATACAGAAGTACCGAAAGCACCAAAAGCTGTGAAAAGAAGCTAAATGTATTGGGAAGTTCCATGCAGAGGAGTACGAATGCGTGGTGCAATAAACGATTGAGATCATATATTGAGGGAATTGTGGAAATATTTCAAGAGAGTTTTTGTATCATTCTTGATGCTGCTAGGCGATTTTGTTTAGTTTAGGGGAGACTTTACGTCGGAGGAGTGAGATACGGCCTTCAACAAACTCTGTTCCATAAGTGAACACTCCTTTGCTGAATATAAGAGTCTGACATTATACTTTATGCTGTACTTAGAGGAGATTCTAATCGGTTATCAGTAGAGATTTAATTTTATATAGGAATACCAAGTGTATGTTTACTTCTTTCAGTTCATCAGTTTTTCCCAAGCTGAATAACTGGAGACATCATAAATAATAATAATGAAACCTCACACACACACACACACACACACCACATGTTACGTTAAAGATGTGCTTCTGATACAGAGCACGACGTCTACTATACCCATATGATGTGTTTCTCGTTGTCTTTAGTCCCAGTGTGTGTGACTGTGCAGACCACTCCTGCATCCACAAACTTTGCTACATAGTTGGCATGTCAGGTCCAGGTTTGCTAGGAGATCTCTGTTCTTACTGTGTCTCAGTTGTTTACACTCTTATTTGGCCAAGTTCAAATCATCTTGGAAATAAATGGTCCCTTCGCTGTAGAGGGTCCACCATTGTTCTCTATTTGAGGCACTGGTTTCATAATCATCTGGTAGGGTGCTGAATTTCCTTATAATTGTTCTTATATGGTCTTTATATCTCTTCTTCTTTCCTCCATGGTATGTGGCGTGCTGCAGAGAGTTAGCCACACAGAACATGGCGGGAAAGGCAGTGCTCAGACATGTGGAACACATGTCTGACCCATATCAGTTGGTTTTTAGCCAGCATCGTTTTGACTTTCCCTGCTGAAAAAATTGTGAGTGAGGGATTATATATTCCCACGTAAGTTCGAGGATGCACTGTAAGCACTGAATGTGAAACAACTCGAGATGCTTTATGTGATGCGGGTCGGTAGTCTAGGATTCACTACCGTATAAGAATGTGGAAAAGGCATACATATATATATATATATATATATATATATATATATATATATATATATATATATATATATATATATATATATATATATATATATATATATATATTACAGTATATGGAAAGTTTTTAACGCTGAAGCCGGAAATTGAACCTGAGACCTCTAGACAGGTCAGGCACTGTTACTACTACACCATGGCGTGCTAAAAGCTAAACCACCTGAATTCAACAACGAACCAGGTAAATCCGTTATGAGAGGATATATTTCAGTCCAGCCCATATGCATTATTAGTACTGAGGCCAGTGACGGCAGAAAATGCATCAATTGAAGAAAATGTCAAGCATGATGAAGTCAGAGGGGGGAAGTGATGGAGAAACAGCGCTGGAATCATATAAGGTGGAATTGGAGGAGAGTTTCTGAGCAAAGAATTCTGCTTTATCAGCGAAAGAAATAGCAACAGAGTCATCAAAATGGAAAAGAAGAGGGAAGGATGATGAGGTAAAGTAGTTTTGGCAATGTGACAGAAGGAGTGGGAAGAGCCTGAGTTTGAGAGATCAGAGCATTTAATACGAATTATTTATTTATTTATTTATTTTTAGCAGAGTGAAGAATAGAATGCACGATTCCGCACAGAAACATAAATGAGATGAGATGCAGGGGTGGGTTGGCTCTGGAACCTTTTATAAGCCTTCTTGTTTTAGACAGAATTAGAACAAGCATGAATAAACCAAGTGTTTTTTTGCCTTAGTTACAGGATATGAGAAAGGAATGTATGCTTCCATGTAGAGAGAATAAGCTTTGTTGTGCGCAAGGCACACTCAAATGGCTCTTGGCCATGGAAGCAATAATAACTCCATGAATAATACAAGAAGTACTGCCTTATAACCTCCCAGTCAGCAGCTCCTCAATGCCACAGCTGCTGCTTCCTGGGAAGGTTGACAGGTCTTACTGGGCGATAGGACAGGTTAACCCTGGATAGGTAATCATTTTTTCGTTACTATATTAGGTAATGTGGGATATGACGTACCAACGGAAAAAAATAAAACAAAAATACTTCCGATTGAGATACTTCAAAATACTTCGATACACAAATAATTCAACCCATTATCTTCAAATAGGGTCAGAACAAATAAAATTTATTTGAATAAATATATATTTTTTTAAAGTTTATACAAAAATAATTAATTTTTAGGTATACAAATTTTAAAATATAATCTTTCAAAACTGAAAAGTAATATCATGATTCCTTGGGTGGCCTGCAGTAGACCGATGTTGGAACCTTCTGTATACAAAAGGAGAAAGACAGCAAATTAAAAAAAAAAAAATCACAAGAGGGGTCATCTGAGGTTACATTACATTGGGGTATGACATACCCCAATGGCTCTATAGAGCAAAATCAGAGCCTGGTACAGCTATGACCCCATCATCCCCATGAAAAGCATCACTAGGCAGGAAGGTAATGAGACGGACAGATCTGTAGACCTCATGCTCATATTTTTAAAAATTAAATTTCGGGGACTGGGGTTTCTGATACCCCACGTTACCTATCTAGGGTTTAAGTGATAAGGTTTAGATCCGAGGAACCAAATACAGAGAAAAGATTAACAGCATAAGGAGAAATTTTACTTGTAAGGAAGAGGACAAGTATGTTGGAACTCTCTCCAACGTAGTGAGGGATATGGGTAGGGTACTGTACAAGCTGCTCTAGGTCATTAAGGATACAAAAGATGTAGGCATGTTCACCATGTGGATCAGTGAAATGACAGGAAAGCCACAGATGATTGTAAACATTGAAATCACCTTTTTTTTATGCAAGGAATAAGGAATCAAATGCCAAGAGCCCGCAATTCGTTCCCTCAAAAAAAGGAAAAAAAACAAAAAAACAAAGCCAATTCAAGATCCGTTCATTTCGAGATGCCTGGAGACAATGATTTCAAAGACTTGAGATCATTGGCAGTGGGAAATGCAGACAGATGGAGACAATTCCAGAGTTAACCTAGAATGGAGAGTTCAGCGATAGGAGAAATTTTGTAGGATGTGTTCAATTTTAGAAGTAAGAGAGTCAAAGAATTTTTCATAGTCAGTAGATTTAGGGGATACGTAAACAGAAGATTCCGGTTCAGGAATACGAGTGCAAGAATGTTGTTCCATATTATACACAACAGACACTCGTGGCTTAGAAATGAGTATAGAGAAGTAGGAGGATACAATAAAGAGTTTGCTTCGTCACAAACAGCTGAGTCTCAGTGAGGAAGAGAAGATGAGGTTTAGAGGAGGAGAGGTGGTGTTCAGTAAAGAGAAATTTACATTAAAGGCCGTCAAAGCTGCAGAAATAAAGAGGTAAGTCAGATAGTTGTTCCAGGAATCTCACTTGACCGTCACTGGGAGAGGGCAGATGGTGAGGGTTTTGATGGTTCTCCTCCCCCCCCCCCTACCAGAACTCCAGGGTTTGATGATGGGATTTTTTTTTTTAATAGGAAATGTAGTGTGTAATGTGCATATAGTTTGGTGTTGACAGTTACAGGAATTTGAATTGGAGAGCATGGTGGCTTACTTTCTGTTTTACTGAAACACTGAAAAAGTTCAAAGGAGGATGGTCAGAAGCTAGTCCCAAGGGCTAATGAAACAGGAGTTTCATCAGCTTTCCATCCACCTTGTGAGTACCGCCCTGCTCGACTGGTTGCACAGTCTGCTCCCAACACCTGCTACCTTCGTCTTGATTCTAAAGTGGGCATTTTCAAAGACTCTGGATCCGAGACGTCTAAAAGAGACAGAGGTATGGTTGATTTGTGCGTGAACTTCTGCATCAATGTCATGTTTAACTCTGGAGGACTGGGGACTACTAAGAGCAGTGAGAGAAGATGCAAATACAAAAATGAGAAAAGTTCAGAAAAATTTTTTTCTTTCCTTTTTTTCATTTTTTCAAAGTAGTAGGGTTACAAATAAATAAGTGACACATAAACAGAAGGGACTAAAAATGAAAAAAAAAAAAAAAAAAGTGGTAGACAAACTTTGTCAGACATGTAGACAACATGATTAAGCTCGTTTAAACAAATGGAGATGGAATGGTATCCAAATTATTAGAAATAAAAGACTATACCAGAGAAAAGGAATCTCATATTATCTGCCTAACTGAAACAAAATTAACCACAAGGATATTCAATGACACCATAAGTTTTGATCAATACAAAATATGGAGACGAGATACTGTACAAATCTGAAAAAGAAGTTACGATATTAACAAAGAAAAAAGTCCAAGTCAGAGAAAGAGAACTAGATGTACTCTCACAAGTATAAATCATTGCTGTGGAGATCAACATATCTGAAGGGAAAATAATGGTGGCAAATTTATTTATGTCACCCAAGACAAACACCTGGGACAGAGGTGAATATGAAGACTTGAAAGAAAGTACAATTCATAATCTGAAAACCCTACTATACAAAATGGAAGAAAAATATGAAAGAATTTTATTAACCCGAGATTTTAACAAATATAAATCGGAATACTCTAGATGGAAGAAACTAGGAAAATTGTTGGGATCAAAAGCTCCTGGATCTTATATAGGTGTTTTTCCTAACACAATATGTAAAGGGAAACATCAGATAATGAAGACCAGGAGAACCACCATCGTTAGATCTTATATTAGCTGGGCAAGAAAATGAAGTTGCCCACATAATGTATCACCCTCTTTTCGGCCAAAGCGACCATGCAGTATTAAATTGAATTTTCAGGTTAGCATATGATATGGATGGCAATAATGAAAGTTACAAAAAGAGCCTAAACTACAAAAAGGGCAACTATCATGACCCCAAAAAGTACTTTATAGAAAAAGTTTGAGAGAAGGCGCTTAGAGAAGATTAAAATGTTGGGTACAGGGAATTCCGTGAATTTTATGAAACAGGAGTCCAAAACAATATTCCTCGGCTCGAAGAAAAAAAAGAAAAGGATTAAGAAATGATTTAACACCAAATGAAAACAGGCAAAAGAGAAAAGAGATTTGCTGTGGAATTGATACAGACGACATAATGGTGAAAGGGCATATAACAACTATTAATAGGCAAGTAATGATTATACAAGGATAAGGAGAGAAGCTCAAAGGCCGTTTGAGGAAGACATTATGCATAAAAGTACTGACCAACCGAAGCTGTTTTACAGCTACATCCGAAGCAAAACTAAAGTCACTGAAGAAGATATTTGTGAAGTTCTTAAGAAAAAAAAATTCTGATCAATTTTTACAGAAGAAAGATGATTTGAGAGAGATAAAAAGGAACAAGCATGCCCACACATATTAACAAATACAATATACGCATATGGTAACAAAAGAGGCTTAGGAAGAGTTGAGCAAATTAGACAAGGAAAAGCAAATGATCCTAATGAGATTTGAGATTGGGTATTTCATGAAAGTGCGGAAGATTTAAGCAGACCAATATATATAATATTCTAGGAATCCTTAAGCAAGGCAAACCACCTGCTATTTGGAAGAAAGTAAACATTGTTCCTCTCCTCCAGAAAGGAAATAACCAAATCCACTTACCCACCGACCAGATCACTTACCAGCATTGCAAGTAAGATATTAGAAAAGCTGATAAGGAAAATATTGGTAAATCATCTGGAAAAGAATAATATAACAGAACGACAGTTCGGTTTTGGAAATCTATTAAGCTACTATGAAAGAGTTGTAGAAACACAGTAGAAAAGAGAAAGATGGGTAGACAGTATCTCTTTGGATTTCAAGGAGGCATGTGGCAGAGTACCACATCAAAGACTTTTATGAAAACTGTACCATCAAGGAGGAATCTAAGGTAATCTGTACCTTTGGATGCAATATTTTCTCGGAGAAAGGGAAATGAGAACAGTACTAAGGAGAAATTACTCATCATGGAGAGAGGTGGCTATTGGAGTCCCACAGGGCTCAGCGCTGGTACCAATTATTTTTTTAGTATATATGAATGACACTGATAGCAAGATGGAAAAGAGAGCTATCTATATATGTTTGCTTATGATGCAAAAATACGAAGGAGAATTACAAACACAGACGCTTGCAGAAAGCTACAAGAAGAATTTCATAAGTTTCATAAATGGAGTAATAGATGGCAAATGGAACTGAATGTGGACAAATGTCATAATATCAAATTTGGTAAAAGTGCAAAATGATCAGACTGGGATTATAAGCTAGGAAGTTTAACCCTACACATATAACAAAAGGAGAAGAACCTAGGAGTGATTATCAATGACAAACTGTTCCTCTAGCTGACCACATCAATGAGAAAGTACGAAACATGTGTACAATGCTTGAAAATATGAGAGAAACATTCACATATATATGTGAAGACATGCTGAGAAAGATAATCACATCATTCATTTGACCAATGTTGGAGTATGCATCAGTGGTCTGGAATGTACAACTCAAAAACACATAGATAAGACTAAAAAGGTACAAAGGACCACTATAAGATGGGCATCAACCTTGAGGGATCTAAGCTATGAAGAAAGACTAGAAAAAATTAACCTACCAACATTATAAGAGATGAGTATGCTATGCAAATGCATCACAGGAAAAGAGAAAATAGACATGAGTATATAACCAATGGGGAAACACAGCAAGAGGACACTGCAAAAAAAAAAAAAAGCATAAAAAGAGAAGCGAAAAGACGTAAGGAAATTCAGTTTCCCAAATAGAGCAATTGATCAGTGGAATGCACTACCGAATGACAGTGGGTGCCAAAACTATTCATAAATTTAAGGATATATATAATGAAAATGGTTCAAAACACGGGACAGTACGAGCTTGACACATTCCTGTAAAGATACAATTAGGTAAGAACAATTAGTAGTAGGAGGGGTAGGCAGCCCCGCTTAGAGAAGTACTACCACCAAGGTAACGGGAGACTCAACGAATAGCCTGGATTTCATTTTCTCTCCTAGGCCTGGGTAGTTGGTTACAGATCTTTCTGCCTCACACATCAGGGGGCATCAGGCTGCCCTCTTTACACAACACACACATCAACATTATATTACATTGCCATTAACATTGCATATCATACACATTCCACAACACATACCTGCTCCCCCATCCCATAAAAAGAACCATGGCTGCTGCTGTACTGGAAATTAGTGCAGTGGTTTCTCGGGTGACCACCACCGGCAGGGCTGGGTCGTCTGCACAGGGCCCCTGCGGTCGTCATCAAGCAACTGTGCCACCTTCAGTGTTGCGGCACCCCAAAACTGTTCGTCAGTGCAGTAAAATTTTCTTTTGCAATGTTAGGGAGCTTCACTTCAACATCAGCTCTGTTCAAAATTTGAATCCCCAGATCTGCTATTTTTAATAGAGACTCAAGTAAGCTCCACCTCTGATTTAGCTATATTTAGTTTTCCTGGTTATATCTTGGTTCACAATTTCAGACCCAAAGGAGGTGTATGTTGCCTTGCTAAATCAGAAATTGCCCTGGAGGAAATTACTAAATTTAATTGTCTATATTTCAACTACTCCATATATAAATTAAATTTTTTTGGTAAAATTAAGTATTTCTGTTGTGCTTATCATTCCTCTAATGCCCCTCCAAAGTCAAGGTTATTTGACTCTCTGTTTTCGCTTTGGAGCTGTGGATTGGGAGGCCCTCAGGCAGTACTTCTTTGATTTTCCATGGAATGATTATTGTTTCCATGGCCGGGAGCCATCTCAGTGTGCCTTGCGCATTTCGGAGGTTATTCTCCCGAGCATGGAAGTATACATTCCTTTCCCATATCCTCTGACTAATGCAAGAAAGCCTTGGTTTAATCACGGTTGTTCTAATGCTATCCGCAACAACGAGAGGACCTATAAAAGGTACCGGAGCCAACCCACCCCTGAATCACATCTTTTATACATTTCTGCCCAGAATCGTCCTAAGTCTGTTCTTCGTACTGCTAAAAATAATTTCATCCGTACTAAATGCTCTCAACTCTGCAACTCGAATTCTTCCTGCTTCTTCTCGCACCTTCCCAAAAACCTTTCTAACAACTTTACCTCATCATCCTTCCCTCCTCTTTTCTACTCTGATGGCTCTGTAGCTATTTCTTCTACTGATAAAGCAAATCTCTTCGCTCAGACTTTCTCCTCCAGTTCCACCTTAGACGTTTCCGTGCTGTTCCTCCATCACTTCCCCCCTCTGACTTCCTCAAGGCTGCCATTCAAAAATCTTCAGCTGTTGTCTTTTCTGACATTGCTGGTCTCAATACTAATAAGGCATATGGGCCTGATGGAGTCCCTTCTGTTGTTCTCAAGAACTGTGCTTCTGTACTTACACCCTGCCTAGGCAAGCTCTGTTGCCTTTGTCTGTCAACTTGTACCTTTCCTTCTTGCTGGAAGTTTGCTCTCATTCAGCCAGTCCCAAAGAAGAGTGACCATTCCCAACCCTCTAACTATCGTCCAATTGTTTTAACATCCTGTATCTGAAAAGTTTTCAAGTCAAATCTTAATAGAAAAATTTTAAAGCATTTTTCCTGTCACAACCTTCTTTCTGATCGTCAGTATGGGTTCTGTCAGGGACGCTCCACTGGCGAACTTCTCACCTACCTTTCAGACTCCTGGTCATCCTCGTTTCGGGACTTTGGCGAAAGCTTTGCCATTGCACTTGGCATCTCTAAGGCTTTCGATCGAGTCTGGGTAAATCAATAATTTCCAAACTGTCCTCTTACGGTTTCTGTCCTTCTATCTGTGCCTTCATCTCTAGCTTCCTTTCTGGTCGTTCTATGGCCACTGTTGTAGACGGCCATCGTTCTCCTTCTAGATCTATCAACAGTGGTGTTCCTCAGGGCTCTGTCACTGAGTTTCTTCCTTTTATTCATCAATGACCTTCTAAGCTGTACATCTAACCCTATCCACTCTTATGATGATGACTCCACCCTTCACCTTTCCATTCGGTTCCCGCAATGTTCATCTCAGCAGTTACTTCAACAAAAAAGGGATAAGGCTATGGCACACCTAATGTCTGACTTGGCTCGTATCTCTGACTGAGGTAAAAATAATCTGGTTGTTTTTAATGCATCAAAGACTCAGTTCTTACACTTATCAACCCCACAAAATCTTCCACAGGTATACCCTCTAATGTTTAATAATATTCAGCTTAATCCTGCATCATCCTTGAACATGCTTGGGGTTTCATTTACTCAGGACTTATCTTGGAAAGATCATACTACATCCCATGTAAAATCTGCTTCCAAGAGATTAGGTGTGCTAAGCTGACTCCGTTCCTTCTTTACCCCTGCACAATTGTTGACTCTATACAGGGGTTTTATCTGCCCCTGTGTGGAGTACAACTCTCATGTGTGGGGAGGCTCCCCACATACAGCTCTTCTCAATAGGGTGGAGTCAAAGGCTTTTCGTCTCATTAACTCTTCTCCCCTTACTGACTCCCTTCAACCTCTGTCTCTTCATCACAATGTTGCATCTTTACCTCTTTTCTATCGCTACTTTAATGATCACTGCTCATCTGAACTGCCTGCATGCATTCCTCCACCTCTACGATGGGCGCGTAGGACCTGTCTAGTAACAAACTCTTATCACTTTTCTGTCCAACTCTCTAATGCAAGAGTTAACCGTTACTCCCAGTCCTTCATTTATACAACAGGCCAACTCTGGAATTGTCTCCCTCTGTCAGTATTTCCGGGTTCCTATGATCTCCAGTCTTTCAAACGCAGTGTGTCCAGGCATCTCGAATTGATCAGATCTTGAATTTGGCTCTTTCTTGTATTTCGTTTTTCTCTTGGAAGGAACACTTATTGCGGGCTTGTGGCCTTTGGTTCCTTCTTCCTCGCATAAAAAAAAAACTAAGTGTCCTCAACATTAATACTGTAATAGAAATACTATTCTGGGTAATTTTAATGTCCATAATGTTGAATGGCTCACTTATTCAGTCAGAACTGATGACTCTTGTCTTGAATGTGAGCTATTTGCAGACTCATTTACTCTTACCCATTTACTAGACAACCCCAATCAAAATCCCCACCTACTGGACTTGTTTCAAACAACCAATTCAGATAATTATAACGTCGAAGTGAAGTTCCCCCTTGGATCCTCGGATCATTGTCTGATTCAAGCCACTAGTTTAACAACTACCACACCCTCCTGCTCTGAACCTTTCCACGGTGACTAAATGGCACTACGACAAGGCAGACTGGGAGGGACTCCAAAATGTTTTCATGTATGGTCCTTGGACCTCCTTTTTCTCCCAAGATGCAGACTCCACATTGAGCCACAGACAAGATTTTATTAAAGTCGGCATGGAAACATTCATTCCCCATCATAGTTACAGAAAAAGATGTAATTCACCTAAATGGTCTGACCACAACTGTGCTAGAGTAACAGAACATAAAACAATAGCCTATAACACTTATACAAAGACCAAAACCAAAGAAGCCTTTAACTATTATAGAAATAGGCTATCAGAAACCATGCCAAAACTATTATCCATCTTTCTAAATCAAACTTTCTTCATAGACAAGCTAACAAACTACTAAACAACACAAATAGTAACAAAATATTCTGGTCTACCCTTAATTCTTTCAAATCTAACTTCACTACCTCCTCTTCCATTCCACCGTTACAGTCCACCAATTGAAATCTAGTAAGTGACAAACGTGGAAAAGCCAACATTCTTCTCGACATTTTCTCAACAAACTCAACCCTAAATACAGAAAATCACAATATTCCTGTACTTGATTTTTTAGTTTTTTAGTTCCTAAAAAGAGACAGGCCAGAGAAAGGGATGGGGGATGGAGTTATCCCCGTACCCTGAAGATTGGGTCTATGAATGTGCGTGGATGTAGTACGATTGAGGCTAAAAGGGAAGAGATTGGGAGAATGTTTGTGAGAAGAAAGTTGGATGTGTTAGCTTTGAGTGAAACGAAGATGAAAGGGAAGGGTGAGTCTATGTTTGGAAGTGTGAATGGAAGATTGTCAGGTGTTGATAGAGGAAGGGAAAGAGAAGGTGTGGCCTTGTTAGTGAGTCCGGAAGTACAGCAATGTGTGATTGAATGGAAGGAGGTGTCATCGAGACTGATGTGGGTGAAAGCGAAATTTGAACGTAAGTCGTGGGTGTTTGTGAGTGCATATGGGCCTGGTAGTGAAAGGGATGAACAAGACAGGGAGTCTTTCTGGAATGATGTTGATGAGTGTCTGCAGAGTTTTGGAGCGAATGTGAATGTGATAATGATGGGAGATCTGAATGCTAGAGTGGGAAATGTAGCAGTTGATGGCGTAGTTGGTATGCATGGTGTGCCTGGAAGAAATGAAAATGGGGAACAAATGATAGCGATGTGTGTTGAGCGAGAGATGGTGATTGGAAATACGCTGTTTGAGAAGAAAGATATTTATAAGTATACATGGGTGAGACAGGAGGGTGGAAGGGTTGTTGATAGAGCTTTGATGGACTATGTGGTTGTGTCTAGGAATGTAATAGGAAGATTGTTGGATGTGAGAGTTTTGAGAGGGGAGGGTGGAGGTATGTCTGACCACTACCTGGTGGAGGGAAAGTTAAGAGTAGGTAAGAGATGGGTGAGAGCTAGGAGGGTTAGGTGTGGCAGGGAGGTTTTGAAAGTGAGTGAGTTGGATAAAAGAGAGAAAAAGATCGAGTATCAGGAGAAATTGAAAGATGAGTGGAACGCAGTGAAAGATCGGGAAAATGGCAGCGTGGAGGAGGAATGGCAATTGTTTAAGAGTGCTGTGGTGGGGCATGTAGAAGAGGTGTGTGGTGGGGCATGCAGAAGAGGTGTGTGGTGTGAGACGTGTGGGTGGTGGTGTAAGAAAATGAAGTGAATGGTGGTGCGGGGAAGTAAGTATGGCTGTGGCTGAGAAGAGACGTGCATATGAAGTGTGGCTGCAGAGGAAGGATGAGATGTCATATGAAAGGTATAAGGAAAAGAGGAATAGAGCGAGAAGGGCTGTGCGTGATGCTAAAGTGGCAGCAGATGAGAGGTGGGGTAGGCAGCTGACAGAGAATTTTCAACAGAATAAGAAAATGTTTTGGAAGAAGGTGAAAAGGGTGCGAAAGGGAGAGTCTGGGAAGGAAGAAGGAGTAAAATCAGAGGATGGAAGGATGTTAACTGAAATGGATGCAGTAAGGAAGAGATGGGCAGAGTATTTTGAAAGATTGTTAAATGTAGAGGAGGAAAGGGTGGCTGAGATTGTGGCGGATGAAAGGGTGCAAGGAATAAATGTGTTGGGAGAGTTAAATGATTCTTTGATCACGAAGGAGGAAGTGGAGAAGGCAGTAAAGGAGATGAAAACAGGGAAAGCTGCAGGTATGGATGGGTGTGCTGTGCAATGCCTGAAGGGTGGTGGAGTGACTATTGTTGACTGGTTAGTAAGATTGTTGAATGTGTGCTTTGAGAAAGGTATGGTGCCAATTGACTGGGCATGTGCTTGTGTGGTCCCGTTGTATAAAGGCAAGGGTGATAAGTATGAATGTACTAGCTTTAGGGGTATAAGTCTGTTGAGTGTTGTAGGTAAGGTGTATGGTAGAGTGTTAATTATGAGAGTTAGAGAGGGTACAGAGAGAGTGATTGGTGAGGAGCAGTGTGGCTTTAGGAGCGGGAGGGGATGCGTTGATCAGGTGTTTGCTGTGAGATAAGTGTGTGAAAAGAATTTAGCGAAAGGCAAGCATGTGTTTTGGGCATTTATGAATTTAGAGAAAGTGTATGGTAGAATTGATAGGGAGGCTTTGTGGACTGTTTTAAGATTGTATGGACTTGATGGTAGGTTACTAAAAGGGGTGAAAAGTTTTTATGTAAATAGTAGAGTATGTGTAAGAGTGGGAAATGCTGTGAGTGATTGGTTTCCCGTGAGAGTGGGGCTGCGACAGGGATGTGTGATGTCGCCTTGGTTGTTTAATATTTATATGGATGGTGTTGTAAGGGAGGTGAATGCAAGAGTTTTAGGTGGAGGTCTGAGTCTGGTGAATGTTGATGGTGGAGAGTGGAATCTGAAGCAGCTGCTGTTTGCAGATGATACTGCACTGGTGACTGACTCAGAGGAGAGATTGAGACAGTTGGTAGAGGAGTTTGGAAGGGTGTGTGAAAGGAGGAAATTGAAAGTAAATGAGAATAAGTGTAAAGTGATGAAGTGTACGAGGTTGATAGATGGTAGGGGGATGAATATAGTTTTGAATGGTGAGTTGCTGAGGAGGTAGATTGTTTTAAATATCTAGGGTCACATGTTGCTGTGGATGGAAGAATAGATGCAGTAGTGAAGTTTAGAATAAATGAAGTAGGAAAGGTGCTGGGAGGAATGAAAAAAGTGTTTAAATGTCATTCACTTAGAATGGATGTAAAGAGAAGGCTGTATGAGGGTGTTGTGGTACCGACTGCGTTATATGGGGCTGAAACATGGAATATGGGTGTAGCAGAGAGGAAAAGTTTGAATGTAATGGAGATGAGGTGTCTGAGGAGTATGTGTGGAGTGACGCGTATGGATTGGGTGCGAAATGATGAAGTGTGAAGGAGAACTGGAGTTGTTCGGGAGATGGCTGGTAGAGTTGAGCAGAGGGTGTTGCGATGGTTTGGGCATATGGAGAGAATGGATAATGAGCGATTGGTGAAAAAGATAACTAGATCTGATGTGAGAGGTGTAAGGCTGAGAGGAAGACCACGAATAGGATGGATGGACAGTGTGAAGAGAGCGTTGGATGTGAGAGGGATGTCTCTTGAGCAAGGAAGAGTGGCTGTGCGTGACAGAAATAAATGGAGAGAAATTGTGAATGAATAAGTGATGACGCAGCCCTGAGGGGATATTCTCCCACATTTGGTCTGATCAGCTAGTCAGGTCAGGTGCGGGTAAGGGGATGGGTCTGTTATGATGTGGCAGGGGTAAACCAGTTCTGCTGTCGGGCCCTGCTGCGGATGTCACTGATTGCATTGCGCAGTTGACCCTTGTGCAGTGTGGTGCGGTGAGGATCATGTCCGTTCTCCCCTTTGGGGCTAAGATACGAATGAATGTGTTTGAATGGATGAGTAAATGGGGAGTGTGTCGTCCTGTCTCGGCTACCTCCCTTTCCTTGGGGGAAGCAGCCTAGGTATATAGATAGATAGATAGATTTTGATTCCCCTCAAATACCCCCTTTCAAGATTCACACCAGATACGTACAGGCTGTATTACAGAATCTCTCAGTTGACAAAGATACTGGTCCAGATGAAATTCTTTCAGTAGAACTTAAAAATTGCTCCTCAGCGTTGGCTCCTGTATTGGCAAAATTTTTCCGTTTATGCGTCCGTACCTCAAGTTTTCCAGCCTCTTGGAAAGAAACAAATATCCATCCTGTTCCTAAAAAGAGAGCAACTACTGATCTATCAAATTATAGACCAATAGCAATAACTTCCATCCTCGGTAAAGTTTTTGAGACTCTAATAAATAAACACATAGACAAGCATCTAGAAATCAATAAATTAATCAATGATCAGCAGTATGGATTTAGACAAGGACGTTCAACTGTAGACATTCTTTGCTTTCTTATCCATCACATTAACAAAGCAACAGACCAACACGGTGAAACACACACAGTGGTACTTAACATTTTAAAAGCATTTGACAGAATATGGCACCGGGCCATATTGTCTAAGATGTCACACTATGGCCTTGCATCACTGGTTCCTCTTATTTTCTCTTATCTTCATAACAGAACAATACGGGTCATGGTAGATGGAATTCATTCCCAATTTCATTCCATAAATGCTGGCGTACCTCAGGGATCAATTTTGGCCCCAGCCCTCTTTCACATTCATGTAAGTAACCTATATGTCACTCACAACCCAATACACTCTTATGCTGATGACTGGAGCCTTCATAGTTCTTTTACATTTAGTACCTCCTTTACACAATCTGATATTATAAATTCCCAAATAAACACAACAATTTCTCTGAACCAGGACCTTTCTAAAATTAATCAATGGGGACAAACAAATCTGGTTTCCTTTAATGCTCAGAAAACTAAATACATTAATTTCTCCAACAGAAAGAATCCCTCAGACTCTCACATATTTTTAAATGATGTCAGTATTCCCATATCCACTACAGTTGATATCCTAAGTGTTACTCTAAACCTCAACCTAAGCTGGACAGCTTATGTTAAATCCCTTGCTAAAAATGCTTCTAAAAAATTGGGACTTATGTACAAACTTCATGAAGTCTTCACTGACGAGCAGATGGCCGCAATATACAAAAGTCATGTGCGTTCTCAGATCGAATACTGTTCGCCACTGTGGAGTGGATGTCAAGCGGTTGTACTGAGGCAGTTGGACAAAATTCAAAATAAAGCCATTACATTAATCAATAATCCTGCCACTACGCAGCACCTTCCTCCATTATCAGTACTTAGAGATGTTGCTTCTTTAGCATTATTATACCGATATTTTTATCGTAAGTGCTCTGACGAACTTGCTTCAAATGTGCCTCCCCTTCACATTTTCTCCCGAAATATGCAGGCAGCTGGGAGCGCCCATGAACTCACACTCTCTTCCCCGCAATGCAGGACCTCTGCTTATCAAAATTCATTTATTCCCAGAACTACTTCTCTCTGGAATTCACTTCCTGGGAGTTGCTTCCCACAAACATTTAATCCACTTTTATTTAATTCCAGTTGTTTTTAATATTTTGTGAATGGAGGATACCTTTAGGCACATGGACTTATTTTTTTATTTCCTTTGTTTTTCCTTTTTCCATTCATTATCTATTAAAAAAAAAAGTAAGAACAGACGCACAGTATTCTCTCTCTCTCTCTCTCTCTCTCTCTCTCTCTCCACCCATCCCTCGTCTAAACGTTGCCGGGTAGGTTTGTAACATTCGTGGCTGGCGATGTTAAGTTGTATCCATGTTTACATGCATCAACATTCACGTGAGTTACTGCTAGTGTTAATAATATACCATGACGAACAGTAATGTGCGTTAATGTGCTGCCAGCTAGCATATGAACGTGGAGAAGCAACGTGATATAAATTAAGGCATGAGTATGAAAAAAAGCTGAGCAAGTATATTTTTAATGCATTATGATAATATTTTCTTATTAACATCAAGTAAATACTATTCCCATTTCAAGTGCATGAAGCTATTTCAACCACATTTACGATAAGTTGCCACCTGGCGGTGCTCCAGGTTGTCAATCATACAAAAATGTTTTCTGTTTTCTTATATTTATATATAGACACGAAATGAGCTACGAATAATATACCCTATATATAAGACTTCGCTTCAACGATTCGAGTCATTCTCTGGTATGAATCACACACACACACACACACACACACACACACACCTGTTGCATAGTTGCACACATACGCATACACACATACCTGTAACACAATGTCACTACATAGCCATTCGATATATGGATGAGGACTACAATACAGTCCTGTTATTTTCTGAATCAGGTACCACTTCCCCCATCATCGTATCCTTCATCCTAATCACAGTAATAATTACATCAGCATGTGTAAGTGTAATGACTGCACTGTGGGACTATGTTACATTACAGTAAACGGTTAGACGTCTAGTCCCATGAGGAATAAATTTGTTTGGCCGCTGCAGTAATGCCTAGAGCAAAATAAGTCTTCTATGTCTCGCATATAAGTCTTAGATTCGCGAGTGGTAAATGCTAAGTTGTGTTCTGTAAGAACAGGCAGCATATAATGGTCGTAACCCCCATACAATCTGCTAGCAATACACAACTTTATGGCCTTGTGACACTAACACTGGAAATTGCTGGGCGTATTTCACCTACCAGTTAAAAACAGAGAACTCGCTCCTGTACCGTATGGTATCATGTTGTCCTCCTAATTTGCCATATATAGGTGTATTAAATGTGTGTTCAAAGCGTGTTAGATGTTTCGTTCATGTTCTGGGATTTGTTGGTTTGCACCTCGGTGAAGTGGCAACAAAGGGTGCGGGAGTGGGGAGTTGACTGACAGATAGTAACAGATATCATTAATGTGGGTGAAGTAGTTTCATAAACTTGAAATGTAAATGGTATTTACTTGATACTAATCAGTACCTTTCCATTGTCAATGCTGAGCTGTAACAAACGACCAAACTAGAATATTTTGCTCGTCATGAAGAAGTGCTATAAAAGGGATGTAGTGCCGTAAAGTCTTTATCTGCCAATGAGCTGCGTGACAAAATCTGCAAAAGGATAAAAATCTAGGTCACCTTGGGGTAAAAGAACGATAAGGTCTGCGGAAAGAGGTTCATTATTGTAAGCAAGGGCAGCTTCGCATCACAGCTTCCTTACTAACATAATTCAACAAATGGCACGTTATTATATCCTACTATGCAAAATATGCAATCTATTTCAGTATTAAGATGATGCACTGAAGTCTAACATGCAAAAGAAATAGCTCAGGAAGAGGTGCAATCGTTCTTTCACCTTGACTTGGCCCAGATTTTCGTCCTCTTGCAGTTCATTTAACCTTCATCAGAGACAGAGAAAGACAGTTCAGCAACCGTGTCTCCTTTCTGTATATCTTCTTCGTTATTAGCATCATATTCTGAGGCAAGTGTTACTCCCCAGCCGTTATGATGCAGAGGTTGCATTTTTTGGCCAAGTTAAGGTGAAAGCAGTTAGTAATTGTCTTAATCGGATGAGATGACTACAGTGAGATTCTGGCGAATATATCCAAGTTGGCGAGGTGGTAGCAGGCAGAAATAAGGTTAACTGTGTACAGTCGACAGCAGAAGTTCGTCCCTTTCAGCGGGCGTGATACGAGCCTGTTGATCTGGGAACACTGTTTGAGATAGATTTGACAGGTATTGTTTAAATGGCTCATATTTAAGGTGACCAGATTTACTGGAGCTAAAAGCGGGACATTATCACGTGTGGATATATATATATATATATATATATATATATATATATATATATATATATATATATATATATATATATATATAGCGTTGCACCCCACCGTGAGGCTGCTAATCAAACACTAACGTCTCAAACGAAAAATACGAACATACCGTACGGTACGGTGAATGGTCCGACCAAAGTTACCGGTAGTGAGTATTACATATATTAACAATTCGGTATTTCATTTGGTTTGGATTATGCATAATTCTACAAATTCATCATATTTTCATAAAAGGTCATTTTATATCTAATGTAATAGTAATTTTCTAAAAGCGGGACGTTTAAGATAATTTGTTCAAAAAGCGGGACATTTTAGTCACAATTTAAAAAGCGGGACAAACGTCAAAAAAGCGGGACTCTGGTCACCTTACACATATTCAAGAAATGTGTTCGGGGATAAGTTAAGAACACATTCCCTAATGGTAATATTGAATTGCAGCGGGTGGGATAATAATGTTATTGTGAAATGTATGAAATTGGTCTATGAAGATTCTTCGTAATGAACACAGACGCCCAGGATGATTTGGACTGGACTGATGTTGCCAGTAAGTATTATATGAAATATTAAAGAACGTTTGCAGTCCTAAAGGTGAGTTTGCAAGATAACGTTACTTACGTCAGTTACACACTAAACAAACGTAGAAACTGACGGAGCGTGTTTCGCGAGTATACGATTCGTTTTACAAGTTAAATCACTTCCCTTCCTGTCCTCTCTCCCCACACGTCTCTCCTCTTCCCAGTCATGCTCTGCCATCATCCACGTTTTATCGGTAATGCTAAAAATCGTTTGTCTGTAAGTAGATTGTGGATAGTAATCAATATAAAAGTGTTAAACGAGCTTCTTCTTCTCATCGTTAGTATGAAGTCTTATCCATGAATAAATCGTCACTGTGGTGGTTAGAAAACATCACTGGTCATCATTTATATAACACATATAACCATCGTTAAAACTGCTCCAAATCCACTCGCTCTCCACCCCCTCGCCGTCTCCTCCCCTCCCCTTCCACTGTCTTCATCATTCCTCCTCCCTCCCTTCTCCCCCTCTACCAGTACCCCTTGTTTCTCTCCCTCTACACCCCCAACCCCTCCTTTCTTTTATTATACCCTGCTTCGTTTTACCTCCCTAACTAGATCTGTTATTCATGGCTTGAATACAGTTGTCATTTACATGAATTTAAGTCGTAATTGTAGTGACATTATAAACACCATACTCGTGCACGTTATATTGCAACAGTAATACACACAAGTAACCAGATTACTTATACAACAATATGCCCATCGTAACTGTCAGTGTTCAATACCATCCCCCCCTTGTGGACTCCTTCCCTCCTCGACTCCTTCCCCTTTTCTGTCTCTCTCACTCCTCGTTACTTCATGTAACATATTTACCAGTATCCCAGCTTGTAATATGTCTAACCCCTTCCTGTACCTATGGTATTCCTGCTTCCATAATCACCCCCTCCCTCCCACATCCTGTTCCTCACTAGAGTGAGACCTATGAGATACGTCTACTTAAATTTTAAAACAATATGCCATTGAAATACTTTGATCTGAGCTCCTTCAACACATGATCTTACAAGGTCAGAGAATGCAGCCAGCAAGAGTATCTATATCATTCCATCACCATAGCCGCATAACATGGTCAGAACAAAAGGTAACGGCATAGCTGTTCGACAGTGCCCTGAACATATGTTCTGCAACAGCCATCCGACGGCATATGACCCTAGCAGTTGCGCCGCCAGTTTTTATATTTAATCACTCACTGCAACTTCCGATACAGGAGTGACAACGACTCGGGTGGATAGGAAGCAAACTCCTTTACCATAATTAACCTTTCACCGCGATAATCGGATACTTCCACTTACACCTGCTTGGTGTCCAGGCTAACGACAAGCATATTCCGCTAAGGGAACAGTCTACTCATCCAGAAGGGTTATAATTTCCCTTCATCGTATATTACGATGATTATGGTTGCCCAATGTATGGTAGGAGGATACAGCTTTTGTATTATCACCTATGCTATATTTAACCGATACCGAATTACTACAAATTATCACCATGAATACTGGTAATACTTTTTCAGAAAATATTTTCTGGATGCATATACTGTAGATCATGCTCTTGTGCAACACGACACGAGATGATTATTTTATATTTTTTTACTTTTGGGGGGAACAGAAGGACGTTTGTGCATCAAATTTGATGTATATTAGGATTTAAAAAATAAGTGTAAGCAAGAAAATGGCTACGGAGGAGGAGTAATAAAATGGTGACTAAACTGAAGCACTGACTACCGTTCTTTGAACAGTTAATGCCTCTTGACCGCCACTGTCACGGTCAGTACAATAATATTACACACTGTTAAAGAACACAGTCCAGAAACAGAACCCAAACGTCGTTATATTGTTCGGTTCCCGAGACAAAAATGAAGAATGGAGAGAAAACAGACAGTTGAAATGACAAGTGAATAAAGTCGGGCTGGGTCAATACAATAAAACCGTGAGAAGGGGTTCCTAGTGTTGCAGGCTAGAAACAAAGGGTACTGGTAAAGGGGGACGGGGAGGGAGGGGGGGAAGAGTGTTAGAGACAGTGGAAGGATGAGGGGAGGAGACGACGAGGAGGTGGAGAGTGTATTTAGAGCACTGTTTTAAAGATGGTTAAGTATTATTTGTTATATAAATGGTGACGAGTAATGTCTCCTAACCACCACAGTGACGATTTATTCATATTACTAGCATATACTGTATATTCAAGTCATGGATAACATTTTATAGCAACGAAGAAGAAGAAGCTCGTACGCTCTATTGATTACTTTCCACACTCTGCCTACAGACAAACGATTTTTAGCATTAGCGATAAAACGTGGATGATGGCAGAGCATGACTGGGAAGAGGAGAGACGTGTGGGGAGAGAGGACGGGAAGGGAAATTATTTAACTTGTAAAACAAAACCGTATACTCGAGAAACACCCTCTGTTAGTTTCTATGTTTGTTTAGTGTGAAACTGACATAAGTAACGTTATCTTGCAAACTCATCTTTCGGACTGCAATCGTTCTTTAATATTTGACATACCTGTCAACTCTATCTCATACATTGTTCCCAGATCAACAGGCTCGTGTCACGCATGCTGAGAGGGATGAACTTCTGCTGTCGACTGTACCACTGCTTTTGTTTTATAAACTTTAGAAGAGAGAGAGAGAGAGAGAGAGAGAGAGAGAGAGAGAGAAGATATTGTGTGTGTGTGTGTGTGTGTGTGTGTGTGTGTGTGTGTGTGTGTGTGTGTGTGTGTGTGTGTGTGTGTGTGTGTGCTTTCCCTCAACATATAAAATTAATGATGTATACCACCTCTAACACGTCCCGGTATTCCTCTGCACGTAACTTGCCAGTACCTTGAACTGTTTTCCACAGCTTTTGGTGCTTTCAGTATTTCTTTACTCTCTACTGCTGCTAGGTACAGTTACGGAAATAAATACGGTCACATCTCATTACGATCCATAACGACGCAGTGATTTATGACTCTCAGAACCCAACGTTCCGAACAGCAACAAAGTCTTTAGAATATTAGATCAGAGTTTCCAACAGTTCGACTCAGCAACCATATTTTAATTTCTGTACTTTTTGTTACTTTTTCTATCTCTACTCTTAGTTATTTGTCCGTACTTCTGCACCATCTATTCATAATTTCTAGTATTCTTCAGTACTTCTGTACCGCCTCTTAATTTCTTGTACTTTTCATTGTTTCTTGTAAATTCTGATTGCATCTTGTACTGTTCAGTATTCCCGAGGCCCCCGGTATTTTCATTTCTGGTACTTTCTATATCCCCAAAGTCCGTTATATTTCTGCTTACTAGCTCAATGGAGGAAGGAAGGAAAGAATAATAAAGAATTAGAACAAATTAATTAAATGACTATGTCACTAAAGTAAAATGTAGCAGGAATAATAATTCAGTTAAATGCAAGATGTGAAGATCAGAAAGAAAAATAATAATACTGGAAAGAGAAACGGTGAGAGACTCGCCAGGAAATTTGCATGTAGTGGGGGGCCATCGCAGTGAGGTAGTTAAGAACCCGACGAGGTTGCCGGTCATAAATCTGGAGAACAACTTTTAATGTATATTATTTTTTAGACGATATCTCTTTGCATAGCAATAAAAAATATTCCTTAATTTTTACATCACCCATGTCTCTTTTATTTCTCTTGCTAATGTTCTTATTCTTCAGTGCGGATTAAGAAGTATTTCGATCTGGAGAAGTTACATAAATTCATCACTGACCCAATGATTGCCACTAGATCCATCCCAAACTGAATAAAATCGTGTGAAGGTATTAAAATGTACCGAATATGGCGCCATTGCGCAGGAGGGGCAAATGGAAAAAAGATTAATTTGTTTATCACATTGAAATGCTGTTATTCTGTAACTATTTTGTTCATGTAACGTGACCAAGCGCAGGATATAGGTTGGCCATTGAAATTTTCAATCGTATTACCGAAGCTAAGAGTGCAAAGGAATAAAGAAGTGATCTGTTTCTGAATCCTTTTTTAACCCACGACCCTTGATAGTTGTACAAGGCCAGTACATTATTAAAAAAATAAATAAAACTCAGTTACCTCTTAGTGACAAACCTATGCAACGCTGGTGTTCTAACCACCACAAAAATCACAAAAATATTCCTCAGAAAGAACTGCACAAACCGCGAAGTCCCCATCGCCCGTCTCTCATCCTGGCTTAAGGTTCCGAGTCCCGCTAAGCCTGTGTTATGTACTGGAGGCCGGTGTCGTGGGGGTAAGGTGGTGGCAGTCTTCCGCTGCACTTCCCAGGATTTAGCAGAATTTTCTACCTTTGCACCACCTAACTCTTTTTATTTTTTTATTTTTAGTGTTTTCATTTTTTCTGTAACTGTCACACACTGAATCATTTCAGTCAGGACACCATGCGACGATTTTTTTCTGCCGATGTCTGTCCATGACAGAGAAGGGGTTAATATGACTGTGCTTGTTTGTTACAGTACCTGTTTCGCTGAGGTCGTGGTATTTTATTTATTTAATCGGCCAGCTTCATGGTGCACATACTGTTAGTTGTGTTTTTTTTTGGCCAGCGTCATGCTGCCTTTATTGTTGGTCACGTGTATTCTTTCTTGCATTCTTTTTGCCAGCTCCGTAAAGCCCTTATTAATAGTTGCATTTTCTTCTTTTCTTTTGGCCAGCCCAGTGCTGACCTAATTGTTAGTCACGTTTTCTTGTTTAATTGTGGCAGCCACTTCAACCCTTCAGAATTACCCGATTCTGACCAAACTTGGGCACAATGACCAGCATATGACCTAGTTGTGTCTACAAGGTTTTGGCTGCCTGGCATTTACTCTTTGCCTAGCAACGGCAGCCTTTTTTGTGCTTTTTCACGTTTTGAGTGGTAGAAGCATAATAGGGTGTAATCTTGAGATCATTCCCTATCGGATCTGTGCCATCCATTTTTCCCCTCTCTCCTCCAGTTTTCGAGTGGCAACTCTACAATGATTGGCCTCAGTGTCCCTAGCAACCAGTAGTTGTTTTAAAAAATGCCCTCCTAGTTCTTGAGCAGTTCAATAGAACTGAACAAACGTTTTCATGCTTATAGACATTGACCAGTACTACAACTTTCTATCATACACCTATTAGCTACATTGGCCAGGTCAGCAGCCAAAGGTCATCAAATGTGAAAATGGTAAGAATAGCTAAAATCACGACAATCTCTATCTATCTATCTATCTATAGCCCGACGCCCTAATCCCGCAAAGGGTGGCTGCAAACAAAACGCCTCCAAGTCGCTCTGTCACCCACCATTTGACTACCCTCCCCCCAACTCCCCCCCCTCCCTCATATACCTCTCAACTCCATCCCTCCACCTCATCCTCGGTCTACTCCTCCCTCTCCCTCCCTCCACCTCACCTACATACACCCTCTTAGTCAGTCTTTCATTCTCCATTCTCTTCACATGTCCAAACCACCTCAGTGTATTTCTCCTAATCTTCTCAACCACATCCACATCCACCCCACAACGTTCCTTCACTTCTACATTCGTCAACCTGTCCCTCCACGTCACTCCACATGCTCCTCTCAAGTAACTCATTTCCACTACTCTCACTCTTGACTTGTTCCCCTCTTGCAAGGTCCACGCCTCGCTTCCATACGTCAGGGTAGGGATCACAATACGATCGTGGAGTGACTTCTTAACTTCCATACTCACCTCCCTATTTCTCATCACTGCTTTCAGTGTACCAACAACCTTCCTTCCCTGTTGTACCCTTTCACGCACTTCATCCCCCAAAGTTCCATCCTTACTCATCACACTACCCAAGTACTTGAATGGACTCACATTCTCCATATCCTCACCATCACGACAATGCTCGCATGAAATGCTAAGGCTCCAAAGATTTTTATGTAAGGGTCGTGATTTCTGGGTGGTATGTTGCACTCGAGTACCTCCATTCAGAAATGACATTTAGTGTCAAAACTCGCTTTCAGTCGTCTGCAACACAACCTAGACGTTGTAGATCTGATTGGCAATTCTGCGAATTTCAGGTTCCTTAGCTCCATGGTAAGTCTATGCAATTGAATGAAACTTTGCGTGCTTATAGACGTTAATGAGTACTCCAGGTGTGCTTCGTACATGCATGACCTATTTCCACCAGGTCAGGAGTCAAAGGCCATCAAGTGCAGAAAATATAAAAAATGTTAAAATTATGATCCTGCTCGTGTGAAATGCTAAGGTTTCAAAGATTATTAAGCCAGGGCCATGACTCGTGGGTCTAATGTTGTATTGGAGTACTCCCATATAGAAATAGTTCTTAGTGTCGAAACTCACTTCTGGTCGCTAACAAAACATGGTCCGCTTAGAGCTGGCCATTGTTACCTACCAAATTGTCTTGTTAAATTGTAGCAGGCATTTCGACCCTTCATAATTAATTGATTCCAACCAAATTTTGATACAATGACCAGCCTAAGTCCTAGCTGTGTCTGCAAGGTTTTGGTTACTAGGCAACGAATAGTTGCCTAGCAACGGAGGAAAATCGCATTTTTGTAGTTTTTACGTTTTCAGCTGTAGAAAAATTACTAAAAAGGGGTAGAAAGATCTGACTTCTTTAGGCGTAATCTTGAGGTCATTCCCTATTAGAAGTGTGCCATCTATTTTTCCCCTCTCTCCTCTAGTTCTCGAGTGGCAACCTTGCAAAGATTGGCCTCAGCCTACCTAGAAAGCAATACCAGGTTTTAAAAATGCCCCTCTAGTTCCCCAGCAGCTCAATGGAATTGAATGGAAATTTCCATGCTTATAGCCAATGACTAGTATTATAATTTTGTATGTACACCTATGTGCTACATTAGCCAGGTCAGGGGCCAAAGGTCAACAAATGAGAAAACAGTGAAAATAGCTTTAATAACGACTGTGCTCACGTGAAATGCCAAGGCTGCAAAGATTAAGCCAGGGCCATGATTCTTGTCTGGAATGTTGCACTGGAGTACCTCCATACAAAAATGATAGTATTGAAACTCGCTTCCAGTCACTGGCAGCGACACCTAGAAGTTTTAACTCTGATGGGCTATTCCACAAATTTTAACTTCCCTAGCTCTGCAGTGAGTGGATGGAATCTAATGAAACTTTATATGCTTACAAACGTTAATGAGTACTACAAGTCTTCTACGTACATGCTGAACTATGTCCACCAGGTCAGGGGTCAAAAGTCATCAAGTGCAGAATATATGATAAGTGCTAAAATTACGACCTTGCTCGTGCAAAATGCTAAGGCTTCAAAGATTATTAAGCCAGGGTCATGATTTTTGAGAAGAATGTTGCACTGGATTATCTCCATATAGAAATGACTTTTACTGTCCAAACTCACTTCCGGTCACTGATAAAGCTTGGTCCTCTTAGCACTGGCTGTTGTCGCCTACCAGCTTGTTTATTTATTGATCACTTATTTGTCCATTTGCTACCTCTAGTTACTCAGCACAACAGACTTTTTATACTGAAACAGTCTGATATTGGCCTACGCTCATTTAATCCATTTCCAAAAATACTTCTCCCAAGAAATGAGTCAGGCTCTTATATGCATGAAAATACAGTAGGCTTATGGAACAGAGTTTATTGAAAGCTATCTCCCTCTCCCACATTAAAGCCTCTCTTCAGCTAAATAAAATCACTTGGTAGCAGCAACGATAACATAAAGACCGACTTGTAAAGGAAGATTTAGCCCCTTCAGTCCAGTGATGTCATTGTATTCTTATTTTTGCCACTACCTGGATACTTTATTCACTGTACTGGAGATGTTTGGTAGAGAAGGGGTTACACAAGGCTTACCTAACACCTTTAGTTCCAAAAGTGTCACTTGAGCTGTACAGAATCATTGGGAATAGCAAGACTGGAAGAGAGAGCGAGTCAACGGATCGAAAGGTTTAGTTCATTGTAGAAGTCGTAGTTGTAGCCTTAAGATTATCACGAACGTAAACCCAGTAGTCTGCACACTTCAGATGCCCCATTTCTGCAGCCCACCATCGTCCTTTCGAGAGATAGGGAAGTGGCTTAGGGATGTTTGTATACTCAGTCAGTTGAGCCACCTGGTTTTATCGGTGCAGCCACATGAAGGTGTCCCTCTCCTGCACCATTCTTAAAACCATTCCTTATACATTTTTTAAACCATTGTACTGCCATCCCTACTAATAAAACCAACAAAGTTAGGACTCATATTGGTGACTGGTTGTTAAATAACCACTAATAACTGCTAGGACAGTTTAACCCATAAATTGTAATGATTTTGCTGTGTAACATGCTGAGTTACAAGGGAGAAGACTGTAACACCAGATGAACTGAGCGGTACTCCCGAAGTAGATGGCAACCTGGTGACAGGGAGAGCTGGAGCTCCCGTTTCACCAGCCCTCCGGACCTGCTCCAGACCATCACCCTCTGCTGATCATTTTCAGTGTCTTAAGTAACATAGAAAGTAGGCCAGCATATTCTCAAAAACATCTTCCTCCAACTGTCTACAACACTCTATATGCACATGAGACTTAACACTTTCTATTCTACCCCTCCCCCCTCCTCCTTAACGGCTGCCACTGCAATATTAAGGGCAAATGCAGTGGTACCTTGAACTGCCACACCAGCAGGGTAGGGCTGGTGGCGCAATGCTCTCCTGGTCGTCATTTAGCAACTGTGCCAGCAGTGGTTGTTGCTACCAGAAATCATGTTCGATGGCGGAAATGTGCGGATTCGTCCATATATTTTTTCAGCATCCGTGAAGTTAGCAGGGGAGTGAAAGATAAAAATGGTAGATTACTAGTGGAGAAGGGAGAAAAAGTGAGCAAATGGAGTGAACACTTTAATGAATTGTTGAACATAGATGATGGAAGGAATGCAAGTATAAGTGGCTGGGGAATGACTGGGAGAAGGAGGGAGGTGAGAAGACAGGAAGAAATCAGTAGGATAGAAGTTGTGGAAGCAATGAAGAAAGTCTAATTGGTGAAAGCCCCAGGAATTGATGGAGTGTGTGGTGAAATGTTGAAGCATGGGGGAGAGATGGTAGCAGAATGGATGTGGAAGATGTGCAGATTGGCCTGGGAGGAAAGTAGAGTCCCGGAGGATTGGAAGTCAGGTATAATTATTCCCTTGTACAAAGGAAAAGGGGAAAAAGAAGTGTATGGTAATCATAAGGGGATTTGTCTTCTTAGTGTAATAGGAAAAGTGTATGGTAGGATACATATTGACAGAGTTAGGGAAAGAACAGAGGATTTAATTGGAGAAGAACAGGGAGGCTTTAGGAGGGGGAGAGGTTGTGTAGATCAGATATTCATTCTTAGATCTTTAGTGGAAAAGTTTCTAGAGAAGGGAAAGAAGTAGTATGCAGCTTTCATGGATTTGGAGAAAGCATATGATAGGGTGGATAGACAAGGATTGTGGAAAGTATTAAGAATATATGAAGTAGATGGGAAGTTGTTGAATGCTGTGAACAGTATGTATGATGGTGCTAAGGTTGCAGTGTGTGTGGATGGTGAACTGAGTGAATTTTTCTCTTTGAAGGTTGGGTTGATACAGAGATGTGTCATGTCTCCATGGTTGTTCAATCTGTACATGGATGGGGTAATAAAAGAGGTACAAGGCAGGGCAGTGGATGTTGGAGTGGCCCTGGTGAGAGAGGATAGTGTTTGGAAACTCCCTGTACTGTTGTTTGCAGATGATACAGTGTTGTTGAGTGAAGATGAAGGGGAGCTGCAAGGCTTGGTGGATGAGTTTGAGAGAGTGTGTAAGAAACGGAATCTAAAAGTGAATGCAGGGAAGAGTTAAATGATGGTCTTTGAGTGAGGTGAAGTCAGTGAATGTACAGTGACGTTGGATGGTGAGGAAATGGAGAATGTGAGTACGTTTAAGTACTTGGGTAGTGTGATGAGTAAGGATGGAAGTTTGGAGGGTGAAGTGCTTGAAAGGGTACAACAAGGAAGAAAGGTTGCTGGTTCCTTGATAGCAGTGATAAGAAACAGGGAAGTGAGCATGGAAGTGAAAAAGTTATTACATGACAGTATTGTGATACCAACTCTAACGTATGGAAGTGAAGCTTTGACGTTGCTGAAAGGACACAAGTCAAAAGTGAGAGCAGTGGAAATGAGTTGTTTAAGAGGAGCCTGAGAAGTCACATGGAGAGACAGGCTGACAACTGAGGATATAAAAGAGCGTTGTGGTGTGGATGTGGATGTGATAGGAAGCATTAGGAGGAACACACTGAGGTGGTTTGGCCATGTGGAGAGGATGGAGAGTGAGAGATTGACAAGGAGCGTGTATGAGAGTGAGGTGGAAGGGGGGAAAGGGAGGGGGAGGCCGAGGATGAGATGGAGGGATGGGGTGGAGAGGTATATGAGAGAGGGGTGTGTGAGTTGGGAGCAGGGCAGTGAAATGGCAGGGGACAGGGCGACATGGAGGCGATTTGTTTGTGGCCACCCCGTACGGGATTGAGGCGTCTGGCAATAGATAGATAGATCCATGGTGTTCTTACCATTTTAAATTCTGTTCACTTCTTCCTTGAATCCATAGCCCCTCTAGCCCTATTTCTCACAGAAACCCAATTCTCTCACTCTACTGACTTATCCTCATGCAGTTTTCTTGGTTACCATTTCCTCAGCAGCTTGCGTGACAAAATTGGCGCTGGTTGGTATACTAAAGCAGAATTCACGATTGACACTGTTGTGAACTTTAGTTCTAATCTCTATTGCTCATTATGCAAACTAGATTATCTTAAAAAAGTATAAGCAAATATATCTGTATAGCTTATCGCTTCCCCAGAGCATCACTAGAGCTCAGCTGTTTGACACCATGCCCACACAGTCATCGAACCTTAACCTCATCTTCACTACTAAAATTAGCGTGTTGGATGATTTTAACGTCCATAATATAGAATGGTTATTGCATTCTGGCGGGACTGATGTTACTGACTGCGAGTTGTTTTCAGAATCGTTTAATCTAAGGCACCAGTCACACTGCAAGTACGACTTATCGCAAACCACCCGTGACCTGGAAGTCGTGGGTGGTTTTGGTGAGGTTTACGACCGGTCTTCATATGTTTTGGTCTAGCCGCAAGCCACCATGGCGACCAAAAAATCATCACGAGGTTTTTCATGCTGCACGAAAAACCTCCCTGTGACCACCAAGGTCGTGGCATGGAAGCTGCCAGGTGGGCGGCTGGACTGCGTCTGGCTGGCTTATGAACTTTGACTGGTTAGCGACACCTGATTTTTAAGCGGTGTTTGCCATCTTGACAGAGGCTGGTCGCCACCCGCTCTGTACGGTGCCTGTCCGCACTCCGTCAAGGCGACGAGTGGACTGTGGCAGCTGCCATCCACAAGCCTCCTGTCCAGGGTGGTGGTTGAAGTCCAGCTGCCATCCAGCCGGTGATTGGTCGTGCTAGATCAAAAAACAAAACTATAGCTGTTTGTTGGTACTGTAAACACTCAGGTCATCAAGTAGCTCACTGTTATAAAAGACTTGAAGAAGAACGTGGACATAGGCGTGATAGTAGATCATCTTCACAATCATTCAATAGCACGTACTGTATTTACCTTAACAGTCATCATCGTTCAACGACAGAGTGCTGTGGCCTTGTTAACACACAACGGAGAGAAACCCTCCATCAGAACCAACAGATCCTACATACCGACACAAAATTCTCAGCTCCTTATATGCCAGGTTGGTCCTCTGACTTACTTAGGTGTAGTTATCTTAGGTCATTGTGAAGAAGTCCCTACATTATGTTTTATGGACTCTGGGTCTTTGGAGAACTTAAAATCTGAATCATCCCTATAGAGTATTAAAAAAAGATCAAACTGGTTTGGATTCTTGTGCCGCTTGACACTCACCTATGTAGTGATGACAGCTCAGAAATTGATGTGAAGAAAAAGGTACCTGTTAAAATACTATCTATCTATCTATCATCTATCTATAGCCCGACCCCCTAATCCCACAAAGGGTGGCCGCAGACAAAACGCCTCCAAGTCGCTCTGTCACCCACCATTTGACTACCCTTCCCTCAACTTACCCCCCCCTCCCTCATATACCTCTCAACTCCATCCCTCCACCTCATCCTCGGTCTACCTCTCCCTCTCCCTCCCTCCACCTCATCCTCGGTCTACCTCTCCCTCTCCCTCCCTCCACCTCACCTACATACACCCTCTTAGTCAGTCTTTCATTCTCCATTCTCTTCACATGTCCAAACCACCTCAGTGTATTTCTCCTAATCATCTCAACCACATCCACATCCACCCCACAGCGTTCCTTCACTTCTTCATTCGTCAACCTGTCCCTCCATGTCACTCCACATGGTCCTCTCAAGTAACTCATTTCCACTGCTCTCACTCTTGACTTGTTCCCCTCTTGCAAGGTCCATGCCTCGCTTCCATACGTCAGGGTAGGGATCACAATACTATCATGCAATGACTTCCTAACTTCCATACTGACCTCCTTATTTCTCATAACTGCTTTCAGTGTACCAACAACCTTCCTTCCCTGCTGTACCCTTTCACTCACTTCATCCCCCAGATTTCCATCCTTATACATCACACTACCCAAGTACTTTAATGCAGTCACATTCTCCATATCCTCACCATCCAACCTCACTGCACACTCTGTGACTTCATTCCTCTCAAACACCATAACTTTACTTTTGTTTACATTAACTTTCAGATTCCTCCTCCTACACACTGTCCCAAATTCATTCACCAAACCTTGCAACTCCCATTCATCTTCACTCAACAGTACTGTATCATCAGCAAACAGCAACACCGGAATCTTCCAAATCTCACCCTCATTCATTAGAGCCACCCCCACATCCACTGCCCAACCCTGCACCTCCTTTACAACCCCATCCATGTATATATTAAACAGCCATGGAGACATCACACAACCCTGTTTCAGTCCCACATTGAGATCAAAGAACTCAGTTCACCATCCACTCGCACCGTAGCCCTAGCTCCCTCGTACATACTCTTCACAGCACTCAACAATTTCCCCTCCACTCCATATACTCTTAATACCTTCCACCTACCTTGCCTATCTATTCTGTCATAAGCTTTCTCCAAGTCCATGAAGGCAGCATACACTTTCCTTCCCTTCTCTAGATACTTCTCCACTAAACATCTTAGAACAAATATCTGATCTACATACCCTTATCCTTTCCTAAATCCCCCTTGTTCTTCTCCAACTAGCTCCTCTGTCATATGCCTAATCCTATCAATAAGTATTCTACCATATAATTTACCAGTCACACTAAGAAGGCAAATACCCCTATGGTTACCACATACTTCTCTCTCCCCTTTTCCTTTGTATAAAGGAACAATTATACCTGATTTCCAGTCCTCTGGAACCCTTCCCTCTTCCCAAGCCAATCTACACAACTTCCATATCCACTCCACAACAATCTCACCCCCATACCTAAGCATTTCACCACACACTCCATCAATTCCTGGGGCCTTTCCCAACTTAATCTTCTTCATTGCTTCCACTACTTCCGCCCTACTGATCTCTTCCTCCCTCCTCTCATCTCTTCTTCTCCCAGCCATTCCCCAACCACTTATACTTGCACTGCTCTCACTCTCTACATTCAACAAATCCTCAAAGTGCTCCTTCCATCTCCTCAGTTTCTCTCTCTTCTCCACCAACAATCTATTATTCCTATCTTTCACTCCCCTGCTATATCCCCTTTCACACTGCCTTACTTTCTTTACCTCCTTCCAAAACAATTTCTTACTCTCCCTCCATTTCACACTCAGATTCCTCCCAAACTCTTCATCCACTTTCTTCTTAATCTCCTTCACCAGTCTGTTTACCTCCCTTCTCCTACTCACATATACCTCTCTCTTCTCTCTCTCATCTTCTCCCCTACCTCTACTCGCTAACCATTCACTATATGCCTTCTTCTTTTGTTCCACAGCTCGTTTCACCTCATCATTCCACGATGCTGTCCCTTGCACACCCTTGCATCTCCTCCTCACTCCACAAACCGCCTCACACGCTGCGCCTATCTCTTCCGTGAATATCTTACATACGTCTTCCACCCCTTCCATCTGCTCTAGCTCATACCTTCCCAATCTTTCTTCCACTATGCTCTTATATTCTATCATTTTCTCACTATCTTGCAATTTCTCCACTCTTCTCATAGGAGCTGCTTCCTCCTGTCTTCCCCTTCGTCTCCTCAACCACTTTCTTTGCTGCTCTACCTTGGCCATCACTAAGTGATGGTCCGAGACTCCATACCCCCACCCTCTCCACACTCTTGCATCCAACACTTGTCTTCTCATTCGCTCATACACACACACGTAGTCTATTATTGCCTTTCGTTCAACAAGTTCACCATCCATCCTCCTCATTACTCTCCATGTATACCGGTGGATTTGTCGAAAGTAGGTGTTGGCTAATGCCAACCCCTTACAAGCACAGATGTCCACCAAAGCACTTCCATTCCCATCTACGTCAGCTGGCACACCCCACTGACCAACCAATCCATCCACTCGTACATTCCCAACTTTGCCATTCTCAAACTTGAAATACAACTCCATGAAATAAACAAAACTTCACAGCTGAATTTTATGCCACAAAGAAACTCCAGTATCCTGTAGAAGTTTTGATTAGTACTGACACCATGACTCAACATTCTATTGAACTGAAACGTGCTTGTGGTAGTATTAATGAAGAGATTTATGATCAGGCTATAATTGCCAACAACCTGTCCTTTCAAAGGTAAATTCGGCGACACAGTCTACCGTAACTCCTAGTGTGCTCAGCCACCAGTAGAGAGTAATGAAGGTAATTTAGTACCTTTAGTACCAGTATCTCATGGGACCCCCTCTAGCAGTGACAAAACGGTTGACTCATCCGCATCTCATTTAACTATCTCAGAGTCTAAATGACACTTGGCAACATGCTGCGATGAAAATAGTAACAAAATAGTGTACGGTTTTGTTGCCACACGAATTTACGAAAGCTTCTCTTCGTGCTGCAGGTGTTCAAAAAGAGTGAATGCATTAACTTTACCTGAGAGATGTTGTGTGAATGGTTTAACATATGAGTCAGCCTTGTGTTTTTTGTGCTGGAGGCTAATATGTGTCATAGTTACCCACCAAATGTCACCACTGTTCCACTAAAACTTAAAGTGGTACAAAGATTGGCAGTTTTCAGGTAAACCCATCGGCCGTAAAGGTGTGCCAGGATATATAATTCTCTGTAACTGTTAACGATGATTCTTACATCATCAGTACAACCAACAAACTCACTAGTCCCACTGGATCAAATTAGCCTCAAATCTCCTTTAGCGAGTTCCTAAATAACATGATAATCACAATTGTGAAGTATGTGTGTGTGTGTGTGTGTGTGTGTGTGTGTGTGTGTGTTCTTACCTAATTGTTCTTACCTAATTGTATCTTTACAGGAATGAGTCAAGCTCGTACTGTCCCGTGTCTTAAACCATATTTATCGTACATATCCTTAAATTTGTGAATTGTTTTGGCACACACTATTTCATTCGGTAGTGCATTCCATTGATCAATTGCTTTGTTTGGGAAACTGAATTTCCTTACGTCTTTATCACCTCTCTTCTTATGCAATTTTTTGCAGTGTCCTCTTGCTGATGCTTCTCCATATGTTAAGTAATCATTTATGTCTATTTTCTCCTTTCCTGATATCCATTTATATAGCATTATCATGTCACCTCTTTTTCCTTCTCTCCTGTAGTGTTGGTAGATTCAGTTTATTTAGTCTTTCTTCGTAGCTTAGGTCCCTTAAGCTTGGTATCCATCTTGTAGCGGCCCTTTGAACTTTTTCAATCTTGTCTATGTGCTTTTTGAGATGAGGACTCTAGACTACTGATGCATATTCCAGGGTTGGTCTAATGAATGATGTTATTATCCTTCTTAGCATGTCTTCATTTATGTATGTGAATGCTATTCTCATATTTGCAAGCAGTGTATACATGTTCTGTACCTTCTCGCTGATGTGGTCAGCCGGAGATAGTCTGTTATTGATAATCACACCTAGGTCTTTCTCTCTTTCTGATGTGTATAGGGTTTTATTTCCTAATTTATAATCCCAATCAGGTCTTTTTCCACTTTTACCAAACTTGATTACATGACACTTGTCCACATTGAATTCCATTTGCCATGTACTACATCATTCATGAAGTTTATTTAATTCTTCTTGTAGCTCTTTACAAGAGTCTGTGTTAGTAATTTTCCTTTGTATTTTTGCATCATCTGCAAACATATTCAGATAGCTCTCATTTCCAGTGTTACTGTTTATATCATTTATATACACTAAAAACATGATTGTTGCCAGCACTGAACCCTGTGGTACTCCACTAGTCACTTCTTTCCATGATGAGTAGTTTCCTCTTAGTACTGTCCTCATTTCTCTTTTTATGAGAAAGTCTTGCATCCAACAAAACAGTTTGCCTCGAATTCCTCCTTGATGGTACAGTTTCCATAAAAGTCTTTGGTGAGGTACTGTGTCAAAAGCTTTCTTGAAATCTAAGTAGATACTGTCCACCCATCCTTCCCTTTCCTGTATTGTGTTTGTTACTCTGTCATAGTAGTTCAACAGATTAGTAACACATGATTTTCCTTTTCTGAAACCAAACTGTCTTTCTGTTATCATACTGTGTTCTTCTAGATGATTTACCCAAGCTTTTCTTATAAGTTTTTCTAATACCTTGCTTACAACACTGGTCAGTGATACTGGTCGGTAGTTGAGTGGATTTTGTCTATTTCCTTTCTTGAATAAGGGGACAATATTTGCTTTTTTCCAAATATCAGGTAGTTTACCTTGACTCAAGGATTTCTTGAAAATTAAAAATAATGGTTTACATAACACCTTTGCACATTCTCGTAATACCCAACATGAAATTTCATCAGGACCACTTGCTTTTCCTCTGTCTAATCTACTTAACTCCTCCTGTATTACTTTTTCTGCTATTTGTATATCTGGTAGTATGTGTGGACATGCGTGTTCCACATAGTCCCTCTCGAAATTTTTTTCTTCTGTAAAAACTAATTGGAAATTGTTATTTAGTGCTTCACAAATATCTTTCTCTTGTGTATAAGTGATTCCCTCGTCCGTAATGGATTGTATTATATCTTTTACTTTAGTTTTGCTATCGATCCTTTTGACTTTTACGAGTTTTAAGCAAGAGGTGTCAGAAAAGTTAGTGTGTGTGTGTGTGTGTGTGTGTGTGTGTGCTATTCACACACAATTCCTTACCTAGATACTTGCTTCTAAAAGTAAACCACTCATACCAACACCAGCAATACAGTGTTTCATATACTTAGTCTCTCTCTCTCTCTCTCTCTCTCTCTCTCTCTCGTTGCCATCAGATTAAGTCCATATCAACTTATGAATAATGTCATGTCAGTGTTAACGCCCAGTATAAAAAATCTACACCCAGTTCACTTCAGTTCACGCCTCCCTCCCATGCATTCTCCCTTACGCACATACACACTCCCTTCTACATATTTTCATGCCTACATAACTACATACACACACATCACCAACCCAGCCTAACTCAACTTCAAAATTAAACCTAACCTTATCGATTCCCCATTATTCCTGACAAAACCTAACCTATCCTTAGCTAATCTAAACTACGTAGCCAAGTATTCCATGCGTAACCTAATCTTTCCTAACCAAATATGATCATATCTACCTTGATCTAAGCTGTCCTAACTTAACATTATCTAACCTATAATCTCGAACCATTCCCAGTGCGCAGGTGCAGCCAAACTCACACACACCTTTTGCCAACGCCAACGCGAAACTCTGGCTGAAATATCGTAAAGCCACACGAGGCTTTTTCCAGCCCGCCCTCTCGAAAGTTGTTGGAGCATGTGAGGGCTTTGGTGGTGGGACGAAACAGGTTGAGCCATGTATGTTGTAGGGATGAAGGGAGAAGTGAGTGATAATTTTTGAAGGGAGAGGAGAGAGATACGAGGACACTGTGCTTGTGGGCTTGGTAGACTTTCTGACATGGGTTAAAAGAAACTTAGGCAAGTAACATGTATAGGACTTGGTGAGAGACAATAATAGAGAGATTTACAGAGTGTGGACATGTCTGTCTATCTGTACCCTGACCCATTAATCACAGAACAGTAAGAATTTTATCTTCCGGTCAAAATCGTAATAATTGATACAGTTTTAAGCTTTGTAAGGAGGTAGGTTTCTCTGGGCTTACGTAATCGCCTGGTGTTTGCAGAAAAAAATCATGGTACTTGTATCAGTTTCAAAAGGTTGTTATCACCCTTTATGTTGTTATAATTTTAGCATAAAAATAGTTGCATACCCCCGCACAGCTGCTCATTTTTTTTTTTTTTTTTTTTTTTACCCCTGTCAAGGTTCATCTCTCACGTTAATGGGGGTTCCCCGGATACAGTTCTTCTCAACAGGGTGAAGTCTAAGGCCTTTCGTCTCATTAACTCTCTTTCCCTTACTGACTGCATTCAACCTTTCTTTCATCGCCACACTATTGCATAATTATCTCTTTTCTGTCATGATGGTCGCTCCTCTTCTTAACTATTTACATGCATCCCTACCTCATTCCGGCTGGAGCGTAGCACCCGTTTGGCAGCAAACTCCCATCCCTTTTCTGTCCAACTCTCTAATGCAATAGTTTACCAAAGCATCCGGTTCCTCAGGTATGCAACAGGTGAACTTTGGAACTGTCATCCTCTGTCTGTATTTCTGAGTTCTTCACGCATGCAACACTTGAACTCTCGAGCTGTCTTCCCCTGTCTGTATTTTCTTCTGCCTATGACCTCCAGTCATTTAAACGCAATGAGTCCAGGCATCTCGAAAGAAACGCAACTTGAATTTGGCTCTCTTTTTTTTTTTTTTTTTTTTTTTTTTTTTTAAGGATCAATTTTGCATGCTCCTACTCTTTGGTTCCTTCTTCCTTGCATAAAAAATACACAACATACACCAACAAATTAACGGGTCTTATGCAGAAACAAACTGGTAAGGACGAGAACGGGACGCCCTTTAAACTGAAGTGAATACTGGCCAGGCGGAGAAGGCGTGGAGGGAGTCAACGAAAGATTATGAGAGATAGATAGGGCAAAAGAAAATCCTACGAACATAGGTAAGAAATAAAGAACACAAAAATGTATTAGGATAACGTGAATGGCATGGAAGAACACAGAGATGGAAAGTGGTAACAGGCAAAGGTGGGATGGGATGGAAAACAAGACAAAGAGCACATTTGATGGCCACACCCACCACAACCATTACCAGCAACTCAACATATCCCAAAAGGCGTCAATTTCCCTGTGGACGTACCTCTAAGATACATCCAAAACACCCACCTCAGTCACACCTTAGAAGTGCCCCTGTGGATCCGACAAAAGTGGACGAAACTGAATATATAACGCTGATGAAACTCCACGGAAGCCACTTGCGACATTACATCCTTCAAAAAGATAAGTGACTTAGTGAGTGACACACAGAGAAACAACAATGGATTTCAACACTTCATTGGGTACAGCAAAAACAAAAGGAAATCTTGAATAAAATGGGGTAGAAAAGCAGAAAAAACAGTAGATACACTCTGTTTGGCGAGTAAAAGCAAGAAATGCGTATTAGTTTAATATGAGGGACAAAGAGGAATATAATGGAAAGAAAAGTAAAAAATATATAAGTTATGAGAAATGGCAAAAAGAAACTTGGAAAAAATATTTAGAAATGGAAGGCAAGGAAAGGTGACTTAAAGTAGAGAGAGAGAGAGAGAGAGAGAGAGAGAGAGAGAGAGAGAGAGAGGTGGGTATTAAGTAAACAGAAAAAGGAACAAAAACAGAGAAAATACAGAAAACGAAAAAATACAAATATAGAGTGATGGAGGGGGGTGAAACACAGACGCGGTAAGAGGTATACATGAAAGATAATATTTTTTGCGACGTGAAAAGTGGAGAAAAAAGAGAAGCAGAAAACACAACATCGACATTCTGTGGCATCTGATTTTCATTCACTTTGCACACAAACATCTATCTGTCAATCTATATGTCTATCTCTATATTGCTCTTGTGAATATTGTTATTACCCAGCTGCGTCCCAGCAGATTACTCACCAATGACCCCCCCCCCCCCAATCCCGGCATATTTTCAAAAATCTTTTTTGGTTAAAACCTCCACATTTTATGAGAAACATCGAAAATTCGAGAGAAAGTGCTCACCTGAGCTTAGAAATGCCCGGTAGAGGTGGCCTTCCCTTCACCTGGTACCGTCTTCTATCGAGCCACGCTCCAGAGAAGACGTTTTCTATGGGAAAGGTAATTATTCCAAACCACTCAGAATAGGTAGATATTTATTTATTTGGTACGAATTTATATGTAGTACAAAAGTATATTGGTTTTCACACAGCAATATAGGTGATATACGAGTTGTTTCAATCACCAAACACATCAACATACCGTTCCTTCCTTGGCAACGTTACCTCCTCATCACTTCTGATTGTTTCCTCCTCTGGCGCCACAAAAACTTTGTCCTCCACATTGTCGTCAATTTGGGAATCACTCTCTCCTTGAATTTCGTACTGTAGCACGACATGTCTTCATTGGCCACGTCACTGGTAACAGGTGAGTTGCCGAGACAATGGCGTGCGGGGGTGGGGGGGAGATCATGCGGGGTAAGGCATTGTCCCTGCCTGGCCTCGGGTAGAGGAAGGTGTCCCGCGTATATGTACCAAAAGTAACAAGCGAAACTTGACAAATGTGCAAATGACAGACCTTGCAACTGAAGGGCTTTTATAAACATCAACGAAAGCCACAGTGACAAAACGTTTGGGCACATATATATGTCAACGAGACGGGGCGGGTTAAGGTAGCACAAATATTACATCTCACAAGAAACTCAGTAACAAGGAAGTGAGATTATTTTACCATAAATTCTTCATTCAGATGTGAATTTTAATTATAATATTCTTGTGTTCCGGTTGAATTCTCATAAAAAAAGTCCGTCTTCACTACCTTCTGTGCTTACACGCAGTCTCCCATCAAAAGCGAGTAGTCACTGTCTCGGCCATTCAGAGACCAGAATATTAAAGAAAATTAAATCCATGAAAAACTATAAATATAGTGAAAAGCCTCACAGAAGATTACAAAAGTGATCTCTAAATAACTGAATTAGAAAACATCAATTTCGATATTATACACCTGAGTGAGAGAAGAGAAAAGGCAAATTTAGTTCAGCTTCAAGATAGAAATCACCAATTTTGCTACAAAGAAAGACAGAATGAAGGAGCCAGTGGTGAAGGATTTCTAAATAGCCGAAATCTTCCAGAGAACATTGTTAAATTCAGGAGTGTGTCTGACAGACTAGCATAGATTGTAATTAGACTATGAAAAAGATACATCCTGAAGGTAATACAAGCATATGCACCCACTTCTCAAAGTACAGATGAAAAAATAGAAGCATTCTATAATGACCTCCCTCAGATTATGAATGAAGAATGAACAGATATACTATATTTATGGGTGGATTCATTGCAAATGTTGGCAAATCAAAAAATGAAGAGGCATGTTTGGAAAAATTCATGGCAGGAGAGAGTAATGACCTGGAGAAGCACATCTTGAGACATAAAGAATGAAATCGACTACATTACAGCAGATGAGAACTACACGATCACTTACGTCACAGTTATCAACGAAGTAAATTGTGGGCTGCACAGGCAGATTCAGTTTCAGAAGTGAAACAGAAGCTAACTAACAATAAAAAGTATGCACTCTAAAAGTATAAGAAAAAAGCATTTCAGTAAAAAAAAAAAATAAAAATAAAGGCTCTAACTTACACTGAGTGGGAACTGATGCATTGAACAATTAACCAACAAAATCATTAATGAAATCCTGGAGGCAGTAGGGAAAGTTAAACACAAATAAAGCCAGCAAGTATTATCCCACCCCGTCCTGACCGATTTTCCACCACTGACTCCCCCCAATCCCGACCAATTTTAGAAAAAAAAAAAAAAATTCTTGGCTCAAACCTCCGCTTTTGGTGAGAAACATCGAAAATTCATAGACAAATCACTCACCTGAGGTTTAAAGTACTCGATACAGGTAGCAGTACCCCGTACCTTACTGGGTTTTCTATCAGGCAGGCTCCAAAGAAAACAAGTTCTATGGGAGGGTAACTATTCCACACCACTCATAAACGATACTTATTTATTTAACTGGTGCGAATTTATATTCAGTATGAGAGTATATTGGTTTTCACAGAGTAATACAGGCAATATAACCATTGTTTCACTCACTAAACATATCAACATACCTGACCTTTTTTGGCGACATTACATGATCATCATTTCTGACTTTTTCTTCCTCTAATGCAGTGTTTCTTAACCTGGGGTGCTAGCACCCCAGGGGGTGCTGAAGTCAGTTTTAGGGGTTTGCTGGAAAATGCAACATATATTGGTTTTGCTTAGTATTGACATCGTTGATATCTTATTTTGGGAGAATGTATAAAACGAATTCTTCAAGGAGTATGTCGCTTTACTTTATCCTTGTAGTAGTGTAGTAACTGTAGCAGTGTAGCAACTGTAGTCTCATTAACCGGATGTAAGGGGGTGCTGGACTGTGTGGCCTTACTGCGGGGGGTGCTGAGGTCGGAAAAGGTTAAGAAATGCTGCTCTAATGCTATGTAAACTTTGTCCTCCACATTGTCATTGATTGGAGAATCACTCTGGCCCTGAATTTCGTACCGTGGCACAACATGACTTTACTGGCCAGGTCACTGGTAACAGGTGAATTATCGAGACAATGGCGTGGGGGGGGAGGTCATGTGGGGTAAGGCATTGTCCCTGCCTGGCATCTTGTAGAGAAAGGTGTCCCGTGTATAAGTACCAAAAACCACTAACGAAAATTAAAAATTGTGCAAAAGATTGACCTTGCAAGTGATGCACGTTTATATATATATATATATATATATATATATATATATATATATATAAATATATAGATATATTTATATATATAATGAATGGAGGAAGGAAAAACAAAGGGGAAAAAAATAAGTCCATGTGCCTAAAGACATCCTCCATTCATAAAATACCCATAACAACTGGACTTGAACTGAAGTGGATCAAATGTTTGTGAGAAACCACTCCCAGTAAGCGAATTCAAGAGAGTAGTAGTTCTGGGGATAAATGAATTTTGATAAGCAGAGGTTCTGCATTGTGGGGGAAAGAGTGTGAATTAATGGGCTCTCCCAGCTGCCAGAATATTTCGGGAGAAAATGTGAAGGGGAGGAACAATTGAAGCCAGTTCATCTGAACACTTACAGTAAAAATATCTATAAAATAATGCTAAAGAAGCAACATCTCTACATACTGAAAATGGAGGAAGGTCTTGCGTGATGGTAGGATAATTGATGAATCTAATGGCTTTATTTTGAATTTTGACCAATTGCCTCAATGCAACCGCTCCACATCCACTCCACAGTGATGAACAGTATTCGATCTGAGACCACACATGACTTTTGTATATTGTGGCCATCTGCTCATCAGTGAAGAACTTACGAACTCTGTACATAAGTACAAGAGATTTAACTTGTGGACATATATATATGTCGATGGGACACGACAGGTTAAAAATGACCCTCTTGCTCATGAAAAGAAAAAACGAGATAAAAGGGAAAACATAGAATGATGAAACAGAAAAAGCAGAATTAAATAGGCCAATCAACAGGAGACTAAAGATGAAAAACGAATATATATATATACTGGAGAGAGAGAGAGAGAGAGAGAGAGAGAGAGAGAGAGAGAGAGAGATTACTGGTATTTCAAAAAGCCGTCTCATAAGTTCATTTTGGGCGTGTTATTTTCGTGCTCCGTGCCACACTTCCCGACCTCCCCCTCAACAGCTTAACACCAATTGATAAGCAAAGAGAAACACCCAAACCTAACCTAATTAAACCTTTCCTAACATAATCAGCCCTGATCTGCCCTATCATATCCAAATCTTCCCCAACCTAGGATAAGCTAAGCTGGGCTAAGCTAAGCTAACCTACACTAAC
>NC_137041.1:23523716-23936216 GCF_032717465.1 Coenobita brevimanus
ATATGTATATAATATATATATATATACTTAATATATTTTTATATATATTTATATATATATATATATATTATATATATTTATATTATATATAAATATATATATATATATATATAAAATATATATATATATATATATATATATATATATATATATATATATATATATATTCTGTGGTACATAGAGTGTCTTCATACATGTATAGATATTTTATGTTTACATACTATTTTATTGCTGTTTGCCTTTAACTTAAATATGTTAAGGTAATTAATTAGTTAGTAATACATAATGTACAGTTATCTTACAAATACGTAATATATAAATAACAGATGGTAGTAATAATGTATATCTATTGTATAGTTTGAGTGGATACTGCTTATATATATATATATATATATATATATATATATATATATATATATATATATATATATGAGCCTCAGTGGTAGAGTGTGCTTGGTATACATGGGTAACTAGGTCTGTGCCCTGCCAGGGTAATAATCTTTGGGAGTGTTCATCCAGCCACGTACTGCAGCTTGGCAGACACAAGGGGTGCTGTGGCTGAACCAGTGTCGCTTTCTGTAAAAGTATGTTTTTGCACCCGATCGGCTTGCGCGGGCCGCATTACACTTGGTTCATAGACTACACGCACATCCAAATCACTCCAACACTACAGTTACACTTAGAAGCACTTCTCACACCCTACATACAATCTCTAACAGACAGCTAAGTTAAGCCACTCGGTTGAGATACATTGAGCTGTATCGTCCCGACTTCGGTCGGGGATAGGCCCGGTCCTGCAGTGGATACTCAAACGGGTGATGATATATATATATATATATATATATATATATATATATATATATATATATATATATATATATATATATATATATATATATATATATATATATATATATATATATATATAATATTTAGCTAGCCTTGAACGGCTGTAGGAGAAGTTTTGGGGGGAAACTAATCTGGGTAAGTGAGTTAAAAAGAGAAGCAGTTCTGGTAAGTAATGATTTCTGGCCGGCAGAAATTCTGCAACTAGCAGTATGATAGCCAAGTCATGAGCGCTACCAGATGTTCAGTTAACAAATCCGCAGAGAGGTGGAATATTGGGTACAAATTCGTCTGTATATATATATATATATATATATATATATATATATATATATATATATATATATATATATATATAAAATAGCTGGCCTTGAATTGCTCTAGGACGAAGTTTTGGGGGAAACTAATCTGAGTAAGTGAGTTAAAAAGAAAAGCAGTTTTGGCAAATAATGAATTCTTGCAGGCAGAAGTTCTGCACCTAGCAGTGTGATAGCCAAGTCATGAGCGCTACCAGATGTTCACATTGCAGAAGTCCACGGAGAGGTGGAATATTGGGTACATATTCGTCTGAGTATTTGCCATAAAAGTATCTGGAAAAAGTGCAAGGGATGCAACATTCCATTTTACTTGTATGGGAGAGTGATAGTTTGTACAGTAATCCCTTGATTATAGGATACCTGGTTTTAGTGGTTTTTATCACTGCAAGACGAAAATCCACACTCCTGCCATTACAGCGCATGTTTCGGATCAAAATAATCGTTACACGGTCTGAGCTGAGCCAAGCCCAAGACTCAGTCTCTGCACATCAGCCTATGACATCATCAAACAAGTGTGCTTTTTCATTGGTTAAGTGCTTTTATCCACGAATACTCGCATGTCACTGGCCCACAAAATTACATCTGGTTTAGAAGGCGAGTTTCATGAAGTATTCCACACTGAGAAGTCATGAACAGCAATATTTGGGGTCAAATGCATTCGAATACTGTGATTTAGTTATACACATTGTAATGCTCATTTGCGTGCTTCAGAGTCTCGTAACATTTTAATATAATTATGGATAAAATAATAAAATAATTTATAAGCACAGGAACAGAATACAACTTGTGCTGGTTTGACCAGCTTTTGTTTACAACCAAGCCAGCTGCTCAGGGTCACAGACCTATGTCAGTCGAAGAGGCAGATATACCATACTAATTCACTTCCTATTCTCCCTGGTTGTTTTCTGTATTATTCCAATCATTGTTATAGTGGTAAATAATTTTGTACTGACGATTTTCTTTTCCCATTTCTTTAAATCGGAGTTCATCCAGATTAACTAATGTTATCTAGTGTAATGGGAGATTTTTGAACCCGCCACGTGCCATCGACATACAATTGTGGACAGATGACTCGAGGCCACCCCCCTCCACCACCTCGTCATGGTGTGGGGCACATCTCGCCTGGCAATATCGTCGTGTGCATTCAGGGGTTCAGTGTGCTGCCGTTTCGAAACATAGTTCTTTACGTGTCTGACTCAGGCTGGCTTACTCTCGTCTGAATGAGATAATTCTTAATAACTATAGACATTGTATTATGAAGTTTGAAATATTTGTTGTCATGCTTAATTTAAATCACAGGTTACGGTTAATTATATCTAATGGGGGTCGAGAACTGGCATACGGAGTGGCATGTTACTGTCCTTCCACACTGAGCCGTCACTGCGTTCATTAGTCATTCCTGATCATTCTAATTTGCGCATATTGCTCATACTTATCTAAAGTGACAAATATAATGTTATCGCCCTTATCAGCTGTTACAAGGAGGGTGGCTGGAGGTGATACTGGAACGTCAGAGGGCTGGGGTCACCTTCCTGGGGTTGCCTGCCACCGGTAATGGAGGGGGACTGACTTACTGTAGGTGTGAGAAGTCCTTTTTTGTCAACTATGACAAGCAGTGTACAGATTTTCCCTTGACTCTGTAAAGATACTCCATAGTGACTTGCTTAGATGGTGGAGCAGGTGGCCTCGAGTCATCTTGCCGCTCTTGTACATGTACGCTGGGCCCTGCATGTGCACAAAAAGCCAGCAATATACATATACGTCATCGATTTAAGATATTTGCCAAAATTAAAAAATTCAGTTTTGCCGTGAGATATTTGCTTGGGATACTCCTGCGATCATCTAGGGCTAATACCCATGCTATGAGTCATCTCCACATCCGTCCTCCTGCGCAGGTGCCCGCCAATTCGGTCCCACTTTGAGAGTGAGGAAGTGAGCACTATGGCACATCGCAGAGTTTCTCAACACGAGACTGACGAGCTCCTGAACATTCCCTATGATGAAGAGAGTGATTCTTCCATTGATGATGATGTTGCTGATCAAGACTACGTCCAACCTGAGTTGGAATGAAGCAGCGAAGATGAGATTTCAATCCTCAAACAAGGGGTGGTATACAGCTGTCTGCTTGGCTGTATCACATACCGCACCAACACCTGCACCACTTCTCGCCTCACCATGCTGCTCTAACTCCATGGACGATTCCTCTAGTTGTGAGGAATATTAGGCCGACCCCTCAGGTGAACATTGGCTGCCTTTTGTGGATAGGATCGCCCAGGAAACCACAGATGAGTGGAGAAGGGCTATTTAGAAAAAAGTATAAGGAGAGTAGTGCTTTGTTCTACTCACGTGATGTGCGGCAATTCCCGCCACATCCAGCCTGCCGCCACGCTGCCTCTCCCCAACCCAGCACTTCCATCGTATCTGAACCTCCCCACGCTTCCTCCACCCATCCTCTCCCCACCCTCTGTGTGTTTCCTCCCCAGAGCCTCAAACGGTAAAGTGAAAAGTAAAGATGCCTACTACCGAATATCCTCCCCATTCTGATGAGAGCAATGTAGGTGGCCGTATTGGTGAAGGGAGCGAAACTGAGGGAGGAGATGAAGCCAAGTGGGAGTGGGAAGATGGAGGCAATATCGTTCTCATCATTCACAGGTGGTGATACGGCAGGTTGTACTGTGCCAGAGTTGACTCCCACCTCAGGGAGTATTGATTTCTTCAAGAATTTGTTTGCAAGGGAGCTAGTTTTGATAATCTTTCTCCTCTCCAATACCTATGCCGCCTTATGCCATGGCACAACCCCACAGACACCCTACAGTCGACTCTACAATGCAGACATAACGAATGACGAGTTGTTCCTCTTCATGGCCTTGGTTCTCCTGATGGGACTAATCAAGAAAAATTAGTTGCCTTCGTACTGGACTATCGATCCCTTTATGCCGACGCCCTTTTTCGGAAGAGTTATGGGGCGGAATAGGTTCCAGTACATTCTAAGCCCCCTTCATTTTTTCGACAATGAGGACCCCAGCAACATTGGGAACACAAACAGGATGAGGAGGTCCTGTACCTGGACAATTGGTACACAAACCCGATTCTCGCTCGGCACTTGCAAATGCAGGAGACAGGTATCTGCAGGACAGTAAAGAAAACCTTGTGGCACATGGTACAGGTGGGCCAAAAGCTGCAAAAGGAAGGAGGTGGTGTTTTATCAGACGAACAATATCCTTGCCACCACGTGGCACCACAACCGAAAAGTGAACCTCATCAACGGTTCACCGTCACCTGATGCACCTCAACAAGGCCGTGGACTACCGCAACGAGAAACGGGTTCACGTTTGGAAACCGGAGCCGGTAATTGATTATAATCTCAACATGCGGCATGTGGACCAGTCTGACGCCATGATAATCTGTGCCAGGCTGACGATGAAGTCGTACAAAAAACTTTTCTTCCATCTTCTGGAGATAACGGCACTGAACGCCCACCTCCTCCACCTCAGCACCACGGGAACCTACGAGACCTTGGAGGGGTTCATCAGAGAGCTGTGTAGGGGGCTGATTGGCACCCATGGACGTGATTGTGGGCCTCACCTCCATCCACGCACCGGTGAAAACCCCCTGCACCTCACTGAACGCCACTTCCCTAAGCCTATCACAGCAAGAGGTACAAAAAGGAATTCCCAGCGCAGGTGCCACGTCTGCCAGTATAGCACAGCATGTCCACGAACCCAGCAGAAGGACACCAGGTATCAATGTGTGGAGTGTGACGTGGGGTTCTGCCTATTCCCATGCTTTGATGAGTATCACACCCTCCTCCACCTCTAAGTGTTAGAAATATGAGTTGTGTGCAAAAAAGTCGCCTATGAGTATTACTGTAATGTATATATAAATCAGTGTAAGTAATTTCTTAAGTAACTGTTATGTATATATAAATTAGTGTAAGTGATTTCATAATAAGTGCGGTGTAAGTACTTCATATATAACATCCATAACGTGTTTTCTGTGTTCGAGAAAAGACACACATAGTGAGTACAGTGTGCAAGAATAATTCGCTATGTGAAAAAAGACGCAAACGTAAAATATATAAGTGTTGGAAAAGACATGTGAAAAACAGAAAATCCAATAATGCGAACATTATCGGAAAAATGACACTCATTCAAATGTAATACGTCCCCGCACATAATTATGCTTAGGGACAGTTCCCACATCATCTACCGTATATACCTTTTTAGAGTGTCCTTGGGTAATATGTGATACTTGCCCATGAAAAAAAACAAAATCTACTTCAACTCCCTGGGTGTCGGAGGCGACAGGGGAAGTCTACGGGCATTACTCTGAACATTTCAGCCGCCAGGTGATAGAGAATCGATCTCAGAATCGACCTATTAGGCTTCTGTTTTCTCATCATTCCTAACCCACCTAGCAAAAAAAAAAAAAAAAAAAAAAAAAGGTCGAAAATTGGATGGCACTAGGGTGCAATGAAGGTCCCAAGTCGGTAGGCACTTGATGGGTTAAACTAAAAACCTACTAAAATTTATTATTAGTCATACCTAACATATTCATACGCTAGCCTTACCCAACCTAAGTTGTCTGACCTTACAAAACAATATATCCTAGCTCAACCACATAACCTAACCTAACCACACTCAACCAAACCAAATCAAGGAAAATCTAACTTGACGAAACTTAACCAAACCAAACCATACTTCACCTAACCCAATGTAAACTAGCTTGGCCTAACCTAACCAAACTAAACCAAAGACAACAACTAAACACACCAAAATATCATAAACTAAGTTAGTTTGGGTTGGGATAATTTTGTGTTAAATTATTTATAATTTTGCATAGAATTATTTAGCTAAAATGGAAATACACAAATATTACAAATCTTTCACTGACGCCTTCTGTTCGACGGGATCAGCTGATCTTTGTTTACAATTTATCAATGGGCTTGACGTAGGTACAATGACTTAATCCTCGTTGTGTGTGCGCATGTAATCTAAAGAATGCTTAAGTTACTTTGTACTTATGATGATACACACTCTTATAAGTCTGCAGCTTTCACATTTTTATCAATGAATAGTAGGACCGTCGACTGATTTGCTTTTGACCATTGGTGGTCTTCGTACCACTCAGCTCAACTTGAAGGCCTATCCAAAGCTATGCATTTTATCGATTTTTTTTAAAATGAAAAAAAAAGTGCGCAGTATATGGCAGTGAATACGGTAGGCTGAGTTGTTACGAAAATTTACGTTAAGTTTGGATAAATCCGGACTGATTAGGGTAACTTCGTACCAGAAATAGCATTCTAAAATGGCGTCCGTCTGTCAACCTTACACCACAAGATGGCGTCCGTCTCTTTGCCGTTGTTGAGGGTTGTTAACATAGGGTACCACCATTGTGGGAATCGTTCAACACCGTAATGATAATAACAAGAAAAATATGGGATGCAAACTTTAAGAAAAAAAAAAAAAAAAGTGGACTGGTATGATCTTGGTGTTGCCTAAACTAAACCGTACATTTACCTCAACGAGTCTACAGTTAGGTGCAAGGCTAGTCCCTGGTCGGCGGTTGGATGAGATGTATGTGTACTCAGTAACAGATGAAATATTCTTTCTTACTGTGCTCTTGTCATCACTTCTGGCGGCATAGGACCCTGGCAATTGCGTTGTCATTTTTGAAAAATTGTATTTACTATTGTCATTAATTTTTCTTAACCTAACTTTGTCCGTGTGTGTTTCTGGTACTTATCATAACATAATATATGTTTTTAGTTGGACTAAAATGTCATAAAAGGGAGAATCTGGGCTTGCATTTGGGTACTAGGTACCAATAATATTAAGATAAATCCCATAGGTTCTGTGAATATGTTATCGTGCAGTTGTTATCACAACATGTTCGATATCAGTTATGCGAGATAACCATGGGATCAGTGTAGTTGTAGGGTTATTAGTAGTTTCTGTCTTTCTTTCCTTCATTCTTTCCTTTTCCTTCTGCCTGTGGGTAACTCTACACTAGGTGACAAGCCAATTAGTTTCCTGTACACCAGGAAACCATTTACCATGCTGGGTGGTAACCATATAACCATATTATGGCGCCTGGTGATTTAGTGGGTAATTAAGGTGTCATAAAGACTTTGTATCATAAAGCAGCGACTTTGTATTTGCTTGTAGAGGCGTATATTTTAGACTTGTGGTCGAGCGGCTTTTATATCTTGTAGTAGTTTCCCCACCAGATGTCATGTAGTGACGGGAGAGGTAAAGAATAGTATGGGACTATTTTTATTTGTCTTAGAAATATTAAACAGGTTTCTCACATGGAAAGAGTATAAGTCCCGGGTAGCTACCTCCCTGTCTCGCTATCTCTCTCTCTCTCTCTCTCTGTCTAAGGCTAATCTCCGTCTCGACCTCTCTCTAGGGTCGTTTGTCTCCTTCTACCTAGCCTGTTCGGTGGCTAATCTCCGTCTGAGCTCTCTTTCCTAAATTCTGGTGTAGCAGGGGTGTGTCACATGTGTTCCTCGTGGGTCTTTGTTCACGAGAGGACTGCTGACAGCTAACTGCATCATCTCCTTACTGGCCGCTGTCGTCAGCTTTCCTCAGTGTAAGCATGTTTAGCATTGCTCGATTCTCGCAGACACAACACCTTCTCATCATTTGACTTCCTGCTTCTATCTGTCTCTCTATCTATCTATTTATCTATCTATCTATTATGATTTGCAATTATAATATGGAGACCTACATTGCTCGGCCGCGCAAAAATGGCGTACCATCGACATTTAATAGTCATAACATATTAATACATATTATATATACATTATAATGAACTTATAAGCTAATTAAGTGAAATACATAATATTGTAAAGTAACATAATTGTATGAATATTGTATACATATATCATTCATAGTAAATAGTGATTATTCAGTAATATTACATTTAAACAAGTTGTATACATATTTGAATAAATGCAATGGTTGTTGTATAACACTTGTAAGACGTGCATGTACAACAGACGTACGCATATAATTGTGCAATGGTAATACTGCTAAGTTATACATTACATATTTGAGTTATCACTTTAGTAATGTCTAATATTTCACCTAACTTGTATGATGATACTGGTAATACAGAATTGTGCTATAATTGTATGACTTATAATATTGTACTAACATTGTGGTACTACATAACTGTGTTGGTCTTATAATTGTAGTTACATTTTGTTAATGCAACTATTACATAAATGTCTTGGCCTTATAATTGTAGTTAAAGTTACATAAAAGTTACATCTTGTTAATGCAACTGTTACATAATTGGCAAAGTGTAACATAATGCAATCGTTTGTCGGTACATAATTGTTACATATCGTTTGTAGGTACATAATTGTAGTTAGTGTAACATAATGCAATCGTTTGTCGTTACATAATTGTTACATATCGTTCGTAGGTACATAATTGTAGTTAGTGTAACATAATGCAATCGTTTGTCGTTACATAATTGTTACATATCGTTTGTAGTTACATAATTGTAGTTAAAGTTACATAAGAGTTACATCTTGTTAATGCAACTGTCACATAAATTGGTACATATTGTTTGTAGTTACATAATTATAATATGGAGTAACAAAATTGTAATAACTGCAGTCCTAACATATGCTGCGGTCGATGATAGTGATGACGTGTCATGCCACTTGTTTGTGGAGACAACAATTTGCTTTTTTGTTTGTAGTTATGTGGTATTTTGGCATATATAGTAACACTTACACTTATTTTCATTTGTTTGTTATGTGATCTTACTTTATTTCTCTTTTTTCCTTCTCACTCTTCTTTCTTTCTTTCCTTTCTTTTCTTTTTTTTGTTTTGTTTTGTTTTGTATGTATTGATTTTCTATAGTTTGTTTCTCTTTGCTTGTGTACGCTTTTTTCCATGTTGTTCATGGTTACATAATTACTGGCTAATTTCCTTGGGATAGTTTTTCAAAGTTTAGTTTATATTGCACAGATACTATAAAATGATATTATATAGTCCCATATTTTGTTATTTTATATAAAAAATATATACACTATATACAGTATTAACTATACACACTGACTTGTTGTTCACCTGTTCCTATCGTGGGTAATATGTGTGTCAGCACTGTGTGGAAATCATTGTCTTCACGATTGTGTTGAAGATGTTCACTCTTGCTAACGGCATTTGTGTTGGCCATTTTTTTTTTTTTCTCTAGTTTACCTTGTAACTTAATTTATATGTTTCCACTAGGTAGCTTGAATTAATAAATGCTTAATGCAGTTCTTTTAATCGCTCACTGAGTAACTGTGATGGTATATTTTCTTTATCACTTGTAGATGTACTAATGTATAGTTGTATATATGAAACACGTATTTTATGTAGGTATAAATGGTAACACTCGTTGGTAGAAAAGAAATGTTATAATAAATGAATGAATATATACAGTGTAGAATATTTATTGTTGGTGATTATTTAGTATTTGAGTTATGCAGATAATTGAAGTAAGTATGTGTATTTAAACTGTAACTATACAGCACGTTTTTTATGTTTGTGCAGAAGCTTATTGTCTATCACTGTGTATTGTATAAATGAAGTAACTATGTAACTCACTAATTTTTTACCGTGGTGAGAATGGTGTGAGTGGTGTTGCACGTGGTGATAGCGTTGTCCTTCGCGGGTTGATTGGCGTGCTGTCGTCTCAGCACATGGTGACGTCGGCTTCCCACACTTGTAGCTGTGGTGAGTGAATGAGTAGCGATGAGTAACTTGAGTGAAGACGAGTGAGTAAGACGAGTTGTGAATATGGACTTGGTGTTTGCTTCGTCGTCCTGACCTCTTCACATCTGCGTAAGCGGTGGGGGTTGGGTGGATGTAGCAGAGAGAGGAGGGTGAGGTATGGTGGTTATGAGTTGTGAGTCGTCTCTCACTCTTCGTTTGTTTGTTTGTTTGTTTCCTTTCTTTCTTGATGTATTCTTGGTCCTTTTCTCTAGTGATTTACTCGTTGTAGGATGAAGACTATTTGCACTGTAGGCTGTATTTTGTAGGATTCAATGTAGAACTGAAGCTAATCTTGTAGTCCCGGTTGCTTTTGTAGAAATTTGCTTTTAATTCGGAGACGATGTCCGCAGATTTGCTGGTTTGTCGTTAAGCTACTTGCAAGGCGTCGGTGATCTCTTGACCTCTGCATCAGCGTAATGATCTGGGAGACGGAGAGGGCAGGATGGAGAGAATACTGTCAGGAGCTGATATTGTTGGTTGTTTTCAATCTTGATATTTTGTAGGAATTTAATGTTGATTCGTAGACGAGGTTCGTATACGTTCGCTGCTACCAAATGTCATAAAGACTAAATGTCATAAAGCAGCGACTTTGTATTTGCTTGTAGAGGCGTATATTTTAGACTTGTGGTCGAGCGGCTTTTATATCTTGTAGTAGTTTCCCCACCAGATGTCATGTAGTGACGGGAGAGGTAAAGAATAGTATGGGACTATTTTTATTTGTCTTAGAAATATTAAACAGGTTTCTCACATGGAAAGAGTATAAGTCCCGGGTAGCTACCTCCCTGTCTCGCTATCTCTCTCTCTCTCTCTCTCTCTGTCTAAGGCTAATCTCCGTCTCGACCTCTCTCTAGGGTCGTTTGTCTCCTTCTACCTAGCCTGTTCGGTGGCTAATCTCCGTCTGAGCTCTCTTTCCTAAATTCTGGTGTAGCAGGGGTGTGTCACATGTGTTCCTCGTGGGTCTTTGTTCACGAGAGGACTGCTGACAGCTAACTGCATCATCTCCTTACTGGCCGCTGTCGTCAGCTTTCCTCAGTGTAAGCATGTTTAGCATTGCTCGATTCTCGCAGACACAACACCTTCTCATCATTTGACTTCCTGCTTCTATCTGTCTCTCTATCTATCTATTTATCTATCTATCTATTATGATTTGCAATTATAATATGGAGACCTACCACATTGCTCGGCCGCGCAAAAATGGCGTACCATCGACATTTAATAGTCATAACATATTAATACATATTATATATACATTATAATGAACTTATAAGCTAATTAAGTGAAATACATAATATTGTAAAGTAACATAATTGTATGAATATTGTATACATATATCATTCATAGTAAATAGTGATTATTCAGTAATATTACATTTAAACAAGTTGTATACATATTTGAATAAATGCAATGGTTGTTGTATAACACTTGTAAGACGTGCATGTACAACAGACGTACGCATATAATTGTGCAATGGTAATACTGCTAAGTTATACATTACATATTTGAGTTATCACTTTAGTAATGTCTAATATTTCACCTAACTTGTATGATGATACTGGTAATACAGAATTGTGCTATAATTGTATGACTTATAATATTGTACTAACATTGTGGTACTACATAACTGTGTTGGTCTTATAATTGTAGTTACATTTTGTTAATGCAACTATTACATAAATGTCTTGGCCTTATAATTGTAGTTAAAGTTACATAAAAGTTACATCTTGTTAATGCAACTGTTACATAATTGGCAAAGTGTAACATAATGCAATCGTTTGTCGGTACATAATTGTTACATATCGTTTGTAGGTACATAATTGTAGTTAGTGTAACATAATGCAATCGTTTGTCGTTACATAATTGTTACATATCGTTCGTAGGTACATAATTGTAGTTAGTGTAACATAATGCAATCGTTTGTCGTTACATAATTGTTACATATCGTTTGTAGTTACATAATTGTAGTTAAAGTTACATAAGAGTTACATCTTGTTAATGCAACTGTCACATAAATTGGTACATATTGTTTGTAGTTACATAATTATAATATGGAGTAACAAAATTGTAATAACTGCAGTCCTAACATATGCTGCGGTCGATGATAGTGATGACGTGTCATGCCACTTGTTTGTGGAGACAACAATTTGCTTTTTTGTTTGTAGTTTATGTGGTATTTTGGCATATATAGTAACACTTACACTTATTTTCATTTGTTTGTTATGTGATCTTACTTTATTTCTCTTTTTTCCTTCTCACTCTTCTTTCTTTCTTTCCTTTCTTTTCTTTTTTTTGTTTTGTTTTGTTTTGTATGTATTGATTTTCTATAGTTTGTTTCTCTTTGCTTGTGTACGCTTTTTTCCATGTTGTTCATGGTTACATAATTACTGGCTAATTTCCTTGGGATACTTTTTCAAAGTTTAGTTTATATTGCACAGATACTATAAAATGATATTATATAGTCCCATATTTTGTTATTTTATATAAAAAATATATACACTATATACAGTATTAACTATACACACTGACTTGTTGTTCACCTGTTCCTATCGTGGGTAATATGTGTGTCAGCACTGTGTGGAAATCATTGTCTTCACGATTGTGTTGAAGATGTTCACTCTTGCTAACGGCATTTGTGTTGGCCATTTTTTTTTTCTCTAGTTTACCTTGTAACTTAATTTATATGTTTCCACTAGGTAGCTTGAATTAATAAATGCTTAATGCAGTTCTTTTAATCGCTCACTGAGTAACTGTGATGGTATATTTTCTTTATCACTTGTAGATGTACTAATGTATAGTTGTATATATGAAACACGTATTTTATGTAGGTATAAATGGTAACACTCGTTGGTAGAAAAGAAATGTTATAAGAAATGAATGAATATATACAGTGTAGAATATTTATTGTTGGTGATTATTTAGTATTTGAGTTATGCAGATAATTGAAGTAAGTATGTGTATTTAAACTGTAACTATACAGCACGTTTTTTATGTTTGTGCAGAAGCTTATTGTCTATCACTGTGTATTGTATAAATGAAGTAACTATGTAACTCACTAATTTTTTACCGTGGTGAGAATGGTGTGAGTGGTGTTGCACGTGGTGATAGCGTTGTCCTTCGCGGGTTGATTGGCGTGCTGTCGTCTCAGCACATGGTGACGTCGGCTTCCCACACTTGTAGCTGTGGTGAGTGAATGAGTAGCGATGAGTAACTTGAGTGAAGACGAGTGAGTAAGACGAGTTGTGAATATGGACTTGGTGTTTGCTTCGTCGTCCTGACCTCTTCACATCTGCGTAAGCGGTGGGGGTTGGGTGGATGTAGCAGAGAGAGGAGGGTGAGGTATGGTGGTTATGAGTTGTGAGTCGTCTCTCACTCTTCGTTTGTTTGTTTGTTTGTTTCCTTTCTTTCTTGATGTATTCTTGGTCCTTTTCTCTAGTGATTTACTCGTTGTAGGATGAAGACTATTTGCACTGTAGGCTGTATTTTGTAGGATTCAATGTAGAACTGAAGCTAATCTTGTAGTCCCGGTTGCTTTTGTAGAAATTTGCTTTTAATTCGGAGACGATGTCCGCAGATTTGCTGGTTTGTCGTTAAGCTACTTGCAAGGCGTCGAGTGATCTCTTGACCTCTGCATCAGCGTAATGATCTGGGAGACGGAGGGGGCAGGATGGAGAGAATACTGTCAGGAGCTGATATTGTTGGTTGTTTTCAATCTTGATATTTTGTAGGAATTTAATGTTGATTCGTAGACGAGGTTCGTATACGTTCGCTGCTACCAAATGTCATAAAGACTAAATGTCATAAAGCAGCGACTTTGTATTTGCTTGTAGAGGCGTATATTTTAGACTTGTGGTCGAGCGGCTTTTATATCTTGTAGTAGTTTCCCCACCAGATGTCATGTAGTGACGGGAGAGGTAAAGAATAGTATGGGACTATTTTTATTTGTCATAGAAATATTAAACAGGTTTCTCACATGGAAAGAGTATAAGTCCCGGGTAGCTACCTCCCTGTCTCGCTATCTCTCTCTCTCTCTCTCTGTCTAAGGCTAATCTCCGTCTCGACCTCTCTCTAGGGTCGTTTGTCTCCTTCTACCTAGCCTGTTCGGTGGCTAATCTCCGTCTGAGCTCTCTTTCCTAAATTCTGGTGTAGCAGGGGTGTGTCACATGTGTTCCTCGTGGGTCTTTGTTCACGAGAGGACTGCTGACAGCTAACTGCATCATCTCCTTACTGGCCGCTGTCGTCAGCTTTCCTCAGTGTAAGCATGTTTAGCATTGCTCGATTCTCGCAGACACAACACCTTCTCATCATTTGACTTCCTGCTTCTATCTGTCTCTCTATCTATCTATTTATCTATCTATCTATTATGATTCGCAATTATAATATAGAGACCTACCACAAAGGCGCTCCAGTCGGATTGAGCCTGTGTAGGTTTATATCCAAAGGATGGTTGGGGTTTATTGCTCACGTAATGCCACTCAGGGATGAGTGAGGCTGGTCACTCTCATCTTAAATGTCAGGACCAACTTGCCAAGCCCCGGATTCCTACGCTCCTTATGGGGCGACATAGGATTGGATGATGGTATGGTTGGTTTTACAGATTTGTTCTGAATTATGTCCAGCTGTTTTAGTTCAAGCTTTCCATGTCCATTTCACATGGGTGAACAATATTCGAGCTGAGAAAGCACACAACTTATGTAAATTACAGTCAACAGCTCGTCAGTGAAGAAGTTATGGATTCTGCACAGTAATTCAAGTTTCTTTGGAGCGGTAATAGCAAGTGAACTAACATGAGAGGTCCAACTTTGGCAGTGGCTAAGCGAGGCTTAGAGAATTTCAATACTTTCAGAGACAGGAATATTGGTTGCACTGAAGATGATATAGAAGTAGGCAGTACTTGTCAGTAGGTCAGCTAAGTGATGGATGCGATGAGCAAAGATAGTGAGTACAGTATATCAACAATGAGTCTTTTGTGGAGAAGACCATACTCTCTCTCACTAACTAAGTCGTTGAATACAAGAGGTTCAGCACTCTACTTATTAATGACAGTCTCAAATACTTTACCAAGAGAAGTTGTGATAGTTATTGATCTGTAATCAGAGGGGTCAGACGAACTTCCTTTCCTTAGAATTGGGTGGATGTTCGCTTCTTTCCAAGAATTAGGGAATGGAAAAATACCGTAAGCATTTATAGTCTCAATAATTCTACTACAACACGAGCTAGTTTGGTGGAATACATTTTCAAAATGATTGGAATGCCATATGGACCTGGGGCTTTGTTGGTTGGTAAACTGTTTAGGACAGGTTTACTGTATCCAGTCTGTATCATCAGTGACGCAATTTCGAGAGAATCAGGTTCTAGTACAGGAGCGTTCTGACGACTTCCTTTAAAGCAGAACTGCTGGCAAACGTATTGGTGAGAATGCTAGTTTTCCACATGGGTCGTTTACAATATTTCCGTCTGTAGATTTTAGTGGAGGAATGGGTGATGATTTGCTAAAGTTACTGTTGAAAGAACTGAAAGTTAGCCTGAATATTCTAGTATCATTAGGATCATTTATTAATTACGGACGTTTGGCTGTAACAAAGATTGACTTGATGAGATTCATATCTGCTTTTGCATGGTTTCTCGCAAGTTTAAACTGACTGAGGCATTAGGTAACTTCTTTATTTTAGGTAAGAGTTATATCCTAAAGACCTAGGTTGTTATTCTGACACAGTTGCTGTCGAACCAATTTTGGGAATCCGATCTTTTAGTTAAGTATTGACGAGGTGTGACCAATTCCATACCAACCTGCATTAAGTCATTAATGAGGGATTGGGCAGAATTTGTCAGTGAATAAGAAAGACTACCGTGGAATATCAGCAAGGTAATTTCTAAATACATTCTAGTCTACCCTAACAAAGTGCCATCTGGCCATCCTGACTGTTTCAGAACGGGAAGGTTTGAGTCAACTGACAAATAAGGCTTTGATGAGATTGTAGCAGGAGGATCCAAGTGGTGACAGTTCCTTTATCCTGTACTGACCTGAGTTGTTCGTTAGGAATAGGTCCAAGGGACAGGCTCTCTGGTCACGAATATCTGATGTTCTGGTTGGTTGTTTTACCAGCTTCATTATGCCCCAGTCACACTGCAGGTATGAAATGTCGCAAACCTGAAAATTGCGAAACCAGTCGCAGACCACGGAGGTCTCCGAGAAGCCATGCCACCGATTGGCTACTGGTGGCCAGTCCGCATCCTGTCGCAGTTTAGACCGTGACCTCAAGTAGCGACCGGCCTGCAACCAGTTGCCAACCAGTCGACCACCAGTAGCCCACCGGTCGCCATCCAGTCGAGCACTGGCTAGATGGCTTCTGATCAGTAGGAATGGGCCTCAACAAGATGGCGATGGACTGCCACCAGACTCCGCCTGGCCGCAGACAGCAACCACAGTGGTCGGCAGCTAGGATGTGCTGTAGTAGTAGTATTAGCAGTAGTAGTATCAGTTATAGTAGTGGTGGTAGTAGTAGTAGTAGTGGTAGTAGTAGTAGTAGTAGTAGTAGTAGCAGTAGTAGCAGTAGTAACAGTAGTAGTACTAGTAGTAGTAGTAGTAGTGGTCAATATACTATTTCAGCCATTATCAACCCTACTTTAGAATCTAAATCAAATGTTTGAATATAATAAATTATTTTATGTTTTAATATTTTTTTCATTGCACCTGTTGTTATATATATATATTTTTTGAGTTATTTTTCTAGAGTAATGATTTCAATACTGCACACAGAAATTTTAACTATACAGGTCTCCCTCATGGTATGATTGGTATGCTTTCCTAGAAAGGCAATCGTAAACCGAAATATCGTAAAGCAAAATTAAGGTTTAATGGGAAAAATAGGGATGCATTCCTGGACTCGTGTATAAGGAACCAAAGACCCATACAAGTGATCTAATATGCAATAATAATGATGATGTTTTATGTACTGTAGTGCATCTGAATCGCATATGTATGTATATTTGCAAACATAAAGACATGAAATAGCAAAAACAACATGAAATACAGCTGTACTGTACTGTACTGCTATGTACCCTCCTACTGTACTGTAGCTCCGTCCACCCTTAGTCGGTCCCCCCCGAGGCTGGAGGACATAATGCCTTAATGTCTCCTCCGAGGCTAGGAGTCATCCTGGGCCAAAGCCCATCACATGTCAACACAAGAGGTGGAGAGGGAGGAGGCAGGGGTGGATGACTCAGGAGAATGAGAGGTGGTGGAGGTTTGGGTGGCAGGGCTGGATGACTCAGTGGTAGCAGAGGCAGATGGACTAGCAGTGGGTTTGAAGAAGCTGGAAATTGTTGTTTGCTTTGCCAGCCTCCTCCTGGCCTCGCGGGATTTCCACATGCCCAATCGTAAATGTGAGGGAGCTCAATCGTAAAATGAACACTTGGTACTAAAGAAGAAGGATCATAAATGCTAAATATCGTAAAACGATACAGCATAAAACGAGGGAGACCTGTATATTAAGGTAGTTTGGGTTTAAGGGATAGTGAAACACTTTAATTGTTTTAATGGTTTACTCAAACAAAACAAGCAGACATAAATAAAACAAGCACAGCAGAAAACAAGGTTAGACATAATCAAAATCACTGCCTGCTGGGGAAGTTGGCGAGGGTCTGGCCGTCGTTGGACGTCTTCCTGGCCTGCTCTGGTTGTTGTTGCTGCTGGAACTGGTCTGCCAGAATGCCTGACAGGCCAGAGAAGTTCAGCCCCCTGAAGGGAGTTGAAGTCCACGATGGTTGCGGTGTTAGTGGCTGCTGTCCAGTTGTCGGTGGGTGGTAAGTAGAAGGTTGGTAGGACGTAGATGGCTGCGGAGGCGGGGGCGGGTACCAGCTTGTACTTGGCTCTTACTGTTGTTGTTGGTGGTGCGGGCCTGGGGGAGGATGATGCTGGCTGTCAGCCTCGTAATGTCGGTGGAGGCACATCATCATGTCCAGAATGAAGAGCCTCCACTGACGTTCTGACAGCCCCCGAGCTTCACAGCTCATCCAGTGGCCAATAGCTGCCCGGGAGTCATGGCTGACATTCAGAGCACTCTGATTTGTGTTGACCATGGCACTTCCCTCCGACAGCTTTGAGGTCACCTGGAGAATTGCCTCATTCACTTGCCTGCCAACACCCTCAGGCTTTGGGCGTCAACTGCTGTTGGAAGCCTCGCTGGGGGGCCGCTGGGTGACGCCGTTGTTGCTCTCATCCTCCTCCTCCACCAGCAGGGCCTCCTCCATTGTACCAGTTGTTGCCCCTCCCAGGCGGCAGCTCCCAGTCCTGATGGAGAGGTGGCCTTCAAGGAATGCGAAGCTTGTCATCGTCCACCTCTGCAGCATTGTGAGGGTCTTTGCCGCCTGCCCAGACTTCTTCCTCTTGAGCTTGCCATATATGGTTTGCATGGACTTAAACCATGTGATCACCTGCAGCTACGTCACCTTCATTTCCGCTCCCTTCCTCTCCAGCAGGCGATCCTTCTTGGCCCGATCCTTGAAGTTTGGGTGGGACTGATCATAAAACATGGGATGGTCCTGGAACCACTGGATCAGTTCCTCCTCCTGGGCCATCATAAACTCCACCCGTGACAGCTTGCTGGGTTTCCTACTGCCAGGGGTTTTGTCGTCCTCTCCATCATCACTGTCGTTACGTTGGGAGCCAATGGGTACATCCTCCTTCTCCTCCATGTCCTCAGACTCGGGGAGACCAGGGTCATCAACGGCAGCCTTCTCCTCCTGCTGGTGCTGCAGCTGCTCCTGCTGCTCCTGCTGCTGCTGCTGCTCCCTGGGCCTCTTCATTGTGACTGCTGCTGCTGCTGCTGGAGGTGTCTACTGTGCAAGGCTGGGTAGGCGAGTGGTGCCTGATGTCCAAGATGGCGACCTTTTATACTGGTCGCAGGGCATCGGCAGCCAATCACTGCCAAGCGGTGGCAGGCTGGACTCCATCCAGCCGCCGACAGCAGCCAGTGGTACGTGGTCTAGGCCGCCACTAGACAGATACTGGCTGCGGATTGGCCAGCAGCTGGTCTCTGTCCAGCCCACCACCTGTCGCTCGACCAATCACCGGCTGGATGGCAGCTGGACTTCAACCACCACCCTGGACAGGAGGCTTGTGGACGGCGGCTGCCGCAGTCCAGTCATCGCCTTGACGGAGTGCGGACAGCCACCACACAGAGAGGCTGGCGACAGGCCTCCGTCAAGATGGTAAACACCGCTTAAAAATCAGGTTTCACCAACCAGTCACAGTTCATAAGCCAGCCAGACGCAGTCCAGCCGCCCACCGGGCAGCTTCCATGCCATGACCTTGGTGGTCGCAGGGAGGTTTTTCATGCAGCACGAAAAACCTTGTGACGATTTTTTGGCCGCCATGGTGGCTTGCAGCTAGACCAAGACATATGAAGACCGGTCATAATCCTCACCAAAACCACCCACGACTTCCAGGTCACGGGTGGTTTGCGATAAGTCGTACCTGCAGTGTGACTGGTGCCTTAGATTAAACGATTCTGAAAACAGCTCACAGTCAGTAACATCAGTCCCGCCAGAATGCAATAACCATTCTACATTATGGATGTTTAAATCATCCAACACGCTAATTTTAGTAGTGAAGATAAGGTTACTGTTATGTAATAACTTTTTCACTTCCATGCTCATTTCCCTGTTTCTTATCACTGCTATCAAGGAAGCAGCAACCTTTCTTCCTTGTTGTACCCTTTCAAGCACTTCACCCTCCAAACTTCCATCCTTACTCATCACACTACCCAAGTACTGAAACGTACTCACATTTTCCATTTCCTCACCATCCAATTTCACTGTTCATTCACTGACTTCACCTCTCTCAAAGACCATCACTTAACTCTTCCCTGCATTCACCTTTAGATTCCGTTTCTTACATACTCTCCCAAACTCATCCACCAAGCCTTGCAGCTCCCCTTCATCTTCACTCAACAACACAGTATTATCTGCAAACAACAGTACAGGGAGTTTCCAAACACTACCCTCTCTCACCAGGGCCACTCCAACATCCACTGCCCTGCCTTGTACGTCTTTTATTACCCCATCCATGTACAGATTGAACAACCACGGAGACATGACACATCTCTGTATCAACCCAACCTTCAAAGAGAAATATTCACTCAGTTCACCATCCACACACACTGCAGCCTTAGCACCATCATACATACTCTTCACAGCATTCAACAACTTCCCATCTACTTCATATATTCTTAATACTTTCCACAAACCTTGTCTATCCACCCTATCATATGCTTTCTCCAAATCCATGAAAGCTGCATACTACTTCTTTCCCTTCTCTAGGAACTTTTCCACTAAAGATCTAAGAATGAATACCTGATCTACACAACCTCTCCCCCTCCTAAAGCCTCCCTGTTCTTCTCCAACTAATTCCTCTGTTCTTTCCCTAACTCTGTCAATAAGTATCCTACCATACACTTTTACTATTACACTAAGAAGACAAATGTCCCTATGATTACCACACACTTCTTTTTCCCCTTTTCCTTTGTACAAGGGAATAATTATACCTGACTTCCAATCCTCCGGGACTCTACTTTCCTCCCAGGCCAATCTGCACATCATCCGCATCCATTCTGCTACTATCTTTCCCCCATGCTTCAACATTTCACCACACACTCCATCAATTCCTGGGGCTTTCACCAATTAGACTTTCTTCATTGCTTCCACAACTTCTATCCTACTGATTTCTTCCTGTCTTCTCACCTCCCTCCTTCTCCCAGTCATTCCCCAGCCACTTATACTTGCATTCCTTCCATCCTTTGTGTTCAACAATTCCTTAAAGTGTTCACTCCATCTGCTCACCTTTTCTCCCTTCTCCAGTAGTAATCTACCATTTTTATCTTTCACTCCCCTGCTAGCTTCACGGATACTGAAAAAATATGTGGACGAATCCGCACATTTCCGCCATCGAACATGATTTCTGGTAGCAACAACCACTGCTGGCACAGTTGCTAAATGACGACCAGGAGAGCATTGTGCCACCAGCCCTACCCTGCTGGTGTGGCAATCCAAAGTACCACTGCATTTACTCTTAATATTGCAGTGGCAGTCGTTAAGGAGGATGGGGGGGAGGTTAGAATAGAAAGTGCTAAGTCTCATGTGCGTATAGAGTGTTGTAGACAGTTGGAAGAAGATGTTTTTGAGAATATGCTGGCCTACTTTCTATGTTACTTAAGACTCTGAAAATGATCAGCAGAGGGTGATGGTCTGGAGCAGGTCCGGAGGGCTGGGGAAACGGGAGCTCCAGCTCTCCCTGTCACCAGGTTGCCATCTACTTCGGGAGTACCGCTCAGTTCATCTGGTGTTACAGTCTTCTCCCTTGTAACTCAGCATGTTACACAGCAAAACATTACAATTTATGGGTTAAACTGTCCTATCAGTTATTAGTGGGTATTTAACAACCAGTCACCAATATGATTCCTAACTTTTGTTGGTTTTATTAGTAGGGATGGCAGTACAATGGTTTAAAAAATGTATAAGGAATGGTTTTAAGAATAGTGCAGGAGAGGGACGCCTTCATGTGGCTGCACCAATAAAACCAGGTGGCTCAACTGACTGAGTATACAAACATCCTTAAACCACTTCCCTATCTCTCGAAAGGACGATGGTGGGCTGCAGAAATGGGGCATCTTAAGTGTGCAGACTACTGGGTTTACGTTCGTGATAATCTTAAGGCTACAACTACGACTTCTACAATGAACTAAACCTTTCGATCCGTTGACTCGCTCTCTCTTCCAGTCTTGCTATTCCCAATGACTCTGTACAGCTCAAGAGATACTTTTGGAACTGAAGGTGTTAGGTAAGCCTTGTGTAACCCCTTCTCTACCAAACATCTCCAGTACAGTGAATAAAGTATCCAGGTAGTGGCAAAAATAAGAATAAAATGACATCACTGGACTGAAGGGGCTAAATCTTCCTTTACAATTCGGTCTTTATGTTATCGTTGCTGCTACCAAGTGATTTTATTTAGCTGAAGAGAGGCTTTAATGTAGGAGAGGGAGATAGCTTTCAATAAACTCTGTTCCATAAGCCTACTGTCTTTTCATGCATATATGAGCCTGACTCATTTCTTGGGAGAAGTATTTTTGGAAATGGATTAAATGAGTGTAGGCCAATATCAGACTGTTTCAGTATAAAAAGTCTTTGTTGTGCTGAGTTACTGGAGGTAGCAAAATAAGTGATAAATAAATAAACAAGCTGGTAGGCGACAACAGCCAGTGCTAAGAGGACCAAGCTTTATCAGTGACCGGAAGTGAGTTTCGACAGTAAAAGTCATTTCTATATTGAGATAATCCAGTGCAACATTCTTCTCAAAAATCATGGCCTTGGCTTAATAATCTTTGAAGCCTTAGCATTTTGCACGAGCAAGGTCGTAATCTAAAGGTGAGTGTAGGGAAGAGTAAAGTGATGGTCTTTGAGAGAGGTGAAGTCAGTGAATGTACAGCGAGGTTGGATGGTGAGGAATCGGAAAATGTGAGTACGTTTAAGTACTTGGGTAGTGTGATGAGTAAGGATGGAGGTTTGGAGGGTGAAGTGCTTGAAAGGGTACAGCAGGGAAGAAAGGTTGCTGGTTCTTTGAAAGCAGTGATAAGAAACAGGGAAGTGAGCATGGAAGTGAAAAAGTTACTACATGACAGTATTGTGATACCAACTCTAACGTACGGAAGTGAAGCTTGGACGTTGTTGGCAGGACACAAGTCAAGAGTGAGAGCCGTGGAAATGAGTTATTTAAGAGGAGCCTGTGGAGTCACATGGAGAGACAGGCTGACGAATGAGGATATAAAGGAGCGTTGTGGTGTTGATGTGGATGTGATAGGAAGCGTTATGAGGAACACACTGAGGTGGTTTGGCCATGTGGAGAGGATGGAGGGTCAAAGACTGACGAAGAGAGTGTATGTGAGTGAGGTGGAGGGGGAAAGAGGGAGGGGGAGGCCGAGGATGAGATGGAGAGATGGGGTGGAGAGGTATATGAGAGAGGGGGGTGTGAGTTGGGAGCAGGGGAGTGAAATGGCGGGGGACAGGGCGACTTGGAGGCGATTTGTTTGTGGCCACCTCAAACGGGATTGAGGCGTCTGGCAATAGATAGATAGATAGAAGGTCGTAATTTTAGCACTTATCATATATTCTGCACTTGATGACTTTTGACCCCTGACCTGGTGGACATAGTTCATGCATGTACGTAGAAGACTTGTAGTACTCATTAACGTCTGTAAACATATAAAGTTTCATTAGATTCCATCCACTCGTTGCAGAGCTAGGGAAGTTAAAATTTGTGGAATAGCCCATCAGAGTTAAAACTTCTAGGTGTCGCTGCCAGTGACTGGAAGCGAGTTTCAATACTATCATTTTTGTGTGGAGGTACTCCAGAGCAACATTCCAGACAAGAATCATGGCCCTGGCTTAATCTTTGCAGCCTTGGCATTTCACGTGAGCACAGTCGTTATTATAGCTATTTTCACTGTTTTCTCATTTGTTGACCTTTGGCCCCTGACCTGGCCAATGTAGCACATAGTTGTACATACAAAATTGTAATACTAGTCATTGGCTATAAGCATGGAAATTTTCATTCAATTCCATTGAGCTGCTGGGGAACTAGAGGGGCATTTTTAAAACCTGGTATTGCTTTCTAGGTAGGCTGAGGCCAATCTTTGCAAGGTTGCCACTCGAGAACTAGAGGAGAGAGGGGAAAAATAGATGGCACACTTCTAATAGGGAATGCCCTCAAGATTACGCCTAAAGAAGTCAGATATTTCTACCCCTTTTTAGTAATTTTACAGCTGAAAACGTAAAAACTACAAAAATGCGATTTTCCTCCGTTGTAGACACAGCTAGGACTTAGGCTGGTCATTGTATCAAAATTTGGTTGGAATCAGTTAATTATGAAGGGTCGAAATGCCTGCTACAATTTAACAAGACAATTCGGTAGGTAACAATGGCTAGCTCTAAGCGGACCATGCTTTGTTAGCGACCAGAAGTGAGTTTCGACACTAAAAACTATTTCTATATGGGAGTACTCCAATACAACATTAGACCCACGAGTCATGTCCCTGGCTTAATAATCTTTGAAACCTTAGCATTTCACATGAGCAGGATCATAATTTTAACATTTTTTATATTTTCTGCATTTGATGGCCTTTGACTCCTGACCTGGTGGAAATAGGTCATGCATGTACGAAGCACACCTGGAGTACTCATTAACGTCTATAAGCACGCAAAGTTTCATTCAATTGCATAGACTTACCATGGAGCTAAGGAACCTGAAATTCGCAGAAAGGCCAATCAGATCTACAACGTCTAGGTTGTGTTGCAGACGACTGAAAGCGAGTTTTGACACTAAATGTCATTTCTGAATGGAGGTACTCGAGTGCAACATACCACCCAGAAATCATGACCCTTACTTAAAAATCTGTCTGCGGTCACCCTTTGCTGGATTAGGGCGTCGGGCTATAGATAGATAGATAGATAGATATTGTTGTGATTTTAGCTATTCTCACCATTTTCACATTTGATGACCTTTGGCCCCTGACCTGGCCAATGTAGCTCATAGGTGTATGATAGAAAGTTGTAGTACTGGTCAATGTCTATAAGCATGAAAACGTTTGTTCAGTTCTATTGAACTGCTCAAGAACTAGGGGGACATTTTTGAAAACAACTACTGGTTGCTAGGGACACTGAGGCCAATCATTGCAGAGTTGCCACTCGAAAACTAGAGGAGGGGAAAAATGGATGGCACAGATCCGATAGGGAATGATCTCAAGATTACACCCTTATAATGCTTCTACCACTCAAAACGTGAAAAAGCACAAAAAAGGCTGCCGTTGCTAGGCAAAGAGTAAATGCCAGGCAGCCAAAACCTTGCAGACACAACTAGGTCATATGCTGGTCATTGTGCCCAAGTTTGGTCAGAGTCGGGTAATTCTGAAGGGCTGAAGTGGCTGCAACAATTAAACAAGAAAACGTGACTAACAATTAGGTCAGCATTGAGCTGGCCAAAAGACAAAAAGAAAATGCAACTATTAATAAGGGCTTTACGGAGCTGGCAAAAAGAATGCAAGAAAGAATACACGTGACTAACAATAAAGGCAGCATGACGCTGGCCAAAAAAAAACACAACTAACAGTATGTGCACCATGAAGCTGGCCGATTAAATAAATAAAATACCACGACCTCAGCGAAACAGGTACTGTAACAAACAAGCACAGTCATATTAACCCCTTCTCTGTCATGGACAGACATCGGCAGAAAAAAATCGTCGCATGGTGTCCTGACTGAAATTATTCAGTGTGTGACAGTTACAGAAAAAATGAAAACACTAAAAAAAAAAAAAAAATGAGTTAGGTGGTGCAAAGGTAGAAAATTCTGCTAAATCCCGGGAAGTGCAGCGGAAGACTGCCACCACCTTACCCCCACGACACCGGCCTCCAGTACATAACACAGGCTAAGCGGGACTCGGAACCTTAAGCCAGGATGAGAGACGGGCGATGGGGACTTCACGGTTTGTGCAGTTCTTTCTGAGGAATATTTTTGTGATTTTTGTGGTGGTTAGAACACCACCGTTGCATAGGTTTGTCACTAAGAGGTAACTGAGTTTTTTTTATTTTTTTAATAATGTACTGGCCTTCTTGTACAACCATCAAGGGTCGTGGGTTAAAAAAGGATTCAGAAACAGACCTCTTCTTTATTCCTTTGCACTCTTGGCTTCGGTAATACGGCTGAAAATTTCAATGGCCAACCTATATCCTGCGCTTGGTCACGTTACATGAACAAAATAGTTACAGAATAACAGCATTTCAGTGTGATAAACAAATTAATCTTTTTTCCCATTTGCCCCTCCTGCCCAATGGCGCCATATTCGGTACATTTTAATACCTTCACACGATTTTATTCAGTTTGGGATGGATCTAGTGGCAATCATTGGGCCAGTGATGAATTTATGTAACTTCTCCAGATCGAAATACTTCTTAATCCGCACTGAAGAATAAGAACATTAGCAAGAGAAATAAAAGAGACATGGGTGATGTAAAAATTAAGGAATAAAGTTTTTTTATTGCTATGCTAAGAGATATCGTCTAAAAAATAATATACATTAAAAGTTGTTCTCCAGATTTATGACCGGCAACCTCCGTCGGGTTCTTAACTACCTCACTGCGATGGCCCCCCACTACATGCAAATTTCCTGGCGAGTCTCTCACCGTTTCTCTTTCTAATATTATTATTATTCTTTCTGATCTTCACATCTTGCATTTAACTGAATTATTATTCCTGCTACATTTTACTTTAGTGACATAGTCATTTAATTAATTTGTTCTAATTCTTTATTATTCGTTCCTTCCTTCCTCCATTGAGCTAGTAAGCAGAAATATAACAGACCTTGGGGGTATAGAAAGTACCAGAAATGAAAATACCGGGGGCCTCGGGAATACTGAACAGTACAAGAAGCAATCAGAATTTACAAGAAATAATGAAAAGTACCAGAAATTAAGAGGCGGTACAGAAGTACTGAAGAATACTAGAAATTATGAAATAGATGGTGCAGAAGTAGGGACAAGTAACTAAGAGTAAGAGAGGGAGTAGAGATAGAAAAAGTAACAAAATGTACAGAAATTAAAATATGGTTGCTGAGTCGAACTGTTGGAAACTCTGATCTAATATTCTAAAGACTTTGTTGCTGTTCGGAACGTTGGGTTCTGAGAGTCATAAATCACTGCGTCGTTATGGATCGTAATGAGATGTGACCGTATTTATTTCCGTAACTGTACCTAGCAGCAGTAGAGAGTAAAGGAATACTGAAAGCACAGAAAGCTGTGGAAAACAGTTGAAGGTACTGGCAAGTTACGTGTAGAGGAATACCGGTACGTGTTAGTGGTGGTATAAACCATTAATTATATATGTTGAGGGAAAGCACACACACACACACACACACACAATATCTTCTCTCTCTCTCTCTCTCTCTCTCTTCTAAAGTTTATAAAACAAAAGCAGTGGTTACACAGTTAACCTTATTTCTGCCTGCTACCACGTCGCCAACTTGGATATATTCGCCAGAATCTTACTGTAGTCATCTCATCCGATTAAGACAATTACTAACTGCTTTCACTTTAACTTGGCCAAAAAATGCAACCTCTGCATCATAAAGACTGGGGAGTAACACTTGCCTCAGAATATGATGCTAATAACGAAGAAGTTATACAGAAAGGAGACACGGTTGCTGAACTGTCTTTCTCTGTCTCTGATGAAGGTTAAATGAACTGCAAGAGGACGAAAATCTGGGCCAAGTCAAGGTGAAAGAACGATTGCACCTCTTCCTGAGCTATTTCTTTTGCATGTTAGACTTCAGTGCATCATCTTAATACTGAAACAGATTGCATATTTTGCATAGTAGGATATAATAACGTGCCATTTGTTGAATTATGTTAGTACGGAAGCTGTGATGCGAAGCTGCCCTTGCTTACAATATCGAACCTCTTTCCGCAGACCTTATAGTTCTTTTACCCCAAGGTGACCTAGATTTTTATCCTTTTGCAGATTTTGTTACGCAGCTCATTGGCAGATAAAGACTTTATGGCACTACATCCCTTTTATAGCACTTCTTCATGACGAGCAAAATATTCTAGTTTGGCCGTTTGTTACAGCTCAGCATTGACAGTGGAAAGGTACTGATTAGTATCAAGTAAATACCATTTACATTTCAAGTTTATGAAACTACTTCACCCACATTAATGATACGTTACTGTCTGTCAGTCAACTCCCCACTCCCGCACCCTTTGTTGCCACTTCACCGAGGTGCGAACCAACAAATCCCAGAACATGAACGAAACATCTAACACGCTTTGAGCACATATTTAATACACCTATATATGGCAAATTAGGAGAACAACATGATACCATACGGTACAGAAACGAGTTCTCTGTGTTTTTAACTGGTAGGTGAAATACGCTCAGCAATTTCCAGTGTTAGTGTCACAAGGCCATAAAGTTGTGTATTGCTAGCAGATTGTATGGGGGTTACGACCTTTATATGCTGCCTGTTCTTACAGAACACAACTTAGCATTTACCACTCGCGAATCTAAGACTTATATGCGAGACATAGAAGACTTATTTTGCTCTAGGCATTACTGCAGCGGACAAACAAAATTATTCCTCATGGGACTAGACGTCTAACCGTTTACTGTAATGTAACTTAGTACCACAGTGCAGTCATTACACTTACACATGCTGATGTAATTATTAGTGTAGATTAGGATGAAGGATACGATGATGGGGGAAGTGGTACCTGATTCAGAAAATAACAGGACTGTATTGTAGTCCTCATCCATATATCGAATGGCTATGTAGTGACATTGTGTTACAGGTATGTGTGTATGCGTATGTGTGCAACTATGCAACAGGTAATTCACAGGGTCGGTCAGGATCACTTGATGGTCGTGATCGTCAGCTTTTTACCCTCCCGGAAGGGAGCTGAGAGCTCATATAGTCCGATCTAAGGGTAAGGCTGTGACCTTCACACACGCACACACCCGTCCCCTTGCTCAAGGGGGACAGTAACCACCCACTCCGTCAGTGAAACTTTTCGCAACCTGAGCGAGGCGCGACTCCCGTCTACCAGATCGCAAGCGAGAACGTTACCACTGCGCCAGCGAGCGGTGTGTGTGTGTGTATGTGTGATCCATACCAGAGGATGACTCGAATCGTTGAAGCAAAGTCTTATATATATATATAGGATATATTATTCGTAGCTCATTTCGTGTCTATATATAAATATAAAAAAACAGAAAACATTTTTATATGATTGACAACCTGGAGCACCGCCAGGTGGCAACTTATCGTAAATGTGGTTGAAATAGCTTCATGCACTTGAAATGGGAATAGTATTTACTTGATGTTAATAAGAAAATATTATCATAATGCATTAAAAATATACTTGCTCAGCTTTTTTTCATACTCATGCCTTAATTTATATCACGTTGCTTCTCCACGTTCATATGCTAGCTGGCAGCACATTAACGCACATTACTGTTCGTCATGGTATATTATTAACACTAGTAGTAACTCACGTGAATGTTGATTCATGTAAACATGGATACAACGTAACATTGCCAGCCACGAATGTTACAAACCTACCCGGCAACGTTTAGACGAGGGTTGGGTGGAGAGAGAGAGAGAGAGAGAGAGAGAATACTGTGCGTCTGTTCTTACTTTTTTTATTAATAGATAATGAATGGAGAAAGGAAAAACAAAGGAAATAAAAAAATAAGTCCATGTGCGTAAAGCCATCCTCCATTCACAAAATATTAAAAACAACTGGATTTAAATAAAAGTGGATTAAATGTTTGTGGGAAGCAACTCCCAGGAAGTGAATTCCAGAGAGAAGTAGTTCTGGGAATAAATGAATTTTAATAAGCAGAGGTCCTGCATTGCGGGGGAGAGAGTGTGAATTCATGGGCGCTCCCAACTACCTGCATATTTCGGGAGAAAATGTGAAGGGGAGGCACAACTGAAGCAAGTTCGTCAGAGCACTTACGATAAAAATATCGGTAAAATAATGCTAAAGAAGCAACATCTCTACGTACTGATAATGGAGGAAGGTGCTGCGTAGTGGCAGGATTATTGATTAATGTAATGGCTTTATATTGAATTTTGTCCAACTGCCTCAGTACAACCGCTTGACATCCACTCCACAGTGACGAACAGTATTCGATCTGAGAACGCACATGACTTTTGTATATTGCTGCCATCTGCTCGTCAGTGAAGAATTCATGAAGTTTGTACATAAGTCCCAATTTTTTAGAAGCATTTTTAGCAAGGGATTTAACATAAGCTGTCCAGCTTAGGTTGAGGTTTAGAGTAACACCTAGGATATCAACTGTAGTGGATATGGGAATACTGACATCATTTAAAAACATGTGAGAGTCTGAGGGATTCTTTCTGTTGGAGAAATTAATGTATTTAGTTTTCTGAGCATTAAAGGAAACCAGATTTGTTTGTCCCCATTGATTAATTTTAGAAAGGTCCTGGTTCAGAGAAATTGCTGTGTTTATTTGGGAATTTATAATATCAGATTGTGTAAAGGAGGTACTAAATGTGAAAGAACTATGAAGGCTCGAGTCATCAGCATAAGAGTGTATTGGGTTGTAAGTGACATATAGGTCATTTACATGAATGAGAAAGAGGATTGGGGCCAAAACTGATCCCTGAGGTACGCCCTCATTTATGGAATGAAAATGGGAATGAATTCCATCTACCATGACCCGTATTGTTCTATTATTAAGATAAGAGAAAATAAGAGGAACCAGTGATGCAAGGCCATAGTGTGACATCTTAGACAATATGGCCCGGTGCCATATTCTGTCAAATGCTTTTGAAATGTCAAGTACCACTGTGTGTGTTTCACCGTGTTGGTCTATTGCTTTGTTAATCTGATGGGTAAGAAAGCAAAGAATGTCTACAGTTGAACGTCCTTGTCTAAATCGATTACTGCTGATCATTGATTAATTTATTGATTTCTAGATGCTTGACTATGTGTTTATTTATTAGAGTCTCAAAAACTTTACCGAGGACGGAAGTTATTGCGATTGATCTATAATTTGATGGATCAGTAGTTGCCCTCTTTTTAGGAACAGGATGGATATTTGCTTCTTTCCAAGAGGCTGGAAAACTTGAGGTACGGATGCATAAGCGGAAATATTTTGCCAATACAGGAGCCAACACTGAGGAGCAATTTTTAAGTTCTACTGAAAGAATTTCATCTGGACCAGTATCTTTGTCAATTGAGAGATTCTGTAATACAGCCTGTACGTATCTGGTGTGAATCTTGAAAGGGGGTATTTGAGGGGAATCAAAATCAAGTACAGGAATATTGTGATTTTCTGTATTTAGGGTTGAGTTTGTTGAGAAAATGTCGAGAAGAATGTTGGCTTTTCCACGTGGGTCACTTACTAGATTTCCATTGGGAGACTGTAACGGTGGAATGGAAGAGGAGGTAGTGAAGTTAGATTTGAAAGAATTAAGGGTAGACCAGAATATTTTGTTATCATTTGGGTTGTTTAGTAGTTTGTTAGCTTGTCTATGAAGAGAGTTTGATTTAGAAAGATGGATAATAGTTTTGGCATGGTTTCTGATAGCCCATTTCTATAATAGTTAAAGGCTTCTTTGGTTTTGGTCTTTGTATAAGTGTTATAGGCTATTGTTTTATGTTCTGTTACTCAAGCACAGTTCTGGTCAGACCATTTAGGTGAATTACATCTTTTTCTGTAACTATGATGGGGAATGAATGTTTCCATGCATACTTTAATGAAATCCTGTATGTGGCTCAATGTGGAGTCTGCATCTTGGGAGAAAAAAGAGGTTCAAGGAACATACATGAAAACATTTTGGAGACCCTCCCAATCTGCCTTGTCGTAGTGCCATTTAGTCACCGTGGAAAGGTTCAGAGCAGGAGGGTGTGGTAGTTGTTTAACTAGTGGCTTGAATCAGACAATGATCCGAGGATCCAAGGGGGAACTTCATTTCGACGTTATAATTATCTGAATTGGTTGTTTGAAACAAGTCCAGTAGGTGGGGATTTTGATTGGGGTTGTCTAGTACACGGGTAAGAGTAAATGAGTCTGCAAATAGTTCACATTCAAGACAAGAGTCATCAGTTCTGACTGAATAAGTGAGCCATTCAACATTATGGACATTAAAATTACCCAGAATAGTATTTCTATTACAGTATTAATGTTGAGGACACTTAGTTTTTTTTTTATGCGAGGAAGAAGGAACCAAAGGCCATGAGCCCGCAATAAGTGTTCCTTCCAAGAGAAAAACAAAATACAAGAAAGAGCCAAATTCAAGATCTGATCATTTCGAGATGCCTGGACACACTGCGTTTGAAAGATTGGAGATCATAGGAACCCGGAAATACTGACAGAGGGAGACAGTTCCAGAGTTGGCCTGTTGCATAAATGAAGGACTGAGAGTAACGGTTAACTCTTGCATTAGAGAGTTGGACAGAAAAGGGATAAGAGTTTGTTACTAGACAGGTCCTACCCGCCCATCGTAGAGGTGGAGGAATGCATGCAGGCAGTTCAGATGAGCAATGACCATTAAAGTAGCGATAGAAAAGAGATAAAGATGCAACAGTGTGATGAAGAGACAGAGGTTGAAGGGAGTCTGTATGGGGAGGAGAGTTAATGAGACGAAAAGCCTTTGACTCCACCCTATTGAGAAGAGCTGTATGTGGGTAGCCTCCCCACACATGAGAGTTGTACTCCACACAGGGGCAGATAAAACCCCTGTATAGAGTCAACAATTGTGCAGGGGTAAAGAAGGAACGGAGTCAGCTTAGCACACCTAATCTCTTGGAAGCAGATTTTACAAGGGATGTAATATGATCTTTCCAAGATAAGTGCTGAGTAAATGAAACCCCAAGCATGTTCAAGGATGATGCAGGATTAAACTGAATATTATTAAACATTAGTGGGTATACCTGTGGAAGATTTTGTGGGGTTGATAAGTGTAAAAACTGAGTCTTTGATGCATTAAAAACAACAAGATTATTTTTACCCCAGTCAGAGATACGAGCCAAGTCAGACATTAGGTGTACCATAGCCTTATCCCTTGTTTGTTGAAGTAACTGCTGAGATGGACATTGCGGGAACCGAATGGAAAGGTGAAGGGTGGAGTCATCATCATAAGAGTGGATAGGGTTAGACGTACAGCTTAGAAGGTCATTGATGAATAAAAGGAAGAAACTCAGTGACAGAGCCATGAGGAACACCACTGTTGATAGATCTAGGAGAAGAACGATGGCCATCTACAACAGCGGCTATAGAACGACCAGAAAGGAAGCTAGAGATGAAGGCACAGATAGAAGGACAGAAACCGTAAGAGGACAGTTTGGAAATTATTGATTTACCCAGACTCGATCGAAAGCCTTAGAGATGCCAAGTGCAATGGCAAAGCTTTCGCCAAAGTCCCGAAAGGAGGATGACCAGGAGTCTGAAAGGTATGTGAGAAGTTCGCCAGTGGAGCGTCCCTGATGGAACCCATACTGACGATCAGAAAGAAGGTTGTGACAGGAAAGATGCTTTAAAATTTTTCTATTTACAATTGACTTGAAAACTTTTGAGATACAGGATGTTAAAACAATTGGACGATAGTTAGAGGGTTGGGAATGGTCACTCTTCTTTGGGACTGGCTGAATGAGAGCAAACTTCCAGCAAGAAGGAAAGGTACAAGTTGATAGACAAAGGCAACAGAGCTTGCCTAGGCAGGGTGTAAGCACAGAAGCACAGTTCTTGAGAACAACGGAAGGGACTCCATCAGGCCCATATGCCTTATTAGTATTGAGACCAGCAATGTCAGAAAAGACATCAGCTGAAGATTTTTTAATGCCAGCCTTGAGGAAGTCAGAAGGGGGGAAGTGATGGAGGAACAGCACCGGAAACGTCTAAGGTGGAACTAGAAGAGAAAGTCTGAGTGAAGAGATCTGCTTTATCAGTAGAAGAAATAGCTACAGAGCCATCAGAGTAGAAAAGAGGAGGGAAGGATGATGAGGTAAAGTTGTTAGAAAGGTTTTTGGGAAGGTGCAAGAAGAAGCAGGAAGAATTCGAGTTGGAGAGTTGAGAGCATTTAGTACGGACGAAATTATTTTTAGCAGTACGAAGAACAGACTTAGGACGATTCCGGGCAGAAACGTATAAAAGATGTGATTCAGGTGTGGGTTGGCTCCAGTACCTTTTATAGGTCCTCTCGTTGTTGCGGACAGCATTAGAACAACCGTGATTAAACCAAGGCTTTCTTGCATTAGTTAGAGGATATGAGAAAGGAATGTATACTTCCATGCCCGAGAGAATAGCCTCTGTAATGCGCAAGGCACACTCAGATGGCTACCGGCCATGGAAACAATAATCATCCCATGGAAAATCAAAGAAGTACTGCCTGAGGGCCTCCCAATCCGCAGCTCCAAAGCGAAACCAGAGCGTCAAATAACCTTGACTTTGGAGGGGCATTAGAGGAATGATAAGCACAACAGAAATACTTGATTTTACCAAAAGAATTTAATTTATATATGGAGTAGTTGAAATATAGACAATTAAATTTAGTAATTTCTTCCAGGGCAATTTCTGATTTAGCAAGGCAACATACACCTCCTTTGGGTCTGAAATTCTGAACCAAGATATAACCAGGAAAACTAAATATAGCTAAATCAGAGGTGGAGCTTACTTGAGTCTCTATTAAAAATAGCAGATCTGGGGATTCAAATTTTGAACAGAGCTGATGTTGGAGTGAAGTCCCCTAACATTGCAAAAGAAAATTTTCTGCACTGACGAACAGTTTTGGGGTGCAGCAACACCGAAGGTGGCACAGTTGCTTGATGACGACTGCAGGGGCCCTGTGCAGACGACCCAGCCCTGCCGGTGGTGGTCACCCGAGAAACCACTGCACTAATTCCCAGTACAGCAGCAGGCATGGTTCTTTTTATGGGATGGGGGAGCAGGTGTGTTGTGGAATGTGTATGATATGGAATGATAAGATCGGTGTTTTATGGAAAGGCAATGTAATATAATGTTGATGTGTGTGTTTTGTAAGGAGGGCAGCCTGATGCCCCCTGATGTGTGAAGCAGAAAGATGTTTAACCAATTACCCAGGCCTAGGAGAGAAAATGAAATCCAGGCTATTCGTTGAGTCTCCCGTTACCGTGGTGGTAGTACTTCCCTTAGTGGGGCTGCCTACCCCTCCTACTACTAATTGTTCTTACCTAATTGTATCTTTACAGGAATATGTCAAGCTCGTACTGTCCCGTGTTTTGAACCATTTTTATCATACATATCCTTAAATTTATGAATAGTTTTGGCACACACTATGTCATTCGGTAGTGCATTCCACTGATCAATTGCACTGTTTGGGAAACTGAATTTCCTTACGTCTTTATCGCTTCTCTTGTTATGCATTTTTTTTTTTTTTTTTGCAGTGTCCTCTTGCTGTGTTTCCCCATTGTTTATATACTCATGTCTATTTTCTCTTTTCCTATGATGCATTTGCATAGCATACTCATCTCTTATAATGTTGGTAGGTAAATTCTTTCTAGTCTTTCTTCATAGCTTAGATCCCTCAAGGTTGATGCGCATCGTATAGTGGTCCTTTGTACCTTTTCAGTCTTATCTGTGTGTTTTTGAGTTGTGCTTTCCAGACCACTGATGCATACTCCAGCATTGGTCAAATGATGTGATTATCTTTCTCAGCATGTCTTCACATATATATGTGAATGTTTCTCTCATATTTGCAAGCATTGTACACATGTTTCGTACTTTCTCATTGATGTGGTCAGCTAGAGGAACAGTTTGTCATTGATAATCACTCCTAGGTTCTTCTCCTTTTGTTATATGTGTAGGGTTAAACTTCCTAGCTTATAATCCCAGTCTGATCTTTTTGCACTTTTACCAAATTTGATTTTATGACATTTGTCCACATTCAGTTCCATTTGCCATCTATTACTCCATTTATGAAACTTATTAAATTCTTCTTGTAGCTCTCTGCAAGCATTTGAGTTTGTAATTCTCCTTCGTATTTTTGCATCATAAGCAAACATATATAGATAGCTCTCATTTCCATCTTGCTATTAGTGTCATTCATATATACTAAAAAAAATAATTGGTACCAGTGCTGAGCCCTGTGGGACTCCAATAGCCACCTCTCTCCATGATGAGTAATTTCTCCTTAGTACTGTTCTCATTTCCCTTTCTCTGAGAAAATCTTGCATCCAAAGGTACAGATTACTTTAGATTCCTCCTTGATGGTACAGTTTTCATAAAAGTCTTTGATGTGGTACTCTGCCACATGCCTCCTTGAAATCCAAAGAGATACTGTCTACCCATCCTTCTCTTTTCTACTGTGTTTCTACAACTCTTTCATAGTAGCTTAATAGATTTCTAAAACCGAACTGTCGTTCTGTTATATTATTCCTTTGCAGATGATTTACAAATATTTTTCTTATCAGCTTTTCTAATATCTTACTTGCAATGCTGGTAAGTGATCTGGTCGGTGGTTAAGTGGATTTGGTTATTTCCTTTCTTGAGGAGAGGAACAATGTTTGCTTTCTTCCAAATAGCAGGTGGTTTGCCTTGCTTAAGGATTCCTAGAATATTATATATATTGGTCTGCTTAAATCTTCTTTACTTTTATGAAATACCCAATCTCAAATCTCATTAGGACCATTTGCTTTTCCTTGTCTAATTTGCTCAACTCTTCCTAGGCCTCTTTTGTTACCATATGCGTATATTGTATTTGTTAATATGTGTGGGCATACTTGTTCCTTTCTATCTCTCTCAAATCATCTTTCTTCGGTAAAAACTGATCTGAATTTTTTTTAAAGAACTTCACAAATATCTTCTTCATTGACTTTAGTTTTGCTTCGGATGTAGCTGTAAAACAGCTTCGGTTGGTCAGTACTTTTATGCATAATGTCTTCCTCAAACGGCCTTTGAGCTTCTCTCCTTATCCTTGTATAATCATTACTTGCCTATTTAATAGTTGTTTTATGCTCTTTCACCATTATGTCGTCTGTATCAATTCCACAGCAAATCTCTTTTCTCTTTTGCTTGTTTTCATTTGGTGTTAAATCATTTCTTAATCCTTTTCTTTTTTTTCTTCGAGCGGAGGAATATTGTTTTGGACTCCTGTTTCATAAAATTCACGGAATTCCCTGTACCCAACATTTTAATCTTCTCTAAGAGCCTTCTCTCAAACTTTTTCTATAAAGTACTTTTTGGGGTCATGATAGTTGCCCTTTTTGTAGTTTAGGCTCTTTTTGTAACTCATTATTGCCAGCCATATCATATGCTAACCTGAAATTGCAATTTAATACTGCATGGTGGCTTTGGCCGAAAAGAGGGTGATACATTATGTGGGCAACTTCATTTTCTTGCCCAGCTAATATAAGATCTAACGATGGTGGTTCTCCTGGTCTTCATTTTCTGATGTTTACCTTTACATATTGTGTTAGGAAAAACACCTATATAAGATCCAGGAGCTTTTGATCCCAACAATTTTCCTAGCTTCTTCCATCTAGAGTATTCCAATTTATATTTGTTAAAATCTCGGGTTAATATAATTCTTTCATATTTTTCTTCCATTTTGTATAGTAGGGTTTTCAGATTATGAATTGTACTTTCTTTCAAGTCTTCATATTCACCTCTGTCCCAGGTGTTTGTCTTGGGTGACATAAATAAATTTGCCACCATTATTTTCCCTTCAGATATGTTGATCTCCACAGCAATGATTTATACTTGTGAGAGTATATCTAGTTCTATCTCTCTGACTTGGACTTTTTTCTTTCTTAATATCGTAACTTCTTTTTCAGATTTGTACTGTATCTCGTCTCCATATATTGTATTGATCAAAACTTATGGTGTCACTGAATATCCTTGTGGTTAATTTTGTTTCAGTTAGGCAGATAATATGAGATTCCTTTTCTCTGGTATAGTCTTTTATTTCTAATAATTTGGATACCATTCCATCTCCAGTTGTTTAAATGAGCTTTATCACGTTGTCTACATATCTGACAAGGTTTGTCTACCACCTTTTTTTTTTTTCTTCTTTTTTTTTTATTAGTCCCTTCTGTTTATGTGTCACTTTTCTTATTTGTAACCCTACTACTTTGAAAAAATGAAAAAAAGGAAAGAAAAAAAGAAAATTCTTCTGAACTTTTCTCATTTTTGTATTTGCATCTTCTCTCACTGCTCTTAGTAGTCCCCAGTCCTCCAGAGTTAAACATGAGATTGATGCAGAAGTTCACGCACAACTCAACCATGCCTCTGTCTGTTTTAGACGTCTCGGATCCAGAATCTTTGAAAATGCCCACTTTAGAATCAAGACGAAGGTGTCAGGTGTTGGGAGCAGACTGTGCAACCAGTCGAGCAGGGCAGTACTCACAAGGTGGATGGAAAGCCGATGAAACTCCTGTTTCATTAGCCCTTGGGACTAGCTTTTGACCATCCTCCTTTGAACTTTTTCAGTGTTTCAGTAAAACAGAGAGTAAGCCACCATGCTCTCCAATTCAAACTCCTGTAACTGTCAACACCAAACTATATGCACATTACACACTACATTTCCTATTAAAAAAAAAATCCCATCATCAAACCCTGGAGTTCTGGGGGGGGGGGGGAGGAGAACCATCAAAACCCTCACCATCTGCCCTCTCCCGCTGACGGTCAAGTGAGATTCCTGGAACCACTATCTGACTTACCTCTTTATTTCTGCAGCTTTCACGGCCTTTAATGTAAATTTCTCTTTATTGAACACCACCTCTCCTCCTCTAAACCTCATCTTTTCTTCCTCACTGAGACTCAGCTGTTTGTGACGAAGCAAACCCTTTATTGTATCCTCCCACTTCTCTATACTCATTTCTAAGCCACGAGTGTCTGTTGTGTATAATATGGAACAACATTCTTGCACTCGTATTTCTGAATTGGAATCTTCCGTTTACTTATCCCCTAAATCTACTGACTATGAAAAATTCTTTGACTCTCTTACTTCTAAAATTGAACACATCCTACAAAATTTCTCCTCTCTCTGAACTCTCCATTCTAGGTTAACTCTGGAATTGTCTCCATCTGTCTGCATTTCCCACTGCCAATGATCTCAAGTCTTTGAAATCATTGTCTCCAGGCATCTCGAAATGAACGGATCTTGAATTGGCTTTCTGTTTTTTTTTTCTTTTTCCTTTTTTTGAGGGGACGAAATGCGGGCTCTTGGCATTTGATTCCTTATTCCTTGCATAAAAAAAGGTGATTTCAATGTTTACAATCATCTATGGCTTTCATGTCATTTCACTGATCCACATGGTGAACATGCCTACATCTTTTGTATCCTTAGTGACCTAGAGCAGCTTGTACAGTACCCTACCCATATCCCTGACTACCTTGGAGAGAGTTCCAACATACTTGTCCTCTTCCTTACAAGTAATATTTCTCCTTATGCTGTTAATCTTTTTTCTGTGTTTGGTTCCTCGGATCTAAACCTTATCACCTAAACCCTAGATAGGTAACGTGGGGTATCAGAAACCACAGTCCCCGAAATTTAATTTTTAAAAATATGAGCATAAGGTCTACAGATCTGTCCGTCTCATTACCCTCCTGCCTAGTGATGCTCTTCATGGGGATGATGGGGTCATAGCTGTACCAGGCTCTGATTTTGCTCTATAGAGCCATTGGGGTATGTCATACCCCAATGTAATGTAACCTCAGATGAGCCCTCTTGTGATTTTTTTTTTAATTTGCTGTCTTTCTCCTTTTGTATACAGAAGGTCCCAACATCGGTCTACTGCAGGTCACCCAAGGAATCATGATATTACTTTTTAGTTTTCCAAGATTATATTTTAAAATTTGTATACCTAAAAATTAATTATTTTTGTATAAACTTTAAAAATATATATTTTTTCAAATAAATTTTATTTGTTCTGACCCTGTTTGAAGATAATGGGTTGAATTATTTGTGTATCGAAGTATTTTGAAATATCTCAATCGGAAGTATTTTTGTTTTATTTTTTTTCCATGGGTACGTCATATCCCACATTACCTAATATAGTAAACAAAAAAAATGATTACCTATCCAGGGTTAACCTGTCCTATCGCCCACTAAGACCTGTCAACCTTCCCAGGAAGCAGCAGCTGTGGCATTGAGGAGCTGCTGACTGGGAGGTTATAAGGTAGTACTTCTTGTATTATTCATGGAGTTATTATTGCTTCCATGGCCAAGAGCCATTTGAGTGTGCCTTGCGCACAACAGAGCTTATTCTCTCGACATGGAAGCATACATTCCTTTCTCATATCCTGTAACTAAGGCAAAAAAACACTTGGTTTATTCATGCTTGTTCTAATGCTGTCCAAAACAAGAAGGCCTATAAAAGGTTCCAGAGCCAACCCACCCCTGAATCTCATCTCATTTATGTTTCTGTGCGGAATTGTGCATTCTGTTCTTCACTCTGCTAAAAATAAATAAATAAATAAATAATTCGTATTAAATGCTCTGATCTCTCAAACTCAGGCTCTTCCCACTCCATCTGTCACATTACCAAAACTACCTCATCATCCTTCCCTCCTCTTTTCCATTCTGATGACTCTGTTGCTATTTCTTCCACTGATAAAGCAGAATTCTTTGCTCAGAAACTCTCCTCCAATTCCACCGTATATGATTCCAGCGCTGTTTCTCCATCACTTCCCGCCTCTGACTTCATCATGCTTGACATTTTCTTCAATTGATGCATTTTCTGCCGTCACTGGCCTCAGTACTAATAATGCATATGGGCTGGGCTGAAATATATCCTCTCATAATGGATTTACCTGGTTCGTTGATGAATTCAGGTGGTTTAGCTTTTAGCACGCCATGGTGTAGTAGTAACAGTGCCTGACCTGTCTAGAGGTCTCGGGTTCAATTTCCGGCTTCAAAAACTTTCCATATACTGTAATATATATATATATATATATATATATATATATATATATATATATATATATATATATATATATACGGGTGTATGCCTTTCTACACTCTTATACGGTACTGAATCCTAGACTACCAAACCGCATCACATAAAGCATCTCGAGTTGTTTCACATTCAGTGCTTACAGTACATCCTATAACTTACATGGGAATATATAATCCCTCGCTCACAATTTTTTCAGCAGGGGAAGTCAACCAGCTAAAAAACGATGCTGGCTAAAAACCAACTGATATGGGTCAGACATGTGTTCCACATGCCTGAGCACTGCCTTTCCCACCATGTTCTGTGTGGCTAACTCTCTGCAGCACGCCACATCCCATGGAGGAAAGAAGAAGAGATATAAAGACCATATAAGAACAATTATAAGGAAATTCAGCACCCTACCAGATGATTATGAAACCAGTGCCTCAAGTAGAGAACAATGGTGGACCCTCTGCAGCGAAGGGACCATTTATTTCCAAGATAATTTGAACTTGGCCAAATAAGAGTGTAAACAACTGAGACACAGTAAGAACAGAGATCTCCTAGCAAACCTGGACTTGACATGCCAACTATGTGGCAAAGTTTGTGGATGCAGGAGTGGTCTGCACAGTCACACACACTGGGACTAAAGGCAACGAGAAATACATCATATGGGTATAGTAGACGTCGTGCTCTGTATCAGAAGCACATCTTTAACGTAACATGTGGTGTGTGTGTGTGTGTGTGAGTTTTCATTATTATTTATGATGTCTCCAGTTATTCAGCTTAGGAAAAACTGATGAACTGAAAGAGGTAAACATACACTTGGTATTCCTGTATAAAATTATATATCTACTGATAACCGATTAGAATCTCCTCAAAGTACAGCATAATGTCAGACTCTTATATTCAGCGAAGGAGTGTTCACTTACGGAACAGAGTTTGTTGAAGGCCGTATATCACTCCTCCGACGTAAAGTCTCCCCTAAACTGAACCAAATCGCCTGGCAGCATCAAGAATGATACAAAAACTCTCTTGAAATATTTCCACAATTCCCTCAATATATGATCTCAATCGTTTATTGCACCACGCATTCGTACTCTTCTGCATGGAACTTCCCAATACATTCAGCTTCTTTTCACAGCTTTTGGTGCTTTCGGTACTTCTGTACTTTCTGTTACCTCCTGGCACGGTTGCAAACATAAATATAGATAAATCGCGTTAAGATTAATAACAACACGGTGATCAGTGACGTTCAGAACCCAGTATTTTCGATCTGTGAAGCACCTTGAATTTTAAAATATCGTAGCAGAGTTTTCTAATAGTTCGACTAAAGTGGCGTGATGTTCCTGTCAGGAACTTTATTTTTATTTACTTCTGTAGATATTCATACTTTTTTTTTCGACCCCCCCAATTACTTTCTGGTATTTGTCAATGCTTCTGTACCCTCTGTTTTCTACTTCCTAGTACTTGTCAGTACTTTTATACCCTCTGCTTTACACTTTCTGGTAATTGTCAAAGCTTCTGTACCCTCTGTTTTCTACTTCCTGTTACTTGTCAGTACTTTTGTACCTTCAGCTTTACACATTCTGGTATTTGTCAGTTCTTCTAGACCCTCTGTTTTATACATTCTGGTACTTTTCACTACTTCTTTACCGCCTCTTTCTTACTGGTATTTTTCATTATTTCGTGTAACTTTTCATTATTTCTTGTAACTACATTCCTCTAATTTTCTCTAATTTCCTGAGCCTTCCAGTAATTTCCGGGACTTTCAATACTTTCGGCGTGTATTATATTTCTGTGCACGAACTCAGTGAAGGAAGGAAGGAAGGAATAATAAAGAACTAGCACCAAGTCATTAAATGAGTCTGTGGCAATAAGGAAGCTGCTGACAGGAGAAACCTTTAAATTTAATGCAAGATGTAAAGAGCTAAGAGAAAAGTAATAAGGCTGGAAAGAGAAATGGTGAGAAAGTCGCTCAGGAAATCATTGAGCAGTGGAGGCCTTGGTAGTTAGGGGGGAATGAACGCACCGGAGGGTACTGGTCGTAATTTTGGAGAACAACATAATATGAATTATTTTTGGACCACATCTTTTGGTATTGATATTTTAAAAAACAAATAGTTCTTCTTTAAATTGTGACTCGTTTAAGGCTCTTGTATTTTTCTTGATCTGTTTGCAATTATTCTATGTAGAATATTTTTTTTTTTTCAGTCTGCATGGCTTACACACATTCTTCATTAATCCATTCATTGCCAAGAGATCCTTCCTTAGCTGAATAAAATCGTTTGCAGGTAGTAAAAATGTCATGAAAATTACGTACTTTGGCAGGAAGGGCAAAGAGGGATAAAGCTTATATTAAGCACAATGATATGCTGTTATACTGCAAGTATTTTGTTCACGTATATAATAGGTTGCCCGATGAATATATTAACCGTATTGCTGAGGAAAAGAGCGCGAAAGAGTAAAGAAGTGGTCAGTTTTTGAATACCGTTTTTTTTTTAACCACGACCCCTGATGGCTTTACAACAAGGCCAGTACATTATTGAAAAACATCAGTTACCTCTTAGTGATCAAACCTGTGTGGTTGTGGTGCTCTAACCATCACAAAAGTCACAATAATATCCCTCAGAATATATATATATATATATATATATATATATATATATATATATATATATATATGAAATGACAACAATGGAGGACATCATGAGACTCCCAGGTGGCGACAACAGAGGGGTAAGCAGGGCGCATGTGACGTCCATGCGATATGGACGTAAGTCCTATATAATCACGTGCCCCTATTCCCCGGAATACACCCGGCGCGAACCCCCTCAGTCCGGGTGCATTACCCTTCCACCGACCTATAGTCCATCGGCTGGAGGGGTTCCTGTAGAAATTTTTTGTACCCTAAGTTCCTCTTTTAATTCATAAACTAGACCATCTGGGGTGTCATAAAAACGAGGGTAGACTTTTGGCATGATGGTCAGTTGGCAGAAATTCAGGGCTTTATATGAGGCAACTGTGGCTAAAATCGGACCCAAAAATTGAGGGGTGGGAAATTCAATGTTGTATATCTCCATCAGAAATCACTGTATAATAATGAATCACCTCTCAAAATGTTTATATTTAGAACCTCTACACAATGGTATATGATACATGACATTATATTTCACAGGTAGGTCACTAGAGGTCAAAAGGTCATGAAAATTTAAGTTTGCTTATATTTTGAGTATCCCACCAATATTTGCCATTCTAGCTCAAATGCAAGATTATTTTGGACAATTATTAGCTAAATCCTTTACTTTGGACTTCAGTACACATATTCCAACATCTCATATTTCGTTATTACCCAAAATATAGTAAAGGTACAAATTGAAAAAAAAATGAATTTCCATAAACAGAAAAATAAGGCCATTTTTTCCGCTGAAACTGTGTATGCATTCTATTTCACAATTATTATATTAGGATTCTATTAAACTATTGAAGATGTTTTATTTAATATTATTTATGCTTCAAAGCCATGAATTTTTACTGAAACTCTTTATTTCAGGTTGTTGAAGAACCATGGCTGAAAACACTGTGAAGTTAACCGGGTCGTCGTCCGCTGCTACAATTGTTGGAGCTTCCAAGTGTATAATATGTCAATCATCATCTGGAGTAACTACAAGCAGTGAAAATGGGAGAAAGAGGATCAGGGAAGCAGCAGAAATCCGAAATGATTGTGTTTCCAAGAGACTGAAATTGATAACTAGCGATAATTTTGTTTATCACATGAATAACAAATGTTATAAGACCTACACCTTACGCAAAACTCTTGACACAATTCAGGCGAAGAAATCTGACAGCCCAGAAAAGGATTATGAAGGAGGCAGGGCTGAACCAGCATCTGTTCATCACTTTAGATCACAGAGCACCCCTCGTGTTGTTCACAGTGGGCAGAGTTCAATGTCTCAATCCAGAAAAACGTGTGTGATATGTGGGAAAATTAAATGCCAAGGTATATTTGCGAAATATCGGATATCGGAGAAAGACAGAGCATCTAGGTTCTTAGAAGCAACAGTTTCCCTGCAGGATGATGTATATAGAAGGACCTGTGACCTTCAAGACATAAACTCTGTTTTCGGTGCAGATTTGTTGTGTCATAAACGGTGCATTAATAGATATTTGGTGGAGTATGAACGTTCAAGTCTTAATTGTAGTGGAGGTCCAGTAAACAGAAAGAAAGAAATAAGTCTGGTTAGAGGTTATTAAGGAGATTGAAGCACGTTTGTCTAATGGTGAAGGATTGGAACTTAGTTATGTTCGAGACCGTATGAATGAAAAGATCCCTTCAGGTAACGTCACAAACCAAGAGGTGAAATTATTAATTATTAATCATTTTGGTGAAAATGTTAAGTTTACTTTGCCAAAACAGGTGAACAGATCTCTGTTGTTCTTCAGTGCTAGTGTCACCCAAGAGACTTTAGCTGAAACGATACGATCTGCAGACCCTATCCGGGAGTGTGCTGAAGTTATTAGAGAATGTCTGATGTCAGTTGAGTTTGATTTGACAGATCGGTTTTGTGATGCGAATGACTTAAAAATGGCATGGAATAGTACTGTAATCCCAGAACCTCTCCTTACTTTTTTTCACCAAAATGATTAATAATTAATAATTTCACCTCTTGGTTTTTGACGTTACCTGAAGGGATCTTTTCATTCATACGGTCTCGAACATAACTAAGTTCCAATCCTTCAGCATTAGACAAACGTGCTTCAATCTCCTTAATAACCTCTAACCAGACTTCTTTCTTTCTGTTTACTGGACCTCCACTACAATTAAGACTTGAACGTTCATACTCCACCAAATATCTATTAATGCACCGTTTATGACACAACAAATCTGCACCGAAAACAGAGTTTATGTCTTGAAGGTCACAGGTCCTTCTATATACATCATCCTGCAGGGAAACTGTTGCTTCTAAGAACCTAGATGCTCTGTCTTTCTCCGATATCCGATATTTCGCAAATATACCTTGGCATTTAATTTTCCCACATATCACACACGTTTTTCTGGATTGAGACATTGAACTCTGCCCACTGTGAACAGCACGAGGGGTGCTCTGTGATCTAAAGTGATGAACAGATGCTGGTTCAGCCCTGCCTCCTTCATAATCCTTTTCTGGGCTGTCAGATTTCTTCGCCTGAATTGTGTCAAGAGTTTTGCGTAAGGTGTAGGTCTTATAACATTTGTTATTCATGTGATAAACAAAATTATCGCTAGTTATCAATTTCAGTCTCTTGGAAACACAATCATTTCGGATTTCTGCTGCTTCCCTGATCCTCTTTCTCCCATTTTCACTGCTTGTAGTTACTCCAGATGATGATTGACATATTATACACTTGGAAGCTCCAACAATTGTAGCAGCGGACGACGACCCGGTTAACTTCACAGTGTTTTCAGCCATGGTTCTTCAACAACCTGAAATAAAGAGTTTCAGTAAAAATTCATGGCTTTGAAGCATAAATAATATTAAATAAAACATCTTCAATAGTTTAATAGAATCCTAATATAAGTGAAAGCACATAATAATTGTGAAATAGAATGCATACACAGTTTCAGCGGAAAAAATGGCCTTATTTTTCTGTTTATGGAAATTCAGTTTTTTTCAATTTGTACCTTTACTATATTTTGGGTAATAACGAAATATGAGATGTTGGAATATGTGTACTGAAGTCCAAAGTAAAGGATTTAGCTAATAATTGTCCAAAATAATCTTGCATTTGAGCTAGAATGGCAAATATTGGTGGGATACTCAAAATATAAGCAAACTTAAATTTTCATGACCTTTTGACCTCTAGTGACCTACCTGTGAAATATAATGTCATATATCATATACCATTGTGTAGAGGTTCTAAATATAAACATTTTGAGAGGTGATTCATTATTATACAGTGATTTCTGATGGAGATATACAACATTGAATTTCCCACCCCTCAATTTTTGGGTCCGATTTTAGCCACAGTTGCCTCATATAAAGCCCTGAATTTCTGCCAACTGACCATCATGCCAAAAGTCTACCCTCGTTTTTATGACACCCCAGATGGTCTAGTTTATGAATTAAAAGAGGAACTTAGGGTACAAAAAATTTCTACGGGAACCCCCCCCAGCCGATACATTACTAGCCTTTCTCAGGATCGGGGTGGAGGTAGAAACATAGCTCCAGGCTGCACCCTAGTGATGGCTGGTAACTGCACATCAAAAGCAACGGCCTTTAGCCTTGCACCAGTGATGGCCGGTAGCCGCACATCAAAAGCAATGGCTTCCAGCCGTGCAACAGTGATGGCCAGTAGCCGCACCCTTAACCCACCCCATCCCGACGTTTTCTGGGCAGTGGTACGCCCCAGTCCCGACATTTTTGGACCTTTTTTTTTTTTTTGGCTCAAACATCCGCTTTGGGTGAGAAACATCGAAAATTCATAGAGAAATCGCTCACCTCAGGTTTAAAATACTCGATTTAGGTACAAGTATTTCCTTACCTGACTAGGTTTTCTAACAGGCTGGCACCAAAGAAAACGAGTTCTATGGGAGGGTAATTATTTTATCCACTCATAAACGGTATTTATTTATTTACTTGGTACGAATTTATATGTAATACAAGAGTATATTGGTTTTCAAACAGTAATATAGGCATTATAGGCATTGTTTCACTCACTAACTCATCACCATTCATGACCTTTTTTTTCCCACATTACTTGATCATCATTTCTGACTGTTTCTTTCTCTAATGCTATGTAAACTTTGTCCTCCACATTGTCATCGATTGGGGAATCACTCTGGCCCTGAATGTCTTTATTGGCCAGGTCACTGGTAACAGGTGAATTGCCGAGACAATGGCGTGCAGGGGGGGGGAGAGGTTATGCAGTGTAAGGCATTGTCCCTGCTTGGCATCTTGTAGAGGAATAGAGGAAGGTGTCCCGTGTATACGTGCCAAAAATCACTCGCGAAATCACTCGCGAAAATTGAAAATTGTGCAAATTAGGGACCTTGCAATGTTGCCGCGTTAATTCACGTCGCCGGGACATGAGTGAACATCATGTGCGGACGTTAATTCACGTCGCCGGGACGGCACGGGTTAAGAGACGGCCAGCAGCTGCTCATAGTGCTGCCCACCAACCCTGCAGAACCCGTGACGGCCAGTTGCCGTATGCAGAGAGAGAACAGTATGCCCTCTCTCCTTTTGCAGTTGCCTCAAGGGGCACAACACCGGCAACAGCCGGCAGCCACACCAGTAGACAAGGGACGGCCAGTAGTTGCCCTCCTCCTACACATCGCCCCTCATACAGGACTTCGGTGATGGCCGGTAACCGCGCCTGCAGGTAGGTGACAGCCGGGTGCCACGCTTTGTCTGTAGTCCTGTCAGGGAGTCAGGCCCCAGTGATGGCCGGTTGCCGCACCGAAGGGAAAGGGATCTTCCTCCTGTTGCCCAAGGGACCTCAGTGACGGCCAGTAGTCATGCCAGGGAGGAGCGCCTTAAAAGCCCCTCACCTCCTTTGACTTCACAACATGAGGGAGACCGCTGCTTTTGCCGCCCCTCTGTTGACAGAGCAAGTTGCATCCTTGGCTCCCCAGACAGGCAGCCTCCAGGAGGAGGACCTTCCCATCAAGGACTGGTGGAGAGAACCTATCTTGACCTCGGGGCTGCACTCCATCCTGCCAGCGCCAGAGGGAGACCAACGCCTGTTGGACTCTACCACCTGCAACACTGCAGCCCTACCTTGATGGCGAGGCAGCGGGAGTGAGACCGCAGTAGACGGGCTCTCCACGCTGCCCCTATACCCTGGGGCATGACCTCTCCAGCCCAGAGGAGGAGCGACTCCCTTCCCTCACTGGGCGCCTGCAGGAGCACCTTCAGAGGATTTTTGGCCCCACTCCCTAAGGCCAAACCCTCGTACTAAGCCCCACCAGTGCGGGGCCATTCACGCCTGACCACAGCCCATCCCGGAGGATGACACCTCCACAAGTAGTCCCATGGCCCTTCAATGAGAGGACACCTGAGGGGACGCAGCCAACACTGGGCTGCCACCTGTGAGCCGCCGGCCCCTTCTTGGTTGGCCTGCTCCTCTGCCCCACATCCCCATAGTGACTGTGACTTCTCTGCCCGCGAGGTGAAATTGAAAGTGACTACCCGAGTGTAGGATACAGTGACAGTGTCTGTCTGAGCACCCAAACTCTAGTGAAAGTGATGAGAGACATGACCAGTGTGTAATGCAGGACAGAAACAGAATTACCGTAAAGAACAAACAGCCCTAGTACAAAGTTTAGTCCCATCTTCCCTTATGTGCAGTGTTTGTCCATCTGTCGGTATCCTGCGTGGTACCTATAACTTATATACACCTGTCAATTCCAGTTCTTGCCTTTGGACAGAGTCTTGTGAATCGTCTAGCTTCCTGTATCTAGAATTTGGTAATATACTTGCAAGGTTGTTGCCCTATGTTTTTATGCCCTGTTCCCCTCACACTGTGTCTAAGCTCCGGTCTAGAAAGGGAACCCAGCTATACCTTAGGTGTTATTGGGACGAGAAGCCAACCTAAAAACACCTAGCATAACACTGGTGGACAGCGGTGGTTCTTGACACGGGCAAACACAGAGAGAAGCAAACAGGGAAATCGGCAAAATGGCAACCAAACCACATGTACAATTGCCCAAATTTGTTCAGGAGCAGTATGATAATCACACGTACCTGTCCATAGTCAAGCTACTGCTAGATATTGGCTTTGAAGATGACAGACAAAAGTTCGCTGTCATCCTACCACTTCTGGGCAAGGCAACAGCCAGTATTGCACCCAAAGTCGTCCCTGAACTAATTTGGGCGAATTACACCAAAATAGCAGTAGAAGCGATCACACCATCTCTAGGAAGAATGGTGGCGCTGTCCCAACTGGACAGCCTAACATACAACGGAAGCCTGGATGACACTCTCATCTAGGCCAAGTGGCTCATCACCACTGCTGACCCGGAAGCTGACAAAGAAACCCGGGAGCAGCACACGTTTAACACACTACTCAGAGTTCTCCCCGGTATGGTCAAGGAACACTTCACCATACATAACCCTATGGGAGATCTTGACAGGGATGTCCAGCTAATACGTCAACTTCTGACCTCCCACTCCACCCCTCAGCAAATCAACGTAGTGAGTAAATTTCCTACGAACAAACCAGCCCCACCCAGCAAGCCTCAGCCATTACCAACCCACACCTACCCTATGCCAACCCCAGCCAGGGCACACCCCACCAACAAGCACCTGGCATATAAGGAGAACCAAAGTTTATTTACAATCAATCCCTGGGAGTTCTCTGCTTGTAGCCACAGATGTCTATTCCACGACATCTGGGAGTAGCTTAAAGCAGCCTGACGTAAATCTAACACACCAAGCCGACACAAGGTATCCTCTTTAGAGAACAAGAACACCACACCACCAGGAGACACCGATCCCAAGGAAACAGAGCTGAAGGAAGAGGAGATCCTACAGCAGCTGGATTTTTAGGGTCACCCCCACACCTCCCCATGGTGGCTGGGGCCATCTCTCAGAAATATCGTCCCCTGGTCTACAATAAGATGAGACTCAACGGGGTTAAAGCGAGGCTTCTGGTCGATACGGGAGCGGCCAGATTGTGCCTCTATAGTTACTTTTACACCTGTCACAAATCAGCTTTTGGCCAGTTTTTCCCTACATCGACTCATCTCGTGGACGCAGGGAATGGCCCCCTACCCATCTGTGGGGAAACCCAGGCCTTAGCACCGACACCCACCTAAAAGTCTCTACCCAGCACAACTTCATTGTGTTCAACTCAGCTTGTTGCTCCTATGATGGATATCTGGGACTGGACCTCCTACAGAAGCTATGAACAACTATCAACTGCCACATGTGGCAACTTCAGTTTCAGGAGCCACCAGTCCCCTCCCCCAATCTCCCACAACCCCTGTGGACCTGCAAAACCCTCCCTTACCCTTCCCCAGCGTCACGCCCCACCCATCTGCCCCCACTCCCCCGATCCCTTTCCTAGCCCCCCTGCTCGCCCAACCTTCCCTGCTACCACTACCTCTACCATCACAATTCCCCCTCACCACGAAGCATGGCTGCCATTGAACAGGTCCACCGGAACATCTTTCCTATTCTCCCCGGACCTTGTGGTAGGGGCTTGTGGTAGGAGAAATGGAAGAAGCAGAGCCCTGACCCCCCACCACCACCCCTCCCCCACCCCACTACTCCCCATACCTGAGCATCTCTAACCCCACCAAGCCGACACTTTCTGCCATCTACTCCTGGACTTTCAGGACTTTCTGGACTTTCAGGACCTACCGATATCAGCCACACTACTTACCTGGCACACGAAATACACACCACAAGATCACCTATCCGTCAAGCATCCCGACGGAATAACCCAAAAAAAAGAACAAAGGAAGACCGGCAGGTCCAGGAAATGATCAATGCTGACATTGTTTCACCTTCCACCAGCCCCTTGTCCTCTCCTGTCATCTTCATCAAGAAGTAAGACGGCACCATGCAGTTCTGTGTGGACTACCATCACCTTAATGACGTTACCATCAAAGATGCCACCCCACTGCCCAGGATCAATGATTCCCTCGACTCGCTGCATGGCGCTTCCTGGTTCTCTACCCTAGACCTCCAATCTGGGTATTGACAGGTCCCTATACATCCCGAGGATAGAGGGAAAACCGCGTTTTCCACTAGTAATGGAAAACATTATGAATTTAACTTTTTGCCCTTCGGACTCTGCAACGCACCCTCCACCTTCTCCAGATTGATTGGGTCCATCCTGAGTGGCCTCACCTGGGAAATCTGTCTGGCATACTTAGACAACGTGATCATCTTTAGCAAGACATGGGCCGATCACTTTCAGCACCTCACTAAAGTCTTTCAACACATTCGCCAGGCAGGCCTTAAACTCTGGCTTTCCAAGTGCATCCTGGCCACCAGAATTGTTGCTTTCGTGGGGCATATAGTCTCGAAAGATGGCATTTCACCCAACACCAACAAGCTGCATGCTATTGCAGAGCTCCCACTACTGCGAGACGTCCACAAGGTCCGAGCCTTCCTGGGCCTCACCTCATAGTACTATTGGTTCTTGAAGGGATTCGCCAATATTGCCAATCCCCTACACGATCTGACCTGGAAGGGAGAACCTTTTACCTGGACCAGTGAGTGACTGGCTGCCTTTCAGGAACTGAAAGACAAGCACATCACCACCCCTGTTGTAGCCTTCCCCAATTACTCCCTGCCCTTCGGACGATTCACAGGCATCTCCTGATCGCGATTGGTGCTGTCCTCGCCCAAGTCCAGGAGGGACGAGAACATATCATTGCCTGCACCAGTCATACCCTTAACCAGGCTTAAATGAATTATGCCGCAACCAAGCGAGAGTGCCTGGGCATCATATGGGCTTTGGAGCATTTCTGGGCCTATCTTTCCAGAACAAATCTCGCCATCATCACAGACCATCAGTCGCTCCAATGGCTCTGGCAGTCTGACACTCACAATTACCAGCTCATCAGATGGAGGGAGATGTTGGAGGAATTTAACTATGAGATCACCTACCGTCCCAGCAAACTCCATACTAACGATGATGCATTCTCGCGCCTGCCCCTCCAGAGCCCCTCCAACAGTGGCATGACAAGGACTGCCCCCCCTGGGTTCTGCCCCATTTACTGGCCAAACTCCACAGACAGGGCGACAATTTATTCACCCCATCGGGCCATATCCTCCTCAACCCCGACACCTCTTTAGACACCATGAAGCATCTCCACGCAGATAATGGAATCCACTTAGGTATCAAGAAACTCCTCCAGCTGTTCAATGACACCTATTGGACCCCCAACCCCAGTAACCTGGCCAAGCAAGTCACCCAGTCCTGCCAAGCCTGCTCATTAGACAAGGATGTCACCCACACCACAAGCCCATCATGCAGCATAACCACCCACAAACCTTGGCAGTTGCTATCAGTAGATACTGTGGGGCCCCTACCCCTTAAGTCAGGGTACCGTTACACCATCATCTTTGTGGATACATAATCCAAGTTCCTTATCACATGCTAAGCCAAAGAGCATCACAACGTTGCTGTGGCCGACGCCCTTGTTCGCCACGTCTTCCCCTATTTTGGAATTTCACAGGCCCTGCACTCGGACAATGCCTCCGAGTTTACCAGCAACATCTAGCAAGAGCTAGCCAACCTATTCGGCTACCTCATCTTCCACACCTCTCCATATTGGCCAGAGGGGAATAGAATTTGCGAGAGGAGCCATCACACTCTCGTAAACAAGATGCGTACTAGAATAGAAGAAAAGAAGAATGATGATTGGCCCACCCATGTTAAAATTGTCAAGTGGAGAATCAACTCCTTTTTTTTTAGTAAAAAAGAAGGAACCAAAGGCCTGGAACCCACAAACAGTTCCCTCCAAGAAAAGTAAAAAAAACACTACAAAAGAGAGCCAAATTCAAAAGATTCGGTCATTTTGAGATGCCTGGACACATTCCGTTTGAAAGACTGGAGATCATAGGAAGCAGGAAATACAGACATAGGGAGACAGTTCCAGAGATGACCTGTTGCATAAATGAAGGACTGGGAGTAATGGTTAGCTCTTGCATTAGAGAGTTGGACAGAAAAGGGATGAGAATTTGTTGCTACATGGGTGCAACACACCTGTCGTAGAGGTGGAGGGATGCAAGCAGACAGTTCAGAGGAACAATGACCATTGAAGTAGCGATAGAAGAGATAAAGATGCAACAGTGTGGCGAAGAGACAGAGGTTGAAGGGAGCCAGGAAGAGGAGGAGAGTTGATGAGACGAGAAGCCTTAGACTCCACCCTATTAAGAAGAGCTGCATGTGGGGGGCCTCCCCACACATGAGAGTTGTACTCTAAACAGGGGTGAATAAAACCCGTGTATAAAGTCAACAACTGTGCAGGTGTAAAGAAGGTTCGGAGTCAGCTTAGCACACCTAAGCTCTTGGAAGCGGATTTTACAAGAGATGCAATATGATTTTTCCAAGTCCCGAGTGAATGAAACCCCAAGCATGTTCAAGGATGATACAGGATTAACCTGAATATTATTAAACCTTAGAGGGTACTCCTGTGGAAGATTGTGTCGAGTTAATAGGTGTAAAAACTGAGTTGTTGATGCATTGAAAATAACAAGATTATTTTTACCCCTGTCAGAGATACAAGCCAAGTCAGACATTAGGTGTGCCATAGCCTCATCCCTTGTTTGTTGAAGTAACTGCTGAGACGGACATTGCAGAAACCAAATGGAAAGGTGAAGAGTGAAATCATCAGCATACGAGTGGATAGGGTTAGATGTACAGTTTAGAAGGTCATTGATGAATAAAAAGAAAGGGTTGGTGATAGGACAGAGCCCTGAGGAACACCACTGTTGATAAATCTAGGAGAAGAACGATTGCCGTCTACAATAGCAGCTATAGAACGACCAAAAAGGAAGCTATTGATGAAGGCACAGATAGAAGGATAGAAACCGTAAGAGGGCAGTTTGGAAATTAAAGATTTATGCCAGACTCGATCAGAAGCCTTTGAGATGTCAACTGCAATGGCAAAGCTTTTGCCAAAGTCCCAAAAGGATCATGACCAGGAGTCTGAAAGGTAGGTTAGAAGATTGCCAGTGGAGCGTCCCTGACGGAACCCTTACTGACGATCAGAAGGAAGGTTGTGATAGGCCATCGTTCTTCTCCTAGATCTATCAACAGTGGTGTTCCTCAGGGCTCTGTCCTATCACCAACTCTCTTTCTTTTATTCATCAATGACCTTCTAAGCTGCACATCTAACCCTATCTGCTCGTATGCTCATGACTCCACCCTTCACCTTTCCATTCGATTCCCGCAACGTCCATCTCAGCAGTTACTTCAACAAACAAGGGATGAGGCAATGGCACACCTAATGTCTGACTTGGCTCATATCTCTGACTGGGGTAAAAATAATCTTGTTGTTTTTTATGCATCAAAGACTCAGTTTTTGCACGTATCAACCCGACAAAATCTTCCACTGGTATACCCACTAATGTTTGATAATATTCAGCTTAATCCTGCATCATCCTTGAACATGCTTGGGGTTTCATTTACTCGGGACTTGTCTTAGAAAGATCATATTACATCTCTTGTAAAATCTCCTTCCAAGAGATTGGGTGTGCTAAGCCGACTCCATTCCTTCTTTACCCCTGCACAATTGTTGACTCAATACAGGGGTTTTATCCGCCCCTGTGTAGAGTACAACTCTCATGTGTGGGGAGGCTCCCCACATACAGCTCTTCTCAATAGAGTGGAGTCAAAGGCTTTTCGCCTCATTAACTCTCCTCCTCTTACTGACTCCCTTCAACCTTTGTCTCTTCGCACTGTTGCATCTTTTTCTCTTTTTTATCACTACTTCAATGGTCGCTGCTCCTCTGAACTGTCTGCATGCATTCCTCCACCCCTACGATGGGCGCGTAGCACCCGTCTAGCAGCAAACTCTCATCCCTTTTCTGTCCAACTCTCTAATGCAAGAGTTAACCGCTACTCCCAGTCCTTCATTTATGCAACAGGTCAGCTCTGGAACTGTCTCCCTCTGTCTGTATTTCTTACTTCCTATGATCTCCAATTTTTCAAACGCAGTGTATCCAGGCATCTGGAAATGATCGGATCTTGAATTGGCTCCCTTGTATTTTGTTTTTCTCTTGGAGGGAATAGTTTTGCAGGCTCGTTGCCTTTGGTTCCTTCTTCCTCACAAAAAAAAAAAAAAAGTTGATAGACTAATGCGTAAATGTTTACCTAGGCAGAGTATAAGCTCAGAAGCACAGTTCTTGAGGACAACAGAACGGACTCCATCAGGCCCATGTGCCTTATTAGTGTTGAGGCCAGTGATGGCAGAAAATACATCAACTAAAGAAATTTTAATATCAGCCATGAGGAAGTCTGGGGAGGGGGAAGTGATAGAGGAACAGCACCAGAATCATCTAAGGTGCAATTGGAAGGAGAAAGTCTGAGCAAAGAGATCTGTTTTATCAGTAGAAGAAATAGCTACAGAGCCATCAGAATAGAAAAGAGGAGGGAAGGATGATGAGGTAATTTTGTTATAAAGGTTTTTGGCAAGGTACCAGAAGGAGCGGGAAAAATTTGCATTGAGAGTTGAGAGCACTTGGTACGGATTAAATTATTTTTAGCAGTGCGAAGAACAGACTTAGGACGATTCCAGGCAGAAACATAAACAAGATGTGATTCAGGGGTGGGTTGGCTCTGGTACCTTCTATAGGCCCTCTCCTTGTTGCAGACAGCATTAGAACAACCGTGATTAAACCAAGGCTTTCTTGCATTAGTCAGACAATATGAGAAAGGAATGTATGCTTCCATGCCCGAGAGAATAGCCTCTGTAATGGCGAGGCACACTCAGATGGCTATCGGCCATGGAAGCAATAATCATTCCTTGGAAAATCAAATAAGTACTATCTAAGGCCCTCCCAATCCACAACTCTGAAGTGCTACAGATGACTTTTCTTTGGAGGGTCCACAGGTTGTACTGGAGCAATAGGACAGGTTAAGGTAATAAGGTTGTGATCAGAGGAGCCCAATGGAGAGGAAAGATTAACAGTGTAAGCAGAAGGATTTGTTGTAAAGAAGAGGTCAAGTATGTTGGAGCTCTCTCCAAGGCAGTCAGGGATACGGGTAGGGTGCTGTACAAGCTGCTCTAGGTCATTAAGGATAGAAAAGATGTAGGCTTGTTCACCAGGTGGATCAGTGAAAGAAAAGGAGAGCCAAAGGTGGTGGTGAACATTGAAATCTCCAAGAATGGAGATTTCAGAGAAAGGAGAAATGGATAGAATGTGTTCCATTGTAGAAGTATGATAGTCAAAGAATTTTTGATAGTAAAATAATAGAGTGGTGAAGAAGGTACATCTGAGCGAATTCGAAGGAGGGAGGAGATGAGGTAGGCCAAGGAGAAGGTTGAGAGATATGGTGGATGAATGTGTGAGGAAGAGAAGTTTGGAAGTCGGTGAGGCTAGGGAACTGACAGGAGATCGAGCTGGCTGGATGAATTTTGTGAGATGTGCATGATCAGGGATTTTTGGCACCCTTTTTTAACGTGGCACCGTCTGGATTGACTCTGTCGGATACGATATGTGAAGCTTCAGAACGTGGTGAATGTTTTTGGCATATCCAATAGAGCCAAGATTCCAGGGGCTTGAATGATGAGTGAATGGAAGCGTGGCCTATTGTATTGGGAAATTTTGGGCTGTCTGGACATTGCTACTCCTCACCCTGTCCTTGGGTGGGAAAGGAGGTCCAGATGATGATGATGATGATGATGAGTAAAATTAGGGGATAAGTAAACAGCACATACATATTTAGTCAGAGAATGGCAAGAAAATCGAAGCCAGAAAGTGGAGAATTCAGAAGAATCAAGTTCAGGAACACAAGAGCAAGATAAATCATTACATACATTTACACAACATTCACCTTAGGCTTTGACTTGAGTAAAGAGAATGTAGGAGGAAACAGAGAAGGGTTTGCTGTCAGTTGCCTCAGACGGCTGAGTCTCTCTCAAGAAGAGAAGGTGAGGTTTAGTGGAGGAGAGGTGGTGTTTGACAGAGAGAAAGTTAGAGGAAAGGCCATAAATGTTGCAGAAATGAAGAAGAAATGAGTCAGACAGTGGATCCAGGCATCTCTCTGCGTTGTCACCAGGAGAGGGGCTGATAGCGGGGGAATTTATGGTCTCCCCCTGCCTGGGAACTCCAAGGCCTGATTTTCAGATACTGCCATTTTAATTTTTAATTTTGAAAAGGAAGTGTAGTGTGTACTATGCATGTAGTTTGGTGTTGACAGTTAGAGAAATTTGTTTTGGAGAGCATGTTGGCCTACTCTCTGTGTTAATGAAACAGTGAAAAAGTTCAGCAAAGGGGGATGTTCAGGAACTAGTCCTGAGGGATGATGAAATGGGAGCTACAGCTCTCCCTGTCATCAGCTTTCCATCCACCTTGGGAGTACTGCCCTGCTCGACTGGTGCTACAGTCTACTTCTCCTGTCTCCGAGAAGATGGCATATCCCCTCACGAGCGGATTTTCGGGGGGGGTCCCTCTCCTCCTGCCACTACACCGACACCTACAGCCTCCCATCACGCCCCCCACGTCCGACCTCCTCCACCATGTCAAAGGGCACCTTCACCGCCTACAAAATGGCCTGGACCTCCAATCCGTCTCCACCCCCTTGAACCCCTACAAACCAAGTGATTCCGTGATGGTTGCCAAGCTCTCAATTCCCCACAAACTCTCCTCTCGCTTCATGGACCCCTACACCGTCACCCAAGTCCCTAACCCCTACCAAGTAATCATAGATTATCATAACGCCCCACGAACATACGGAAACCTCCATGTGCTCCCGTTCCGCACCACCGCCTCCCCTCAATCCACCTCACCAGCCATCCTTAACACCTCACCTCCACTTCCCACCTCAGACCCTCCTCCCAACTCCTACAATTGCTACATCACCACTTCCTCCCCCCTCCCATCATCACCTACTCTCTCACCTTGCGCCCTTCATGCCACCTCACCTCCCACTTCACTACCACCGCAAATCCCTCCCCCCAGCCAAGACCTCCTCACCACCGCCTCCCTCGACCCCAGCACCTCACCCTGCCTCGCCTGCCACCCCACCACCCTCGCATCACCTGAGCACACCAAGACCACCCACAACCCACGCGCACCCACATGCCCACCCATCATCCTCCATCGCCCTTACCACTACATCACTGCCACCCGGCATCACCTCGTCTGCCTCCTCCACCCTCAAATCCCCACCCCAAATGCCCCCGCCCAATGCTGCCCACCACAGCATCCCTCCACGAACAGCTGAAACACCACGAGGCAGCGCCCACTCAACCCACGCACCCTACACCACCATGCCTGCCACCCTGCCACCACCATGCTGCCTCAGCATGCCAAGATCACCCACAACACCCTCACAACCACCCGCCCGCACACCCTTCTCCACCACCCGTACCTCTACATCACTGCATCCCACCATCAGCTCACTTCCCCCCTCTGCCCTCAAATCCCCACCCCTGACGCTCACACCATGCACAACCAAAGCACCACGTGGCAGCACTCCTACCTCGGTACCTACATCCACCCTTAAAACCATCATCACCCGATCAGGCCGCCTTTCACACCCTCCTGCCAGATATGCCACAACCCCATTCCCCACCCCCTCCACCTCACCTCCCCCACCAGACTTATCACCCCCAACACCATCCCTATCACCCTCAGACTGCACCAACCCCAGCTAAAATATCCTTCCACCCCTATCCCTGGGGAAAATACCTGCATTTCTCCCCAGCATAAAATCACCACCCCCACCTCCGTTGCCAGCATTCAGCTGAGACCACTGAAGGAGCAACCACCTACTGCCATAAGAGTCAGATGCACCACCTGGGCACCACCCTGTGGCAGGAAGCGCTGCATCCGTGGACCACACCACCTCCTCCAGATCCTCCCCACCGCTTCCCAGCCCTCCACCCTCTACTTAACCTGCACCTCACACCTCAGCGAGAATTGAGCAACCACCCAATGGATCACCCTCCTCCAACGCCTGACCTCAGACGACGACAGCAGCACCAAGCATGGGGGCGTGGTTTTTCCCACCACGAAAATGGTCAAATAACAACAACAGAGGACATCATGACACCTCCAGGAGGCGACAACAGAGGGGTAAACAGGGTGCGCGCGACATTTGTGTGATACGGACATAAGTCCCATATACCCGCGCACCCCTATTCCCCAGAATGCACCTGGCGTGACCCAGCCTTCATCAGGATCGGGGTGGAGCTAGAAACATAGCTCCAGGCAGCACCGTAGTGATGGCTGGTAGCTGCACATCAAAAGCAACGGCCTGTAGCCATGCAACAGTGATGATCGGTAGCCGCACAGCAAAAGCAACGGCCTGCATCCATGCAACAGTGATGGCCGGTAGCCGCACCCTTAAGAGACAGCCAGCAGCCGCTCATAGTGCTGCCCACCCCACCCTGCAGAACCCGTGATGGCCAGTTGCTGCATGCGAGGAGAGAACGGTATGCCCTCTCTCCTTCTGCAATTTCCTCAAGGGGTATGACACCGGTGATGGCCAGCAGCTGCACTAGTAGAGAAGGGACGGCCAGTAGCCACCCTTCGCCTACGCGTCACCCCCAGGGGCGTCATTTGGGGGGGGGGCAGTGGGGGCGTTTGCACCCCCCAAGCTTTCTGAGGGGGCCTCCAAATCAACTACAGTTAATGAAAAAAATATAAGGTTAACACCGTGAAATAAAAAATTATTTGTGTTTAGCCTCAATACGTTTTGAGTGAAATATATCTTTTGTGTGTGTGTGTGTGTGTGTGTGTGTGTGTGTGTGTGTGTGTAATAATCACAATAATTTACTAGGTATAATAAAGGATGTCAATGTAAATATGTTCCTAGTCTGCTGTTCAGTTAACTTCAGTATCGAGCTGCCTTTTTTCATTGTATTTTGGCTATCATTAATAGCTTTTATTCACCTTAGGAAGTACGTACCTGTTCGTAGGAGTCTTAAGAGTTCATTTAGATCAGTGGTTCCCAAAGTGGGCTTTGCTTTACTGGTTGAATAACTTGAAGCTCTACAGGCATCATCATCCTTTATAGTGGAAACGTATATAGATAGATAGATAGATAGACAAATTGATAGATAGATATTCAGCCATTAAAGCAACTAACAATACTGACTTAGCCACTACATCATCCCCTAGTCAAGACTCAGATTTAATTTCTGTTGATGAAGCAGAAGTCACATTAGCACATACTGTTGAACTGAACCAAGATCAAAAAGATACAAAATACAGTCCATCCACATCACAAACTCCAGCGACTCAAGCAGTTGATATATCTAAGTCCCCCTATGACAAACCCAGTCAACCAAAATAGCCAAGCTACCCAAGCAATCAGAATAATAGGAAATTCAGAAGTCCCTATTTTGATATATTTTCTTGGTTAGAATACTCGGTCTCACAAGATGCGTGTTACTGCTATCCATGTAGGCACTTTGCTGGAGCATCTGTTCGTAAGGAGGAAGGATTAGGTAGGACACTGTTTATTGATGCTGGAACAAGGAAATGGGAAGATACCAGTACCCTTCTCAAACAATATCAGGCAAGTGAAAGACACATTAATAGTATGATTGCTTGGTCTAATGTCACGGATATTCAGTCAAGGTCCACTCAGTCAGTAACATCTTCTCTGTCTTCAGCTAGGCTACAGGAAATTGAGGACAACAGTGAACATGTAAAGTTAATTTTAAAAGTCACTGCATTACTGGGAAGGCAAAGCCTGTCTTTTCGTGGACATTATGATGGTGGTGATACATTAAATTCAGGAAATTTTGTAGAAATTCTTCACCTACTTGCTGACTCAAATCCCTCTCTAAGAGGGATATCAGTTACTGGAAGACATATCAAGGACATAGTTTGTGGTGAAGCACATGAAGCCATGTACTTTTCAGTTATGGTTGATGAAAGGAAAGACTTGTCAAAAAGGGAACAGATGGCTATTTGTGTGCGGTACTTTAGTGAGGGTATTGTGAAGGAACGTGTCATTGGAACCTATCACATGGAAAAGGCCGATGCTGCAAGTTTAACTGATTTTATATATAAGGAGATAGAACAATCTGGTTTAATTTGGTCTAACTGTGTGGCTCAGTGTTATGATGGTGCTAGTGTAATGAGTGGATGCTCTAGCGGGCTTCAAGCAAGACTACGGGATAAACTTCCCCAAGCAGTATACACACATTGCCATGCACACGGGCTGAATTTAGTACTGGGCGACTGCATAAAGAATACCAGCGGCGTCTCTTCATTTATTTTCAATTATTAACATACTTTACACATTTATTAAACAGTAACAAAAGAAACCAACTTTTGACAGAGGCATAGAAAGCAGAAGATCTTCAGGTTTTGACACTAGAAAGACTTACTATAACTAGATGGTCTTACTATTATAGGTCAGTATCAAAGGTTAAGCTTCGCTATTGAAGTTTGCTATCAGTGCTTCATACAGTTTCAGAGGGTTCTGTTTCAGAAGCCGCAACAGAAGCAAATGGACTGTACAAAAAGTTAGTCTTTCAGGTTTGTAATGGATCTACATTTTATTGAACAAGTCCTTAGAGTTACCAATAGTTTGTCAGCTCAGCTTCAAGCAGAGGAAGCCTTACTATCTGAAGCTTGCTCTCTCATACAGTCAACTATTTAGGATTGCAGGTCTTGAGAAAGGATGAGGCTTTCTCTAGTATTTTTGACAAAGCTAAAGATTTTGCTTCAACATATGAGGCAGATACTCACTTGGAAAATTCAAATCAGTTTGGTAGACCTAAGCCTAAGAGAATTCAGAAGGTAACATCAGGACTTAAGAGCTTCTTAAATGATTAGGATAGATTTCTCTCAGAGCTTGATATTCGCTTCACACAAAACATGCCCTTAACAGAAGCAAAGAATGCACTTGATTTCAGTTCCAGAGACTTTCTGGAATATGAGAAGCTTTCTATTAAAGTACAGTCTTACAAAGATATATACATAGATGAAATTCTTTTAGTTTCCCAAACATCTGTTGCAAAAAGACATTTTCTAAGTAAGAGTGACAAGCCAAAGAATCTGTTTTAAGTATATGAATTTAAACCATTAGATTGTGCGTATTCAGAAATAGTGAAAATTATAAAATTTCTTCTCATCCTTCCAGTAACTACCGCAGGCAATGAACGACTTTTTTTCAGTACTTAGCTTAGTCAAGACATATCTAAGAATCTCAATGAGAAATGATCGCTTAAGCGACTTGCTATTTATGGATTCAGAAAAGGAACTTGTTAAAAATCTTAACTTTAACACCCTGGTTGATAACTTTGCAAAGCAGAGATCACGGAGATATCCACTGTTGCAGTAGTTTACTCATTTTTCAGTACAATAAATATACTTAGTTTAATTTCCAATTTCCTTTAATGAATTCTTAAATTAATATACTCTTCTTACGTGAGCCTCTTCCAAATTTGAAACCATCATTTTATTTCTCCCACCTCTTAGTGTAGAGCTTATTTTCACATTACTTTATATGGTTCATGGTATTCTGGGGGCTAGTAAGCTAAAAGCTTTCCATTTTTAATTCAGTTACAAGTATACATCTTTTCATTCTCAATTTTATAGTAATTATCTTTTCATTAGGCTGTAACAATGAAGTCAGTTTAAGCATTCACCAGTACAAATATTTTAATTGCTGTTTGGTCTATTATCCAAGGTTATTAGCATATAATGCAGTGATATGTATTTTACCATGCACTTTAAATTACATATTCAACTTCACACAAGTGGGGTTGGTGGAGGATTAGTGCCCCTCCCTGTAAAACAATTAACTCTAAGCCCTTGGCCACCCTGTCTGGGATACATGGCGTCTGGCAATGGATGGATGGATGGATGGAACTTCACACAGAAATACTGTCAATGCCAGAATATCCATTAATATGTCTTTCAGGAAGTAATTGGTTTAACAAATAATTAGATAAAGTATATATATTTGTTTACTGCTTTAATTCTCTAAATACAGTTTTGCATGTGGCTTCAAAATGCTCGCTTGCCACCCCTCTGATGTAGGGAGGTGGGAGTAGGGGGGCCTCCTAAATAGCCTATGCCCCCCCCAAGGAAGATTGAAATGACGCCCCTGGTCGCCCCTCATATGGGATTTCGGCGACGGCCGGCAGCCGCGCCTGCAGCAGGTGATGGCTGGCAGACGCGCTTTGCCTGCGGTCCCATCAGAGAGTCGGGCCCTGGTGATGGCCGGTTGCCTCACTGACAGGTAAGGGACGGCCTGTAGTCGCCCTCCTCTCGTTGCCCAAGGAACCTCGGCGATGGCCGGTAGCCATGCCAGAGAGGAACGCTTTAAAAGTTCCTTGCCCCCTGTGACTCCGCAACTCGAGGGAGACCCTGGAAGTCGGGCCCCGGTGATGGCTGGTTGCTGCACTGACGGGAAAGGGACGACCTGTAGCCACCCTCCTCCAGTTGCCCAAGGGACCTCAGCGATGGCCGGTAGCATCGCCAGGGAGGAACCCCTCACCCCCTTTGACTTCAATACCTGAGGGAGACCCCTGCTTGCGCCACCCCTCTGGTGACAGAGCAAGTCCCACCCTTGGCTCCCCAGACTGAGGCAGGCTCCAGGAGGAGGACCTTCCCATCAAGGACTGGTGAAGAGGACCTGTCTTGACTCTGGGGCTGCACTCCATCCAGCTAGTGCCAGAGGGAAACCAACACTTGTCGTACTCCTACCGTCTGCAATGCCGCAGCCCTACCCTGACAGCGAAGCAGCAGGAGCGAGACCACAGTAGATGGGCTCTCCACGCCGCTGCTAGTACCCCAGGGTGTGACCTCTCGAGGCCAGAGGAGGAGTGACTCCCTTCCCGCACGGGGCGCCTCCAGGAGTGTCTTCAGAGGATTTTCGGCCCCAGTCCCGAGTGCCCAACCACCGTACCAAGCTCCTCCAGTATGGGGCCCTTCACTATGCCTGACCACAGCCCATCGCAGAGGATGACGCCCCCACGAGTAGTCCCGTGGCCCCTCGACGAGAGGACACCTGAGGGGACGCAGCTGGCACTGGGCCGCCACCTCTGAGCCACCGGCCCCTCCCCCATTGGTTGGCCTGCGCCCTTGCCCCACATCCCCATAATGACTGTGACTTCTCTACCCACGCGGTGAAATTGAAAGTGACTACCCGAGTGTAGGATACAGTGACAGTGTCTTACCACCCAAACTCTGGTGAAAATGATAAGAGACATGACCAATGTGTAATGCAGGACAGATACAGAATTGCCATAAAGAACAAAATTTAGTCCCATCTTCCCTTAAGTGCTGTGTCTCCATCTGTTGGTATCCTGCATGATACCTATAACTTAAATACACCTGTCAATTTCAGTTCTTGTCTTTGGAAAGTCTCGTGAATTGTCTAGCTTCCTCTATCCAGAGTTTGGTAATATACGTGTAAGGTTGTTGCACTGTGTTTTCATGCCCTGTTCCTCTCACAATGTGTCTAAGCTCCGGTCTAGAAAGGGGACACAGTTATACCTTAGGTGTTGTTAGGATAGTAAGCCGAACTAAAAACACCTATCATAATCAATATATATATATATATATATATATATATATATATATATATATATATATATATATCCCCAGCTCCCGTTTCTCATCCTGGCTCAAGGTCCCGAGCCTGTCAAGGGCCTTTGTCTGTGGGTAAGGTGGTGGCAGTCTTCCGCTGCATTTACCGGGGTTTAGCAGGATTTGTACCTTTGCACCACCTGGTCCTATTTTTTTCTGCATATGTCAAGTACTAAGTTAATTTATTCTTGGTACCACTCGACGATTTTCTGAGCTGATGCTCGTCTATAACAGTGATTATGCTAATATTCAACTTGACGTTAGGTACGAGTACAGTGTTGCTAAAGACGCCTTCAAGACGGTGAGCTTTCTTCTTTTTTTTTTTTTTTTTTTAATGTTGTCTCCAGTTATTCAGCTTAGGAAAAACTTTTGAACTGAAAGAGGTAAACATACACTTAGTTATCCCTTTGAGAATATTATATCTACCAAGAAATGAGTAAAATCTCCTCAAAGTATTGTATAATGTCAGACTCTTACATTCAGCAAAGGAGAGTTCACTTATGGAACAGAGTCTGTTGAAGGCCGTATCTCACTCCTCCGAAGCAAAGTCTCCTCTAAGTTAAATAAAATAGCCTGGCAGCAGCAAGAATGATATAAAGACTGTCTTGTAATGAAATTTTAGTCACTTCAATCGAATTATAGAATTTTATTATAATTTTGGCTTCTAGCAGGCAACTTTACTCACAGTGTTGGAGACCTTTGGTAGTGATGGGATTAATCAAGGCTTATCTAACACCGCCAGTTCCAAAAGTCTATTCTAATCTATATACTGTAGCGTCATCTGGGAAAAGCAAAACTGAAACAGAAAGTAGGACATCGGATCGAAGGGGTTAAGTACGCAGTATTAATGGTAGTTGTAGTCTCACATTCATGACAAGCGTGAACCCACTGGGCAGCAGGCTTAAGTTTCCCCACTCCTGCAGTCCACCATCCTCCTTTCGAGAGATATGAAAGTGACTGAGTGGTGTTTGTATACCCAGGCAGCTGAACCACCTGGTTATATTGGTGTTACCACATGAAGGCGTCCCTCTCCTTCACCATTTTTAAAACCATTACTTAAACATTTATTTAAACCAGCGCACAGCCAACCTTACCAATAAAACTCAACAAAACCCGTGAGTCATAAACCTGATTTGCTGTTAACTACCCACTATTAACTACAAAGGCAATTTTACCTGACAAGTGTAATGGCTTTGCTGAGTTGCAGCCTCACTTCATTTCCAACATTTACTCTCTCCTTCTAGGAAAGTATGTTTTCACCCGTGTTTGTTACCAGCCCCGGTAACGAAGCTGGTATTGGTTTCAGTGTGTCTGTGTGTCTGTTAGCGTAATAACTTCGAAACCGCTCAAGAAGTCATCACAAAACTTTACAACTGTGTAGCAGGGATGAAAATCTCGGACGAGCTCGACATTGGTGAAAGTAGGTCAAGATCATATTCCGAGCCGCGCTAGATATGCATCGGCTGGCGGCTGATGTGATTCCCCCTTTGGGGGGCCTCTAGTTTGTTTGTTAGTTTGTTTGTCTGATAGCACGATTACTTAAACACTAAAATAGAGATCTGGACCAAATTCGGTGGGTAGATATCCCATGTACCAGAGAACAATCGATTACCTGGTAGCTTTTGGGACCGAAGTTTGTTAGTTTGTTTGTCTGTTAGCAGGATGACTCAAAAACCAAAAGAGTAATTTGGACCAACTTTGGCGGGTAGATAGTCCATGTCTCAGGGAACAAGCGATTAATTTTGTGGGCCGATCCGGATCGTATTTCAGATTCTGGATCCGGAAAAACACCTTTTGAGAAACCCTAATCAGTGGTGAGAAGAACTAACCCTTTATGATGAGTGGTTTGGAAAATACTTTGTCCTTGTCAGAGAGATGCGCTCCACTGAGTGTCCCTCTAGTTTTATCCAATTTTCTGTAAACAATTTATCAAAATTAAGTTGTTTTTTCTTCAGTTCTTCATCAATCAAGATTTTGTCAAGCATGTAATAGAGCTCTTCCCCGTTAACTTGACCCGGATTTTAGTCGTTTTGTAACTTACCTCACGAAGCTCAGTGGCAGAGGAAAATGATTACAATTCGGATTCCATTCTAGATCACTTCTTCGTATTTAGCATAATTTTCTAACATTAATCTGTTATTACAAATTCGCATTCTAGATGGATAAATAGGAATGTTAGGTTAGGTTAAAGTAAAGAGAGAACTAATTTATTCTTCTATTTTCTGTACACCGGTTATCACTGTTGTGCAGCTTGTTGTTTGTGTTTTAATAGCCGAAGCATTTATGAACATGAATTACTTACGTTTCGTCTCCTACTAGCCATCAAGGTTGTGCTGCATCCTCTTTATTGACTGATATCGATGATGATGCAGTTATCTCCGACAAGAGGAGTATTTTTCACCCCTGTTTGTTAGTTTGTTTTGTTAGTTTGTTTGTCTGTTAGCAGGATTACACAAAAACGAAAAGAGAGAAGTGGACCAAATTTACTGAGTAGATAGCCCATGTCCCAGGGAACAATCGATTAACTTTTGGGACCGACGTTTGTTAGTTTGTTTGTCTGTTAGCAGGATTACACAAAAGCCAAAAGAGAGAATTGGACCACATTTGGTAGGCAGATAGCCCATGGCCCAGGGAACAATCGATTTACTTTTGGGACCGATCCGGATGGTATTGCAGATTCTGGGTCCGGAGAACACTTTTTGGGAAACCCTAATCAGTGATGAGAAAACTTAACCCATTATTAAGAGTGGTTTGGAAATTACGTTGTCCTTGTCGGAGAGATGTGCTTCACAGAGTGCCCCTCTTTTTTATTTTATTTTTTTTTTATGTTATGCTGCGGTAGCAACTTATGCAGCACATGCTTGTTTACTGGTCATTCGGACACTTTCAGCTTTTCTGTTTTCCGTATTTTTGTTTCTAGATACGTTCCACAGTTATATTATTAATGGAAAGGAGATTAGGATGCTGGTGATGATGATGATGATGATCATGATGATGATGTGGCTCACCTGAGTAATATCGTCCAAAAACAAATCATCATAATTATTATGATGTACTACCCAAAATTGTTTATGGGAATTGATGGTCCAACTAAAACAGTTTTTCATTTGCTTATTACTACACTTACGGCCGCGTTCACATTGGCTTAGGAGACTTTGTAACAGCTTTTCAACAGTGACTTATTTATCCGCGACTGCAGCTCGCTGTTGGTATAGCGCCAGATTCATCGTTCTTTAATGACTGTACAGTAAACTGGAAATGCAACATGAACATTACAGCGACAAGTTACTGTTCTAGAAGCGGTGTCAACTTGACACCTGGATATTGTTAATACTGACGAGTAAGCACTGTGGAGGAAGACTTTTTTCCCCTTTGACCTTGAAATCTTAACAGGAAGCCAAAAGTGTACTCACTCGTTGCGGTCGCTGATTGCCTTGCCGAGAACGTGACAGCCTTGGCGTTTCAGGAGCACAAAATTGGTCTACGCAACCCTTCACACATCACTGGGCACACACACACACACACACACACACACACACACACACACATCAAGTAATAAATGTGAATCGAGTGAATCTGCAAAATACATTTGCACTCTACCACTCACATTTCGTGAACGCAACCGTCTCAGGGGCACAAAAGTGGCCCAAACACCCCCTCAGATATAAATAAATCTGGATGTATGCCAAACTGATAATGTCAGGTAAAAGCTTCATTAAGACCTTCCACACGAGAGGTGTTTCGTACATCATCGTTTGGCCAGTTTGTTGTCATCTGTTGGAACTGAGCCACTCTCGCTGCGTGAATATTGACTTGTGGCTGCGAGAAATTTGATGAACCTTTATTATGAATATAAGAATGACTCTCCCCGGTTGCTAGAAAAAAGTTATCGTCCAATTGGATTACACCAGACAATAACTGAGCTGAAATGGTTAGGGATTTTTCTTTGGCGAAAGCAAACTGATTATAGTAATGTAGATAATAGCATCATTTATACAACCACTGCAAATGGAAGTACAATAACAGGGGAGTGAACTTCTGATCGTAAAGGTGCGACATCGATCCTGGTTCGGGAAGGGATCACTTTATGGTTTTGTGAAACATCATTCATTTCCACAAGACCCATCCATATGTAACTAGGGGAGCACTCGGCGGAGCGCATCTCTTCGACAAGGGCAACGTAATTTCCAAACTGCTCTTCGTAATGGGTTAGGTTTTCCCATCACTGATTAGGGTTTTGAAAAAAGTGTTTTCCGGATCAAGAACCTTTAATAAGATTCTGATCGGTCCCAAAACGTATAACATTGTTCCCTGTGATATGGGCTATCTACACATCAAATATGGTACAGTTCTCTTTTAGTTTTTGTGTAATCCTGCTAACTTTCAAATAAACTAACAAACATCGGTCTCAAAAGTTATCGATTGTTCCATGAGACATGGGCTAACTACACATCAGATTTGGTCCAAATCTCTCTTTTAGTTTTTTTTTTTTTTTTTTTTTTTTTGTAATCTTGCTGACAGACAAACATACAGGGATGTAAACATATTCTTCTTGTCGGAGGGATAAGAACAAAACTAGTCTTCAGTGACAAAGTCCTATTATATTTCTGTATATGCAGTTCGTATCAGTACCCAAAGGATTGCATATGTGGGCGTGTGAGGCAACCTGTTGGTGTATAGGAGGATTACTAGACCTTAGGGAACCTAGCTTCTAGAGTACACTCCGAGTCAGGCAAATATAAAATGATAGTGTCGACATGAGCTCCTCTACGTTAACCTACTCTGAAAGCGATATGTGTCGGAAATTCATGTTACGAAATCAGTCAGTCAGCAAGGTGAAACATAGGAAGCAAAAATGTAAACATATACAGTATGTTTTACTGATTAGTAGTGATTTTTCTTTTTTACTAGGGAAACTTTTGCAAACGAATGGGGGATATATATAAACGTTTATTTATCCCTTCACTAGTCGCCCATAAAATTTAGTAATATTATATACCACCAACAAGACTGAAATACTTAAAATTGTTGTCGGATGTGGGAAGAATAATATAATCTAGAAACAGGGAGATTTAACTGTAAACAGACAACCTTGGGTTTGAAGAATGAACTTTAAATAGAAATCCTCGGGTTGAAGAATAAATTGTAAATAAACATCCTCGTGTTGAAGATTAACTGTAAACAGGCATCCTCGTGTGGAAGAATATTCTGTAAACAGACATGCCTGGGTTGAAGAACACATCCCTGGGTTGATGAGAGGCAAAATATGCAGAACAAGTATCATATGAACAAGAGAGGGGCAGGGTGGCTGTTGACGTGGCTCCTGCAGATGATAATGTGGGACTGGGCTGCCTCGTTTTTCACAAGGGTGAAGGATGAGGTCGAGAGGTCGACTGTAAACACTTATATAGCAGAGGGAAGGCACCGACACATGGCAGAAAAGTGTGAAGCAGAAAACTATATAGAGTTAAAGGAAGGTATATCATACACAAAAATATTATTTAAAAAAATAAAAAGTAAGTAAATATAAATACAAATGTAATCAGTATATATATATATATATATATATATATATATATATATATATAAGGAGAGGCCGAGAGGGACAAGGGCGGACGCGTTTCTAGTGATAAAAATATACCCTGTGGAGATCAAACAATAAGTAGTACTTTACACAAAATTGCATAGATTTTCTTGGGAGATAAAGAAGCAATGTCTGTAGGTGCCGATGCTACAGTAGAAAGAAAGTAAGAAAAGTAAGCAGGAAAGCTTAAGGGAGGAACAAGAGAGAATTAATGATAGACATGAGAGGGTAGAATAAAAAGATCACAGAAATTTATCAAAAATAAGGAGGGAGCGGAAGGGGAGGAAGACAAACGGAAAATTGCCAGTGGAAAAATAAAGAAAAAATAAAGACGTCTTTCTTGTTAAAACGTTAACCAGAATTATTTATTTATCTTCGGTGAAGAAGTAAGTTTACAGTGCTGTAAATAATGACAATAGAAAAGACAGAATGGATAATGAATGTACAATTCTTGAAGCAGAAGCAGGAAATAATGGCGAGAGAAAAAAAAAAAGAAAAAAAAAAAAGAAGGAAGTGTGATTAATACAAAGGTATCAAAAAAACAGTAAAATGTATAAAAGTGTTGGGAGGGCAGTGCACCAAAAGGCATCGGAACTAGGGTAAAACTGTAAAGCAACATGTAACCCTATTCCCACAGTTTTTACTTCTTATGGATCTCCCGTTTCATCAGCCCTCGGGACTAGCTCCTGACCTTCCCCCTTTGCTGACCTTTTTCTGTGTTTCAGTAACACAGAGAGTAGGCCAGCATGCCCTCCAATACAAGTTCCTCTAACTGTCGACACCAAACTACATGCACATTACCCACGTCATCGTACTGTTAAAAATTTTCAAATCAGCCTCGTAGTCCCCGGGGAGGAAGGGGACCATCAAAGCTCGCACCATCCGCCCCTCTCCCTGTGACGGCCAAGCGAGATGTCTGGAATCACTGTCTGTCTCATCTCTACGTCATTTTTGTAACATTCACAGCCAATCCCCTACCTTTCTATCTGGTGAACACCATCTCTCTTCCTCTAAACCTCACCTTTTCCTATCCGAGACTCAGTCGTCTGAGGCGACTGATAGCAAACCCTTCCTTGTATCTTCCTACTTTCTCTATACTCATTTCAAAGCAAAAGGTGTCTGTTGTGTATGTGTATGAGTGACATATCCTGTTATCGTGTTTCTGAAATTAAATCTTCTGAATTCTCTACTGTCTCGCCTTGGCTATTCTGTCATTCTTTAAGTACAATATATTTGTTCTGTTTACGTATCCTCTAACTCTACTGACTTCGAAAAATTCTTCGACTATCATATTCCTAAGATGAAATACACCCTATCAATTTGTCCTTTCTCTGAGATCTCTATTCTACGTGATTTCAATATTCACCAACACTTTTGGCTCTCCTCTCCTTTGACAGATCCACTTGGTGAACAAGCCTACATCATTTCTATCCTAAATGACCTAGAGCGGCTTGATTTTTTGCACCCTACCCGTATCTCTAACTCCCTTGGAGAGAGTTCAAAAATACCTGACCTCTTCCTTATATCTACTTATGTTTATGCTATTAATCTTTTCTCTCTCTTGGGCTCCCCCGATTGCAACCTTATAACCTTAACCAGCTCTAGTAAGGCCTGTAGATCCTTCCAAGAAGCGGCGGTGGTGGCAATTTGGTGCTGCTGATTGGGAGGCCCTCAGGCAGTACTTCTTTGATTTTCCTTGGAATGATTATTGCTTCCATGGCCAAGAGACATCTGAGTCTGCCTTGCTCATTACAGAGGTTATTTCTCTGGGGGATGAAAGCATTCATTCATTTCTCATTTCCTGTAACTAATGTAGAAAAATCTTGGTTTAATCATACTTCTTCTAATTCTGTCTACAACAAGAAGAAGGCTTACAGAAGGTACTGGAGCCACCCCACCCTTGAATTTCATTTCTTTTACTGTATGTTTCTGCCCAAAATCGTTCTAAGTCTGCTCTTTGCTCTGAAAAAAGAAAAAAAAAATCCATACTAAATGCTCTGAACTCTCCAACTCAAATTCTTCCTGCTCCTTCTGGCACCTTGCCCAGAACCTTTCTAACAACTTTAACTCATCATCCATCCATCCTCTTTTCCACTCTGATTACTCTGTAACTGTTTCTTCTACTGATAAATCAGATCTCTTTGCTCATACTTTCTCTTCCAGTTCCACCATAGACGATTCTGGTGCTGTTCCTCAATCACTTCCACCCTCTGACTTCCCCATGGCTGACATTAACATTTCTTCAATTGATGTATTTTCTGTCATCACTCTCCTCAGTGTGAACAATCCATATGGGTCTGATAGGGTCCCTTTTGTTATCCTCAAGAACTGTGTTTCTGTACTTACACCCCGACTACATAAACTCTTTTGTCTTTGTCTGCCAACTTGTACCTTTCCTTCTTGCTGGAAGTTTGCTCTCATTCACCCAGCTTGTCCCAAAGAAGGGTGACCATTCCCAGCACTCTACATGTCGCACAATTGCTTGAACATTCTGCATTTTAAAAGTTTTGGAGCCTATTCTTTACAAAAATTATTAAGCACATTTCCTATCGCAACCTCCTTTCAGATGGCCAGTATGGGTTCCGGCAGAGATGCTCCACTACCCATTTTCTCACTTACCTTTCAAACTCCTGGTCATCCTCCTCTCGGGACTTTGGCAAAAGCTTTGCCATTGCACTTGATATCTTAAAGGCTTCAATCGAGTCTGGCACAAATATTTGATTTCCAAACTGCCATCTTTCGGTTCCTATCCTTTTATTTGCCCCTTCATCTCTAGCTTTCTTTCTGGCCGGCCTATAGCTACTATTGTAGACGGCCACTCTTCTTCTCCTAGAGCTATCAGTAATCGTGTTCCTGAGGGCTCTGTCCTTTCACCAGCTTTCTTCCTTCTATTCATCAATGACCTTCTAAGCTGTACATCTAACCCTATCCATTCATACACTAATGACCTCACCTTTCACCTTTCGATTTGCTTTCTGCAGCTTTCATTTCAGCATTTACTTCAACAAACAAGGGATTTATCTGACTTGGCTCATATCTCTGATTGGGGTAAAGGTAATACTGTTGTTTGTAATGCATCAAAAACTCATTTCTTACATCTTTCAGCCTTACAAAATCTTTTGTAAGAGTATTCTCCACTTTTTAACATTATCCAGCTCAATCCTCTATCATTATTTAATATATATTGGGTTTCATTCTCTCGGGATTTGGAAAGATCATATTATCTCTCTTATAAAATCTGTTTCCAAGAGATTAGGTGTGGTAAGCCGACTCCATGCCTTTTTTACCTCAGCACATCTGTAGACTCTATACATGGGCTGTATTCTTCCTTGTGTAGAGTACTACTCTCATGTGTGGAGAGGCTTCCCACATTCAGCTCTTCTCAGCAAGGTGGAATCAAAAGCTTTTCATCTCATTAATTCTCCTCCTCTAACTGACTCCCATCAACCTCTGTCTCTTGCCCGTACTGTTGCAGCTTCATCTCTGTTCTATCGCTACTTCAATGGTCACTGCTCCTCTGACTTGTCTGCTTGCACCCCTCCACCACTATGGTGGGCGTGTAGCACCCGTTTATCAACAAATTTTCATCTATTTTGTGCCTAACTCTGTAATGCAAGAGTTAACCGTTACTCCCAGCCCTTCATGTATGCAACAGGACAACTTTGGAACTGTCTCCCTCTGTGTGTATTCCCTACTGCCTATTATCCCCAGTCTTTCAAACGCAATCTGTCTAGGCAACTCGAAATGAACAGATCTTGAAATTGGCTCTCTATTGTCTTGTTTTATTTTTTCTTGGATGGAACAATTTTGCGGGTTGCAGGTCTTTGTTTCTTTATTCTTGCATTAAAAAAAATATTTTTCTGTGCTCCATGGTTGTTTAATAGTTATATCATTATGACACTTTCTCGAAACATTCATGCCAAATCACAATAGGACGTATCGAATTGTACTGCCTCGACCTTGTTCCGGCGTTTCTTTGCCCACTCGCATCATAACCTTCATACAGTTTATAAAATGTTTTTCTTAATTTTTTTTTTTTTAAATCCTATATGTAGCAAAGCATCAAAGGATTTTTTTTTTATTTCGAGATTGAGATTGTCATAGTAGTGAAGGGATAAATGAGGGCTCTGACTAAGCCTCTCTAATTTTAAAAGTTTCTCATGGACTTGACAAATTTTACTGGAGAAAATTAGGAGGAGCACTTAGAAAGCTCAACAGCTACCCCTTTTGATCTGTCTATGACTGAAATTGTGACCTAACTCTGTGACCTTTACTTTCGCTGATTTTTCTCAAACTTGAAATTAGTGGTAGGTGGTGGCGACCATCATCCGCTCACTTGATGTAGTGCTGCCTACTTCTTCCTTAGCCTTTATCATTCTTTTTCTGTGTCTGCCCTCCTCTCCTCCAATTTCTCCCATCTTTCCTGTCATTTCTTATTGCCTTTCTTTCCTTTACAGGTGGTTTTACATTGAGTGACAAGCCAAATGGTTTCCCGTAAGCCAAGAAACCATTTACAACGGTGTGTGGTAACCATATAACCAAACCATACGTGCTCCCTACGTGTCAACAAGTGGGTTGGTGGAGAGCTAGTGCCCCTCCCCGTAAAACAAATAACTTAGAGTCAAATGGCCACCCCTTACGGGATTATGGCGTCTGGCAATAGATAGATAGATAGAAATACTTCATTTTTGCTAGACCTTGAATTTCTCCAGTTCATTTGGTTCAGTTTGAATTTTAAAAATGTTAATCTGAGAATGCCCTGTGAACTTGACTTCTGTCCTATATTTCTCAAGACTGAATAATATAATCTACGAGATCTGATAGAAAAGTCTCCAAACATACTTTTTTCTTTTTCCCCCTCATAAACCAGTACGAGCTAGTGGATGCAACGCAGTGTTGTGCGACCTTCAATAGGTGTACGCATGCTTGTTTAAAGCTGCCGTGAAATCCAGTCACTGCCAAGCAGTGTGTGGTTGAGGATGTGTTAGTCTTGCTTGTTGCATTTCCATTTTGTGCAGCAATGACCTAGTGAAGTTAGCAATGTTATTGCATAAAAAAATAGGTGACGTGCAATCTGAAACCATCAGGAAGATTCAGCAGGCTTTTGGCGATGAAGGTAACGTGTTACGCAAATTAAGGTTGGAGAAAGGTGAGGCTCCTTTTTTTTATTTCGACTACAAAGGTGTTGTTTATTATAAGAATGCTTCAGAAAACCAAATGCACAATAAAGTGTACTACCTGGGAGTTCTTTGTTGCCTGTGGAATGCTGTGTTTTGCAGGGGACTACAGTTGTGGGAGCCATAGAACTGACAGCCTCACCATGACAGTGCTGCAACCCACTCATCCCATCTCATTCAGGATATTTTTTGGCCACACTGGATCACATAGGTCCGAAAGGCTCCCTGCTCTCCTGACATGGCTCTCCTCGATTTCTGGCTGTTTCCTAAACTGATAATGCCGTTGAAGGGTTCATGAGTTGAGGACTTAAATGAGATAAAGACAAATGCTTCAAATATCTTGTTGAGGATCCCCAAAACTAACTTTAGAAATTGTTTCCAACAACGGAAGGACTGCTGGGCAAAGTGCGCTAACTCCCAAGGAGCATACTTTGAAGGGAGATAAAGTTCGAAATCAATAAGTAAGCTTATATATATATATATATATATATATATATATATATATATATATATAATGCTAGGAAGAAGGAACCAAAGGCCATGAGCCCGCAATAACTGTTCCTTCCAAGAGAGAAACAAAATACAAGAGAGAGACAAATTCAGGATCCAATCATTTCGAGATGCCTGGACACACTGCGTTTGAAAGACTGGAGATTGTAGGAAGCAGGAAATACAGACAGAGGGAGACAATTCCAGAGTTGACCTGTTGCATAAATGAAGGAGTGGGAGTAACGGTTAACTCTTGCATTAGAGAGTTGGACAGAAAAGGGATGAGAGTTTGCTGCTAGACGGGTGCTACGCGCCCATCGTAGAAGTGGAGGAATGCAAGTAGACAGTTTAGAGGAGCAGTGACCACTGAAGTAGCGATAGAAAAGAGATAAAGATGCAACAGTGCGGCGAACAGACAGAGGTTGAAGGGAGCCTGTAAGAGGAGGAGAGTTAATGAGACGAAAAGCCTTTGACTCCACCCTATTGAAAAGAGCTGTGTGTAGGGAACCTCCCCACACATGCGAGTTGTACTCCACACAGGGACGGACAAAACCTGTGTATAGAATCAACAATTGTGCAGGGGTAAAGAAGGAACGGAGTCGGCTTAGCACACGTAATCTCTTGGAAGCAGATTTTACAAGAGATGTAACATGACCTTTCCAAGATAAGTCTTGAGTGAATGAAACCCCAAGCATGTTCAAGGATGATACAGGATTAACCTGAATATTATTAAACATTAGTGGGTACACCTGTGGAAGACTTTGCCGGGTTGATAAGTGTAAAAACTGAGTTTTTGATGCATTAAAAACAAGATTATTTTTACCCAAGTCAGAGATACGAGCCAAGTCAGACATTAGGTGTGCCATAGCCTCATCCCTTGTTTGTTGAAGTAACTGTTGAGATGGGCGTTGCAGGAACCGAATGGAAAGGTGAAGAGTGGAGTCATGAGCGTACGAGCGGATAGGGTTAGATGTGCAGCTTAGAAGGTCATTGATGAATAAAAGGAAGAGAGTTGGTGATAGGACAGAGCCCTGAGGAACACCACTATTGATAGATCTTGGAGAAGAACGATGGCCGTCTACAGCAGCAGCTATAGAACGACCAGAAAGGAAGCTAGAGATAAAGGCACATATAGAAGGATAGAAACCGTAAGAGGGCAGTTTGGAAATTATTGTTTTGTGCCAGACTCGATCGAAAGCCTTTGAGATCTCAAGTGCAATGGTAAAGATGTCGCCAAAGTCCCGAAAAGAGAATGACCAGGAGTCTGAAAGGTAGGTGAGAAGATTGCCAGTGGAGCATCCCTGATGGAACCCATATAGACGATCAGAAAGAAGATTGTGATAGGAAAGATGCTTTAAAATTTTTCGATTAAGAATTGACTCGAAAACTTTTGAGACAGGATGTTAAAGCAATTGGACGATAGTTAGAGGGTTGGGAATGGTCACCCTTCTTTGTGACTGGCTGAATGAGAGCAAACTTCCAGCAAGAAGGAAAGGTACAAGGTAATAGACAAAGACGAAAGAGTTTGCCTAGGCAGGGTGTACGCACAGAAGCACAGTTCTTGAGGACAAAAGGAGGGACTCCATCAGGCCCACATGCCTTGTTAATATTGAGGGCCAGTGATGGCAGAAAGTACATCATCTGAAGAAATTTTAATGTCAGTCATGAGGAAGTCACAGGGGGGAAGTGATGGAGGAACAGCACCGGAATCGTTTAAGATGGAAATAGAGAGAGTGAGAGAGAGCAGTGGAAATGAGTTATTTAAGAGGAGCCTGTGGAGTCACATGGAGAGACAGGCTGACAAATGAGGATACAAAGGAGCATTGTGGTGTGGATGTGGATGTGCTAGGAAGCGTTAGGAGGAATACACTGAGGTGGTTTGGCCATGTGGAAAGGATGGAGGGTGAAAGACTGACGAAGAGAGTGTATGTGAGTGTGGTGGTGGGGGGGAGGGGGAGGCCGAGGATGAGATGGAGGGATTGGGTGGAGAGGTATATGAGCGGGGCAGTGAAATGGCGAGGGACAGGGCGACGTGAAGGCGATTTGTTTGTGGCCACCCCGAACAGGATTGAGGCGTCTGGCAATATATATATATATATATATATATATATATATATATATATATATATATATATATAATTTATTTATTTATTTATTTATTTCCACCTTAGACGATTCCGGTGCTGTTACTCCATCACTTCCCCCCTGTGACTTCCTCATGGCTGACATTAAAATTTCTTCAGCTGATGTCGCGTACTTTCCGATCAGACCTCGTAAGCTGACCCAAAATATTCCCAAAAACTTGAATTTATCCAGAAATAATTCACATTATGCTAACTCTCACCCATAATACCAAATTTTGTTTAAATCAGATCAAAATTGTTAAAGTTAACCAATTCCTGACCTAGTGACCTTGTTTTCCGCGCATTAAAACTAGTGGACAATGAAGCCGTTTTGTGGAAGAAGAAAAGATGATTGGTAAAGCCATTTTAGAGCTAGGGGGGTCTATGAGCAGAAGAAAATGAAGACAAGAGAGGAAGAAGAGAAAAGAAAAAGGGAAGAGAAATGAAAAGAAAAGGAGAAAAAAAACAAGAGAAAAATAGGACAAAGAGAAAAAGAAGAAAAAAGAACAAAAATATGATAATGATGTTGACGATGATCATGATCATGATAATGATGACTGATGATGATGATGATCATGATAATGATTGATGATAATGATCATAATAATGATGATTGATGATGATAATGATTGATGATTATAATATCATGATAATGATGATGATGATGTTGATGATGATGATTGATGAAGCTGCTGCTGATGAGGAGGAGGAGAATGACAACAACGACGAAGATTGATAATGATGATGATGATGATGATGACGATGATGATGATGACGGTGATGATGATGATAATGATGACTGATGATAAAGATGATCATGATCACTGATGATTGATGGTGATGAAGATGATAATGATGATGATGATGAGAAGGAGGAGGAGGAGGAGGAGGAAAAGGAGTAAGTGGAGGAGGAGGAGGAGGAAGAGGAGTAAGAGGAGGAGGAAGGGGGAGAAGGAGGTCGACGACGACGACGATGATTTATGATGATAAATGATATATGATGAAGATGACTGATGATGACGATGATGATGTGATCATTGATTGATGATGATGATGAAGATGATTAATATGATAATGATGATCATGATGATGATTAAGAAGAAGAGGAACAAAAGGAAGAAGTTGAAGAAGAGGAAGTAGAGGAATAAAAAGGAAGGGGGAAGAAGAAGCTCATCATCACCATCATGATCACTGATGATTAATGTTAATGATGATGAGGGGAGGAGGATTATGATGGTGATGATTATGATGATGATGACGATTGTTGGTGATCTATTTATATGTCGATTGCCGGACGCCACAACCCCATGCAGGGGTGGCCATTTGTCTTTAAGTTAATCGGGGAGGGCCATTAATTCTCCGCCAGCCCACTTATTGACACTTAGGGAACACGCATAGTTTGGTTTATGGTTACCACCCACCGTTGTAAATGGTTTCCTGGTTTACAGAAAACTGTTAGACTTGTCACTTAAGGTAAAGCCTCCAGGGAAAGAAAGAAGAGTGTAAATTGACAGGAAGGATGGGAGAGACAAGAAAAGAGGAAGGCACACACAGAAAACGAATGACAAAGGAGAAGGAAGAAGTAGGCAGCACTACATCAATTGAGTGGATGATGGTCGCCACCACCTACCACCATTGTTGATGGTAATGTTCATTTATGACGATAATGATGATAATGATGATGATGATTGATTATGTTGATGATGATGAGGAGTGACGAGGAGGTGACGGACGATGAAGACGACGACGGTGATTGATGCTGGTGATTGTGATGGTGATGATGATGATAATGATAATGAGTACGACGACGATGACGACGGCGACGATGATTAAGATGGTGATGATGATGATGATGTTGCTGATGATGATCATGACCATTGATGATTGATGGTGATGATGATGATGATCATGATCAGATGATTTGTGATGATGATGATAATGATCATGATCACTGATCATTGATTGTGATGATGATAATGATGATGATGATGATGATGTTCATTTATGATGATGATTGATGATTTATGATGATGATGATCAGGATGATGATGATGATGATTGATGATGACGATGATGAAAAAAGGAGAAAGGGAATGAAGAAGAAGAAGGAGAAGATGTAGAAGACGACAATGACAAAGAAGAAGAAGTTGATGATGATGATGATGTTGGAAAAAAGAAGAAAAAAGGGAAAAGAGGAATAATAATAACAAGAAGAAGGAAGGAAAAAGAGCAAAAGAAGAGAAAATAAAAAATACAGAAAGAAAAAGAAGAGGAAACCGGGATTTATATCATTAGTGTTTTAGCGTGTTAGTGTTGTGCATTAACTACAGTACTTTAGATGTTTTAGCTATATACAAGTATGAGTATGGAAGCTAGATGCTTTAACCCGCCGTGTGCCAGTGCCATTTTAAAACGGTCTGACATAATTCCGCAGCCAGTGCCAGTGCCACTTTAAAACGGTTTAAAATAAAAAAATTCACTGTGACCGTATTTTTCAAGATTCGCGGGTAAAACTTGGCAGGCATATATGGTAACCATTCCTATACCATCCCTCAGTCTGTCAAGGCCATACACTCACTCGCTCCCCCCCTCACGCTCGCTTTGCCTTACTCTGCCTGTGTGCCTCACCCAGTGCTGTACATAGTGAAGGCATTTTGTAAATATTTTCATGTAAGTGTAAGTTGTAAATGTTTTCTTGTAAGGGTAAGGACTAGATAGTGAAGTCAAGTTGTAAATACCTTCTTCTTAGTGCCAGGACTGTACGTAATGAAGTCAGGTTGTACCTATCTTCAAGTAAGTGTAAGATAATGCATTCCCAGGAGAAAGACACAAATTGTGATAGATGTTGACGTAATAAGTAATCAGAGAAGTGTACTGAACATTCCTATACCTTCCCAGCATAAATACCTGAGTATACCTTACATAGAAAACGGCTTTCTCTCACAAAAGTGGTGAGCATGAAAGAGTGGCTTTACCAGTATACGAGTATGCAGGACTTAATAAAACCCATTTCCGAGCCTCGGTAAGCATTTTAATGGTGAAATTCGTTGTTTCCGCATCAAAATCCATCATTTTAGGCAGAATACAAGTCGAAAAATGGCTGGCACTGGGGCGACCCACAGGGCTAAAAATAGCTGGCACATGGCAGGTTAATTTTAGGTTTTTATACCTCCGTGTTTGGAAGTTACAAAGGACTACATTTACTAAGTTTTATCGGGGAAACTGCCCCATCACTACATGGAGTGTCTACTGATACTGTTTTCACAAAATTACTTAGATTTCTTAGAAAGGAGAAAGTGAAGCTCCTCTGAGTACTTCACTTTCAGTTGGAGAAGAGGAGGCAGAATGAAATGCGAGGGAAAAAAAAATCGTGGAGTGCAATACCCAAGCTCAAACCAACTGTTCTAAGGGCCGAGAAAATTACTCTGCAATAAAATCTAATCCCAGTACCCTTGCTTTGCCCTGAACCCTCCCGCAAAGTTTGGTCTCAGTCAGATCGGAACAGTTTAAGCTAACCTTGCCATGTGATCCTGATTTTTCCCTGTGACCTTGACAATCATTTAACTATTACCTAAATCTAATTCTTTATTGTTGCTTTACCTTGAACCTTTCCAAAATGTTTAGCGTAAATTGGATAAAGACTTAAGTTGATCTTGCCATTTTACCTTGACCTTTTTCCTATGATTGTCAAAAACAGTGGTCAACTCCGTGGTTGACCTTCAACCATTCAACCAAGTTTGGTTTAGATCACATAAAAAATGTGTTAATTTTGTTCACACACAGATATTCGGGTCGAATTTTTACCATGTCCCGTGACCTTGATCCTTGACCTGTTCTAAAATATGACTCACATCTGTTGTCTTAAACTGGATCAGCCCCTCTTGACTAGGTAAATTGTATAAAAAATAACATTTTAAACTGATTTTGCCTCTTCAAACAAGGTAAGCCTGTGACGTTGAACTTTGATCTGTTGTTACTGAAAAGAAACAGATCAGTCACTTGGATAACTTTCAACCTTTCCACCAAAATTGCTGAAAAACGAATGACAACTATATGAGATATTTTGTTCACACACACACACACACACACACACATACACACACACACACACACACACACACACACACACACACACACACACACACACACACACACACACACACACACCAAATACTCGTTCTTGTGTGTGTATAAAACTGCGGTCAGTAATATACAGTGTATATCTAACAACGTGAAGAGAAATTGCAGAAATAGATGCGATAAGGAGAAGGGTGGAAAAGCAGGAGATAGAAAAATGAAGGAACATAGACAGCAAGAAGTATAAATAAAAAGTTACATAGATATAAATTTTTCATAGTGAAGATAGAAGCACCCCCACCCCGGTCCCACTCAGTTGTGTAATTCTCCATAAATGTGACTTCTTTACTCTGAATTGGGAGTTCCTCAGGGAAAAAAAAAAATATCTTTTTCCCCCTCCTACATAGGCGAGAGGTGGAGAAGATGTGCACTTGGGGAGGATAATATAAAAGTTAGATATTCCCCAGAGTAAGTCGGCCGAGGGGCTGAGTAAACACTATCTGCATTACTGTCCTCCTCTGTGAACGCTCTGGAATGTGACCTCTGAAACAGTAAGGAAACTATTTTTAGCAGACATGACGACAGCAGGCTACAAACAGGGGGACTAACTTAAGCCAAGTCACTGGGAAGAAGAACGATGGTGACACTAGGGGAGGAGAGAGAAATGAGGAAGAATAAAAGTTGTCGGAATGAGGTCGAGAAAGGATACCTCTGAATGCAGATGCCCTGATGGAAGAAATATCTAGACGAAACTGCTAAAGCTCCTTGTTCATGCCGTATCAGCCTGTCGTACCCATACGTAAGTGTAAGTAACAACACGTCCTCATTTAGTACACCTTAAACTTTTAAAGTCAGCCTCATATTCATCATTAAGGACTTCATAACACCAGCTTGCTATCTTGCTTCAACCACGGTAATTCCCTCCTTTCATTTTCCCTTTTCCTCATATTTGCACAACATTTACATCATCATCATCATCATCTAAGTCTGTGTTGCCCCATGAGGATCGTCGGAGCCAGGGGCTAGGCAAGTTGGTCCTGACATTTAAGATGAGAGTGACCAGCCTCACACATCCCTGAATGGCATTATGTGAGCAATAGTCCCCAACCATCCCTTGGATATAAACCTACACCGGTTGGAGTGCCTTAACTGCCCACTAAACTACCAGGCGTCATCATTTACTTACTGTATATTTTAAAATCTGAATCTCATCTGTATTGTTCTTTGTATCAGTGAAGGGATGCCATCAGACATTGAATGCAACCAATTGCACTCAATAGCCTCAGCAGAAATATCATCCCGTGACATCAGTACAGTAGTTACACCACTCGCGTATGGTTAATGATAATGCCGAAGATAGCCGACGTTTTTAGGAATTATCTTTATCACTGAAACTGTTTTCATACATGGAGGGTTATTGGATTATTCATTTTCATATTATTCTTATTTTAATTTCACTCACTCCTTTCTATGAAATGTTCGTTAAAAATTCAACATACTGCATACAGCTGATCGGGTCAGGTGCGGGGAAGGGGATGGGTCTACTTTATGATGTGGCAGGGGTAAACCAGCTCTGCTGTAGGGGCCTTGCTGCGGATGTCGCTGGACTGCACTGCGCAATTGACCTTCATGCGGTGTGGTGCAATGAGGAGCGGTCCCTTCTCCCCTTAGAGGCTAAGATACGAGTAAATATGTGTGAGTGGATGAGTAAATTGGTGAGTGTGTCGTCCTGTCTCGATTACCCCCGTCAGAGGGTAAGCCTAGGTATATACTGTAGATAGACCCTTAGCATAATCTAACAAAGTAGATACCATGGGCTTATGCTACCGTAAACTGAATAATCTTCCAAATTCTTGTCTGCAGTGTAGTCTTATCGCAGATTATAGGTCATTCCTCTCTTATGAACATGATTCCGTTAAAAATTTCTCCCTTCCTTACCCTCCCCTAACATGCAACCCTTACACCACACTGGCAGACTCGCTACTGTAGAAGGAAAATCAACGTTAAGGCAGATAATATGCATCCCTATGACAAATACCACTAGAATTAAGCTATTGCTTTCACTCTAACTAAAGCAGCCAGCAATGTCGAGAAGATCAAATTTGGTTGAAGCTAGTACCAAGTTAGCAAACCACAGGAGCATATCCGTAGGTCAAGCAAATGACCCTCAAATGGAACCAAGTTTTGAGAGTACAGAGAGGTGGAGGTCGCTGAACTCACTTTCTTCATTTCTTACACCCATATTGGTAATTATCTGTCTCAATGACCTCTGTGTCAAGTAGATAGGCATAAAACTTTTTAAATAAAGAAAAATATATATATAGCAGCTCACCCGGGGCTCATGGAGAACCCAGGGAGTGAACTGATAGAAAAACTAGGACACAGAAAACCTGCCTGCAAAGAATACGTGGCTAGTAATCCTACCCTTCATTCAGTCTGCTGAAGCCTCCACCTGCCTTACTATCTCTGAGTGGTTACGGAAGAGCTTATCGAATTGTTGTTGCCAGGCTGGTTACTGTGTTCCACCAGATCGCAAAGACACCAGCCATGTGAACCATCTCCTGCCCCCAAGCCAAATAAAGGAATATACCGTATGTTCTGGTTGGCTACCGTGAAGACTGATATCTCTCTCTCTCTCTCTCTCTCTCTCTCTCTCTCTCTCTCTCTCTAATATACTAGGACTTAATATATACTACTGAAAGTATCCTATAACTATATACTACTGAAATGATCTTATACCATACTTACAGGCTGAAATTGACATTGTTAGTATCGCTTTTATCTCAAAGCCTAACCATTCTCTAGCTTTGAATAATCAATAATCCTAATGTTAATCTAAATCAAATGACTGATCAGCTCAGTGTCACGTCTTATCCGGAAATATAATAGTAATCTAACATGGAGAACTCTTTGCATATCCTGCCTTTTTCTTTTTTACGAAGGACTAAAATGTTCATTTATTTTTGTATTTATTCATGCATGTACCCTGGGGACTGTGTCAGGGTTCAGTGCAGCGAGTATGGATCTATATTTTGCATATATCCACGCTACAAGGTGTCGGGAGCAAATACTGGAATGGTGTGAGGACGAAATTTGGCGTGTCAAGTAACTATGCTCATTTACCATCTTTTATTCTCCGCCGTGTTAACGAAATATTCTAACGGGGCAAAGGAACAGAATAAAACATATGGTCAGTTTTCTGTTCATTTCTATATAATCCCATTTAACTGTGTTCCAAATCTCTCAGACATTTCAGTATTTGGATCCACATCTGCACCACAGTAACAATATTATAGAACTGCACCCACACCACAACCTAATAATTTTTGCTGTCTTGGACCCACACCTGCACCACACCCTGAAGGCACTGTTTGTACCAGCACTGCACCCGCATTACACGCACAAGGCATAGAAGCACAGCCGCATCGTACCAGCAGAATAGATTACGCAATTTCCACTGTAGTCATGTTTCCATATACTGCACTGCTGGACATTAAGTATTTATGAGACAGCATGTAAAGTAAATACAGCACCATTTTACTTCTTGCTAAATTAGAATATAATATACGAAATTAGGAACTTCAGCAGAAAAAAGGATTGCAACTATTTTCTTACAATATGGTTATGAAATATAATTTAGGTTTTAATGTGATTATTTTGTCACGATTGTTCGTCGCCCCTCCTTTAATTGCCTCTGTTGCTTGCATTCCTACTTCTCTGTACCCTAGGCATCTGAGTTCATGAATAAGATGTCATCGACACATGATGGCTCGAGGCTTGTCCTTCTTGCCAACACTACATGCCCAGCTAAACTTAAATTTCTTTTGCTAGGTGCACTAGTGGTCATGATACGTAGAACATTGCATGCAGTCCTACAGAGTGCCGGGAGCTGGGTCTCATATTCCTTCTACACACATTCTATGTGTGTGACTAATTGCTCTTTTCATTCATACTAACTCTGCAAATTCCAGACATATACCAGGTGGAGATAATACAACTGCACTCACACAGACTCGAACCGCATCTGAATTGCACCCGAAAGGATTTCTCTGCAGCATGACGTAAGTGTATCTCGGTGCGAGATTCTGCAACACCGCATGATGCAGTTGTTCCTGTACATGAGGATGAGAGACAAAGAAGGATTGTTCACCGAGCATTTTTGTTTTACAGTGCATCAGGTGTCGCCTGCTCAGCCCGACCCACCTCTATACATGACTCAACTGGTATCCAGTGGTAACCAGTGCGTACCTGTTTTGTGCAGCATTACCATTTTTATTGAGGTTGTATAACAGTAAACTTGTTAAGACTATGATTATTGTACAGTTCGTAGATGCAATGGGCATGGCCCACATGTCATGAAGAGCAAATTATAGTTGCTTAGGTTTTCACTAAAAGATAAGGACTCGTTAAAGCAGCGTAAATGGATGGTCAGACAAGCTGAACCATGCTAAAGATGCGCCCTACACTTCCCAGGCTGGCTATACACAAAAATACAATATCAAGAATGAAATCTACTATGCATGACTTAGCCTATATAAAAAATCGTATATGATATAAGTGCATCTGGCAACAACATACCTTTATAACGCCACTGTTTCCGTAACATATGTCAACCACATGTATTGAATACCTCTGCGTTTTTTAAACAGGTAGGACATCATTGATTATTAGCAACCCTAGAAATAACAAAGGAGATGGAAACAATATACAACTCCAAGCATGAAAAAATTACAAGGAGTATGATTTTAACACCGAAATATGCAACCAAACATAAATGCAGTGAGCCTTTCTAGTGTAACTAGACTACTCTGATTACACAAATACGTATGAAAAAAACTGGTATGTGTATTAAATCCTATCCATTAATCTCTTTATAGCCCGATGCCCTAATTCCACAAAGGATGGCTGCAGACAAAACGCCTCCAAGTTGCTCTGTCACCCACCACTTGACTGCCTTCCCCCCGACTCATTCCCCCCTCACTCATATACCTCTCAACTCCATCCCTCCACCTCATCCTCAGTCTCCCTCTCCCTCTCCCTCCCTCCATTTCACCTACATACACCTTCTTAGTCAGTCTTTTAATCTCCGTTCTCTCCACATGTCCAAATCATCTCAGTGTATTTCACATCCACATTCACCCTACAACGTTCTTTCACTTCTTCATTCGTCAACCAGAGTCCAGCCATGTCACTCCACATGCTCCTCTCAGGTAACTCATTTCCACTGCTCTCACTCTTGACTTGTTCCCCTCTAGCAAGGTCCACGCTTCGCTTCCATACGTCAGGGTAGGGATCACAATACTGTCAGGCAGTGGCTTCTAAACTTCCATACTTACTTCCCTATTTATCCTCACTGCTTTCAGTGAACCAACAACCTTCCTTCCCCGCCGAACCCTTTCAAGCACTTCACCCCCCAGATTTCCATCTTTACTCATCACACTACCCAAGTACTTGAATGTACTCACATTCTCCATATCTTCACCACCCAACTTCACCATGCATTCTGTGACTTCATTTCTCTCAAACACAATAACTTTACTCTTGTTTACATTAACTTTCAGATTCCTCTTCTTACACACAATCCCAAATTCATTCACCAAACCTTGCAACTCCCATTCATCTTCACTCAACATTATTGTGTCATCAGCAAACAGCAATACCGGAATCTTCCACAACTCACTCTCATTCATTAGACCCACCCCTGCATCAACTGCCCTACCTTGCACCTCCTTTACAACCCCATCCATGAATATATTAAACAGCCATGGAGACAGCACACATCCCTGTTTCAGTCCTACATTTATATCAAAGAACTCAGCTCACCATCCACTCACACCGTAGCCATAGCTCCCTCATACATACTCTTCACAGCACTCAGCAATTTCCCATCCACTCCATATATTTTTAATACCTTCTGCATACCTTGCCTATCTACTCTGTCAAATGCTTTCTCCAAGTCCAAGAAGGAAAACACACTTTTTTTCCCTTCTCTAGATACACACCTAAACATATTAGAACTGATATCCAATCTACACACCCTTTTCCCTTCCTAAATCCCCCTTGTTCTTCTCCAACTAGATACTTTGTTACATGCCTAACCCTATCAAGTATTCTACCATATATTTTTTCAGTCATACTAGAAAGGCAAATACCCCTATGGTTACCACATACTTCTCTCTCCTCTTTTCCGTTGTATAAAGGAAGTTATACCTGATTTCCAGTCCTCTGGAACCCTTCCCTCTTCTCAAGCCAGTCTACACAACTTCCATATCCACTCCACAACAATGTCACCCCCATATTTCAGCATTTCACCTCGCACTTCATGAAATCCTGGGGCCTTTCCTATATTGATCTTCTTCATTGCTTCAACTACTTCCTCCCTACTGATCTCTTCCTCCCTCCTCTCATCTCTTCTTCTCCCAGCCATTCCCCAACCATTTATACTCGCACTGCTCTCACTCCCTGCATTCAACAAAACCTCAGAGTGGAAGGAGTATTAAATCCACAGGACATAAATGGTTACGAACATCCTCAATGTAAAGTACACAAAGGACAGTAAAAGGGATATCTAGACATAGTATGACTTGTTGAACGTGACTATTGCCAAACTATAATAAGTTTAAATCTCGTATACAGTAGTATATGGATACTTACCTAGAATTTATGGAAGGCATATACTGTACACTGGCGAATTTTACGCATAATACCTTCACTAGTGGAGAAGAGAGAAAAAGTGAACAGATGGAGAGAACACTTTAAGGAATTGTTGAACGTAGAGGATGGAAGTAATGCGAATATAAGTGGCTGGGGAATGGCTGGGAGAAGGAGGGAGGTGAGAAGACAGGAAGAAATCAGTAGGATAGAAGTTGTGGAAGCAATGAAGAAAGTTAAATTGGGGAAAGCCCCAGGAATTGATGGAGTGTGTGGTGAAATGCTGAAGCATGGGGGAGAGATAGTCGTAGAATGGATGTGGAAGATGTGCAGATTGGCCTGGGAGGAAGGTAGAGTCCCGGAGGATTGGAAGTCAGGTATAATTATTCCCTTGTACAAAGGAAAAGGGGAAAAGAAGTGTGTGGTAATCATAGGGGCATTTGTCTTCTTAGTATAATAGGAAAAGTGTATGGTAGGATACTTATAGACAGAGTTAGAGAAAGAACAGAGAAATTAGTTGGAGAAGAACAGGGAGGCTTTAGGAAGGGAAGAGGTTGTGTAGATCAGATATTCATTCTTAGATCTTTAGTGGAAAAGTTTCTAGAGAAGAGAAAGAAGTTGTATGCGGCTTTCATGGATTTGGAGAAAGCATATGACAGGGTGGATAGACAAGGATTGTGGAAAGTGTTATGAATATATGGAGTAGATGGGAAGTTGTTGAATGCTGTGAAGAGTATGTACGATGGTGCAAAGGCTGCAGTGCGTGTGGATGGTGAACTAAGTGAATTTTTCTCTTTGAAAGTTGGGTTGAAACAGGGATGTGTCATGTCTCCATGGTTGTTCAATCTGTACATGGATGGAGTAATAAAAGAGGTACAAGGTAGGGTAGTGGATGTTGGAGTGGCCCTGGTGAGAGAGGATAGTGTTTGGAAACTTCCTGTACTGTTGTTTGCAGATGATACTGTGTTGTTGAGTGAAGACGAAGGGGAGCTGGAAGGCTTGGTGGATGAGTTTGAGAGAGTGTGTAAGAAAAGGAATCTAAAGGTGAATGTAGGGAAGAGTAAAGTGATGGTCTTTGAGAGAGGTGAAGTTAGTGAATGTACAGCGAGGTTGGATGGTGAGGAATTGGAAAATGTGAGTACGTTTAAGTACTTGGGTAGTGTGATGAGTAAGGATGGAGGTTTGGAGGGTGAAGTGCTTGAAAGGGTACAGCAGGGAAGAAAGATTGCTGGTTCTTTGAAAGCAGTGATAAGAAACAGGGAAGTGAGCATGGAAGTGAAAAAGTTACTACATGACAGTATTGTGATACCAACTCTAACGTACGGAAGTGAAGCTTGGACATTGTTGGAAGGACATAAGTCAAGAGTGAGAGCAGTGGAAATGAGTTATTTAAGAGGAGCCTGTGGAGTCACGTGGAGAGACAGGCTGACGAATGAGGATATAAAGGAGCGTTGTTGTGTGGATGTGGATGTGATAGGAAGCATTATGAGGAACACATTGAGGTGGTTTGGCCATGTGGAGAGGATGGAGGGTGAAAGACTGACGAAGAGAGTGTATGTGAGTGAGGTGGAGGGGGGAAGAGGGAGGGGGAGGCCGAGGATGAGATGGAGGGATGGGGTGGAGAGGTATATGAGAGAGTGGGGTGTGAGTTGGGAGCAGGGCAGTGAAATGGCGGGGGACAGGGCGACTTGGAGGCGATTTGTTTGTGGCCACCCCAAACGGGATTGAGGCATCTGGCAATAGATAGATAGATAGATAGACCTTCACTATCCATTTCCTGGTTTCTCTCCAGTTATTTCTTCAGCAAATAGTTTTTTTTTTTTTTCGAGTAGATAATGTAGGAAATCTTTATTACATAAATAGATATTGTTTTGTTTCAGCTAAACGTTGTAACAAATGGGCTATATTATGTTGCTGTCTATCAGTGTGCGTCATTACAGAATATACGCGTGCATGCAGTTCTTTTGTGGCTTCATATAATTAATTATTCTTCGTTTACTTGGCTCACATTACTTTTGGAAATTTCAGTAAATTAACTCCCCCCCCCCTCCCTTTTATTACCCTCCACCTGACGAAATCAGAGGAGGGTATTGTTATCACTGGGATCAGCAACAATAGGTGGCTTATAGATTACATTTCAGGTCCAGAATTCTGAAAGTATTCAATACCGAGTCATGAAATTTCACATTGTTATGTGTCTTATGGTGAGCTGGTGCCTTTTGATAGATGGAATGTTGTATCTTAAGCATTTTTTAAAATAAAGAAGAAGTAAAAAAACAATGAAAATTCAGTGCACTCTGTGCGAGGAATGTGAAGGGCCCAGTGCATTTTCCTATTAACACTTTGCAACTATTCCACCTAGGAGGTAGAAACTGTACACGATTAATGATTATATGAATATCTAATTATGTATGAAGATTCACTGTGCAATAATAAAAACTGTCTTCCTAAATGAAATAAGTATGAGTCATAATTTCATCAGATCTGCTCAAAACTTCATTATTACCGTGGATAAACTACTGAAATATGAAAGTTTTAATATCTCTTGTTATACGGGGTGGGTGGGAAGGTGAGGGCCGTCATGCGCTTGCCTATGTTTTACTGAAGAGTTGCATTAAGTAAACTAAGGGACAGGTGAAGGCCTAACAGTGAAATTTATTTTTTGCCTCCATTGGTGAGAACTTCATTGCACTTGACCTGTTTCTAATACAGTCATTGGATGTTTACACATATGATGTCCAATACCAAAGTCAGAGAAAGTATCTACTTTTTCATTACAGTATTGTACAAAATATCTCGAAATGTCAAGAAAAAATAAATGGGTATAAAATTATCCATTTAGATGATGAAGGAAACACCGCGGGTACCACTTGACAATCTAGCCGTGACATAAAAGATTTAATGACGTCACTAGTACGAAGTACAAAGGAGTACAAAGGAAAGCAAACAGCAGCAGACTTCATGGTCCTCTCGAGGCTGTTTGTTTTAGAATAGACTGTGACTATAAGATCTAACTCTACATGCAGAAGGATAAGAATAGTAAAGTAAGAAAGCTTCCCCCACCTCCAAACCCTCCAGTTAAAACTGGTAAGAAGTGAGAAAAACCACCATGCAGCATGGAAAAACTCTCATGGAAATTTCATAGGAAAGACTGAGGAGGAAAAGTTACATTCCATAATACGTTACCTATAAGCTACCAGTATGAATAACCTGAAAGGAAGGCAATGATCGATTATGTGTGTGTGGATGAAAGGATGCGAAGATGTGTAATGGATGCAAGAGCTCATAGAGGTTGGGGGAGTGGACTTTCTGACCACCACTTGGTGGTGGCCAGAATTAGAATGCAAGTAAGATGGAGGAATAGAAGAAGGGAAAGACGAGAGAAGAGAGTAGTTGCAAGGAGAGTGGAAAGGTTACAGGAGGATGAAAAAAAAGGCAGAGTATAAGAGAGAAGTGGAGGAACGATTGGGCAAATATGAATTGGAGCAGATGGGAGACGTGGAAGGTGTGTATAGGATATTTACAGAAGAAATATGTGCAGCATGTGATGTGGTGTGTGGAAGGAAGAGAAGACGGAGGGGGGTGCAAGGAACAGCGTGGTGGACTGAAGAGGTGAGACAGGCTGTGGCACAAAAGAAGAAAACATACAATGAATGGATGAGAAATAGGGGCGTGGAAGAAGTTGAGAGGCGGAAGAGAGAGTTATATGTAGAAAGAAAGAGAGAGGTGAAAAGATTAGTAAGAGAGTAAGAAGAGAGTGGATGAGTAATTTGGGAGGAATTTGAGTGTAAAGTGGAGGGACTGTAAGAAAATGTTCTGGAAAGAGGTGAAAAGAGTAAGACAGGGTGGAAGTGAAGTTAGCAGGGGAGTGAAAGATAAAAATGGTAGATTACAAGTGGAGAAGGGAGAAAAAGTGAGCAGATGGAGAGAACACTTTAAGGAATTGTTGAACATAGAGGATGGAAGTAATGCGAGTATAAGTGGCTGGGGAATGGCTGGGAGAAGGAGGGAGGTGAGAAGACAGGAAGAAATCAGTAGGATAGAAGTTGCGGAAGCAATGATGAAAGTTAAATCGGGGAAAGCCCCAGGAATTGATGGAGTGTGTGGTGAAATGCTGAAGCATGGGGGAGAGATAGTAGTAGAATGGATGTGGAAGTTGTGCAGATTCGCCTGGGAGGAAGGTAGAGTCCCGGAGGATTGGAAGTCAGGTATAATTATTCCCTTGTACAAAGGAAAAGGGGAAAAAGAAGTATGTGGTAATCATAGGGGCATTTGTCTTCTTAGTATAATAGGAAAAGTGTATGGTAGGATACCTATTGACAGAGTTAGAGAAAGAACAGAGAAATTAGTTGGAGAAGAACAGGGAGGCTTTAGGAAGGGAAGAGGTTGTGTAGATCAGATATTCATTCTTAGATCTTTAGTGGAAAAGTTTCTAGAGAAGGGAAAGAAGTTGTATGCAGCTTTCATGGATTTGGAGAAAGCATATGACAGGGTGGATAGACGAGGATTGTGGAAAGTGTTAAGAATATATGGAGTAGATGGGAAGTTGTTGAATGCTGTGAAGAGTATGTATGATGGTGCGAAGGCTGCAGTGCGTGTGGATGGTGAACTAAGTGAATTTTTCTCTTTGAAAGTTGGGTTGAAACAGGGATGTGTCATGTCTCCGTGGTTGTTCAATCTTTACATGGATGGGATAATAAAAGAGGTACAAGGTAGGGTAGTGGATGTTGGAGTGGCCCTGGTGAGAGAGGATAGTGTTTTGAAACTCCCTGTAGTGTTGTTTGCATATGATACTGTGTTGTTGAATGAAGACGAAGGGGAGCTGCAAGGCTTGGTGGATGAGTTTGGGAGAGTGTGTAAGAAACGGAATCTAAAGGTGAATGTAGGGAAGAGTAAAGTGATGGTCCTTGAGAGAGTTGAAGTCAGTGAATGTACAGCGAGGTTGGATTGTGAGGATTTGGAAAATGTGAGTCCGTTTAAGTACTAGGGTAGTGTGATGAGTAAGGATGGAGGTTTGGAGGGTGAAGTGCGTGAAAGGGTACAGCAGGGAAGAAAGGTTGCTGGTTCTTTGAAAGCTGTGATAAGAAACAGGGAAGTGAGCATGGAAGTGAAAAAGTTACTACATGAGAGTATTGTGATACCAACTCTAACGTACGGAAGTGAAGCTTGGACGTTGTTGGAAGGACACAAGTCAAGAGTGAGAGCAGTGGAAATGAGTTATTTAAGAGGAGCCTGTGGAGTCATATGGAGAGACAGGCTGACGAATGAGGATATAAAAAGGCGTTGTGGTGTGGATGTGGATGTGATAGGAAGCGTTATGAGGAACACACTGAGGTGGTTTGGCCATGTGGAGAGGATGGAGGGTGAAAGACTGACGAAGAGAGTGTATGTGAGTGAGGTAGAGGGGGGAAGAGGGAGGGGGAGGCCAAGGATGAGATGGAAGGATCGGGTGGAGAGGTATATGAGAGAGGGGGGTGTGAGTTGGGAGCAGGGCAGTGAAATGGCGGGGGACAGGGCGACTTGGAGGCGATTTGTTTGTGGCCACCCCAAACGGGATTGAGGCGTCTGGCAATAGATAGATAGATAGAATAAAGTATAATAAATACTCGAATCAATAAATAATGCATGACACCATGTACGGGTATGTTGAGTTAACGGGGTGTCTGCAGACACAGAGTGGAAATTGCACAGTGCATAGTGTGGATGTTCAGGGATGGTGTGGCAGCCTTGCCTGGCACTATTAAGGTAGGCAGCAGTTAATCAGGCCCCAGTTCCATTCATTCCACCGAGACTAGGAGCTTTCCCATGCAGGACATGCACATAAGTCACCTCCTGAACCAGTGACCCCTGGTACATTAAATAAAATCCCGATGGTGGTCACCTGACTAACAGGGACCCTCAGTGATCCACAGCCCATCACAGGTCGAACGTATGAGTAGTGAGCGTTAACTCAGGACTATCTGTGCCTATCCTAGTCTGTGCATATACTATATTTGCATTCATTAATTGATCCAGGCTCTAAAAATACAAAACAGAATAAAATAAAATAAAGCAATTATACATATACAAGTGTGTTATTCAGGATTAAACATATTAAGCTGGGGGTTAGGCAACAAATACTTGTCCAGGCGACCTTTAAAGGTCAGTACTGTATTAGAAATTACTACACTGGAGGGCACTTTATTCCATATATTTACAACTCTATTGAAGAAGAAATGCTTAGCTTCATGCGACTGGAATCGTTTGCCAATAATTTTATGCCCATTGCCTCTAGTATAGTTCGAGTGATCATCTGTGAAGTATTCATCAACAGTCATGTTATCATGTTCTTTGACTATTTTGAATACTTGAATTAGATCCCTTTGTAACCTCCATTTAGTTAGGGTAAATAGATTCAGGGCTTCTAAACGCTCCTCGTACGGTTTATTATTTAATCTAGGTATCATCTTCGTCATCCTTCGCTGCACTTTTTCATGCTTTTCCATATCCTTAATAAAATACGGTGACCAAAACTGAATGCAATACTCCAAGTGTGGCCGTGCTAAGGAATTATACAAAGTGAGGACAGTATTATCGGATTTATATTCAAATGCTCTACCTGTGAATCCAATCAATTTATTGGCTTTTTTCACAGCTTCTCTGCATTGTTTGCTTGGTTTCAAATCATTTGTTATTATAACTCCTAAGTCTTTTGCATGGTTTACCTATCAAATTGGATATTATTCATGCTTTAACTAACTCTTACATTTTTACTGCGAATGTTTAGCACTTTGCATTTATTAATATTGAAATCCATTTGCCAAACTTGAGCCTAGTTAAACGGTCAATCAAGATCTCTCTGAATTGCCTACTTTTGTCAGTGCTGTATCTGCTTTGTTACCTAATTTTGTCACCAAATTTTGAAATTTTACAAGATAATCCGTCATCAGTATCATTGAAATATATTAAGAAAAGAACAGGACCTAACACTGAACCCTGCGGCACTCCACTTGTAACGTTTATCCAGTCTGACTCTTTTTCGTTTATTACAACTCTTTGCTTTCATCCGATGAGCCAATCTTCTACCCACCCGAGAACACTACCACTGGAACCATGTGCCTTTAGCTTCTGAAGGAGTCTTTTGTGTGGAACTTTGTCAAAAGACTTTTGAAAATCGAGGTACACAACATCAACAGATTTAGCGTTGTCATACATGCTCAGTATATCACTGAAAAAGTCCAGCTGATTCGTGAGGCAAGAGCGATTATTAAAAAAACCATGTTGAGAATCTTTGACGAGATAGTTTGATTCTAAGTGTTTCACAAACTTATCTCTGATAACAGTTTCAGGCAATTTGAAAATCACCGATGTTAAACTAATTGGGAGGTAGTTTTCTGGCTGTGCTCTGTTGCCTTTTTTAAATATTGGGGTTAAGTTAGCAAGTTTCCATTCATGTGGCACCTTACCACTTTTAAGTGATGAGTTAAGAAGCTCAGAAAAAGGCTTTGATATTTCATTCTGTAGTTCCTTCAAAACACGTGGGGATATTTTGTCCGGTCCTGGTGTTTTATTCTCTTTTCATTTGCTAATTGCAACGAGTACATCGCAATCACCAACTGTAATGTCAGTGATTATGTTGTCCTCTTCTATAGGAATGGGGGAAACAGCAGGAATTGTATGTATAGTTTCTGTTGTCAATGCTGACGGAAAGAAAGTATTAAGAATTTTTGCCATCATAGTTTCATCATCAGTGTGCTCTCCATTATCTGCAATTAAGAGACCGATTCTCGGAGTTATTACCTTTTTGCTTCTTATGTAACTGAAAAATTCTTTGGGATTTGATTTACTGATACTTGCGATATGTGCCTCAAGGTTTTTCTCACTGCATTTAATTAATTTTTTGGCTTTCCGTCGAAGGGCATCGTATTTATTTTTATAACTTTTACTCCTTGTCGTATTATAATTTTTATAAGCAAGATTTTTTTGCTTCCAGACAATGTTTAATGTCGGACTTCCACCATTTGGGTTTTGAAATCTTGGCAGGACTTCTGTTGCGCACTGGAATACATAACCTGACGGCACTGTTGAGGGTTTCTTTAAAATAAGTCCATGCATCATTGATATCTAAAGTTTAGGCAATAGGATGCCAGTTCCTGCACCAACAATTGACTTTAATTTCTTAAAATTTGCCCTCTTAAAGTTAGGCCCTTTCTTGGAACTGGCCCTGACACTGTCTTCACTGATTTTAATGTTAAATGTAACTGTGTGATGATCACTTGTACTAAATTCTTCTCCTACAGTAACATTACTCACTACATTTTCAGATGTGGCTAAGGCAAGATCTAGGATGTTAGCTCCACGTTTCAGATAATTTACAAATTGATACAAAGAACTTTTCTGCAAGTTTGTATATAGGTCTAACCCTGTGTGTGATAATAGCGCTTCTCCCCATTTTGGAACTGGAAAATTAAAATCATCAAATATTACAGTGCTCTGCATACAAGATACTTCGGCAATTTGATTGTAGATTTCGTTATTGATGTTGAGTGGCTGACCGGGTGGACAGTAAATTATCCCAAGTGTGATTTTATGACAAGATTAATTCCTAAGCTGAATATAAATAGTGTCAATGTTTTCAATACATGGTTTGGTAATTATGACTGGATGAAATCCTGATTTAATATATAACAACACACCACCCCCTGCTTGATTCTTCCTTTCACTACTGAGAATGTGATAGCCTGGTAAATTAAACTCCTCCAGAATATCTCTTTGTTCAGTATTTTGCCACGAATCTGTTATGCCAATTACGTCATAATCTTTAATAAAGACAAGGGCCTCTAAATAAAAGAATTTATTACGTAGACTATGCGCATTTACAAGAAGAGCTTTAATGTGTTTTCCTTTCTGATGTGTGAAACTTCCATTACTTACTGATTCATCGGATCGTATGACATCTACGTTCGCCTCCCTTGATGTTTGTTCTTTCTCCAGAAAAAACTTACTGCATCACTAAGCAAAAGACCGAAACGAGCAGAACCAATGGCATTCAAGTGTATTCCATCCTTCGCAAATAGTGTTCACTGTTCGTAAAACTGGTTCCATGTGTCGATTCTTGCAGACAAAGTGACCTGACCCTATTATTTACACTAAATGCTTTACTGAAGAAGGCATTCCGTGTACCGATCCTTGGGAGTATTCCTGAAATTAAGATGCTGTTAGTTTTTTCCTTGTAGCATCGATTCACCCTCCTGTACTTTTCTATCAGCTCCTCCAATCGGGTCTGTATGACATCATATGTACCTGTATGAATGATAACTAGGCTGTCATCTTCCGCATTCTCAAAAACATCATCCACAGCCTCCGTTACGTCGTCTACTCCTGCACCTGGGATATAAAAAAGCTTTTGTTTAGAGGGTGCCCTGCCGCAAAATTCAACCAACTGATCACGGATGACGGAGTCCCCCACCACCCATGCCTCATGGGGCTCTTCCTCTACTTCTGCCAGAATTTGAAACTTGTTGTATGCTGTTACTGGAATGATGCTCCTTTTCCTTGCAAGCCTTGCACCATTCCTCACTGGCTGGAACTCATTCTGTACAATGGGGGGAGAAGTAACTACAGTGGAAGGAGGATGGTCAACCTGGACTGCAGTTGGCCTAGCAGTGACATTATCCTCAGCAGTGCGTCCGACATTACTCGCAATGAATTCCTCCAGCACATCAAGTTTTCGGGTCAGGCTGTTAATTTTGTTTGTAGCCTCGGTCAGCTTGTTTTCTAGGCTCTGACGTAGTTTGCACATCCTGCAAACAAAGGTGCGGTCCATATAAAAAAATCCGGTGAAACTACCAGAGCAGGTTAAGCAAATAATGTTCCGTGGCATTCTGAAATCCAAGGTTACTGCAAGTATTTTTCAGAGAAAAAGAATCCGATATTAGTGATTAGTACCTGGAAGAGATGTTGGAACAAGAATAAGTTATATACAAAACCTGGTAGAACAGTGACAATTTATGCAATGGTTACAGGTTTTACTGGTGGGGATCTTGTTGCTGTTCAGAACTGTACATGAATAGCTACCTTAATGGTTAGTAATACACCTGTTACAAAGAATGGAAAACTAACCGTTACCTGGAATGAATAACTAAAATCATGCAACCCGAAATACAACAACAAATCACAACAGAGTCTTACAATACACAAATAAGTTTATCACCTGAAAAGTTACAACATATGAAAATAAAATTACATCTTACCTGTAAGGACAACTGTAAACATGGGATATACGCTGATTTCTCTGGTTAAAAAAAAAAAACTAAGGGAATAGTACCTACAACACTGTGCACAAGGGAATGCCTAACACTAAATACACCAAGTATACTCTACTAGGCTGCAGTTGTTTACATCTACCAACACAACGGCAGTCACAGATGATTGCCACAAACTGCTTAAATCGTCACAAATATCGTTCCCACACTAACGTTAATACCCAACAATTACACTGAACTGCTGTATCACCCGAAAATAAAGCTCAGTTCGAACAAAGACAAGTCAAAACATTACAAAATTCCACTCAGTCTGCAACATCAGCTCGAACCAAGAAATCAAAACAAAACATAGTTCCAATCAGTTCCGAATGGTTATACTGGGTTATAAACTGTTCCTACTGGCGAAACAACATACAGTTAACACTCACTCAATCGTAGCTCTAAATTTACATAGGGTAATACTATTCACTTCCACGAGAACAATAACCATCCACTGCAGTCACCCTACTTGGCGCCAAACGTGGGTAAACAAACACACGACCAGACAGAGCTTTTCACACTTAAAACACAGCAAAAACTCTACCATACTCTGGACTTTAACACCTTTCACTGGAATAATACTTCCAAGACACTTGTAAACACAGATGCATTATTTGCACACGGATTAATCATTCTAATTCACTCAAATCGTGTAAAAACTGGTGGGTGAGATTGGATACGTCCTTCAGCAGCGGGGACGAGAGAGAGAGAGAGAAGCGGGGACAAGAATAGATAATGTTTCAGTGAACTGTCCATATTGTCTCTCATCCTTGCAGTTACAGACCTCTGGTGTGTTCTGAAGGCGTGGTCCTTGTGTGAGGGCCATATTTCAAAGGAAGAAAATTGTTTCTTCATGGGAAGACTCTGCCCACGTGCATTGCCCTGTGCGAGTAACGCCTGGTCCCTTGCCATCACTGCTGGTGTCAGGACTGTAAAATATCTTAATACATGATAACCAGCAACATACATAATGTACAGTAGTCTAGAGGTTAGGTCAATGTCAAACCTAGGGGCCAAAAGGAAGTGACGTTAGCACCTCTCCAGAATGTCTCACACCAGCACAATAGCCCACAAACAGCGCCTCGTGACCATACACACACATACACACACACACAGGCTTCTAGTGTGACACGACCCCTGCTAAACGAGAACGTAGGAATCAGAGATGAGAAAGGGGCTGGATATCGTAGCGAAAGGTTGTACAGAGAAAGCGAGAGAGAAGAAGACTAGTAGCAGGGGCGAGAGGGTGGCAGAGAGTGAGAGTGTGACAGTGGAGGTAGCTAGCGGGACTCTATACTTCACTCGTGTGTGAGAGATTTTGTTACTATTTCCAAAACAAATAATAATAGTCCCATACTAATCTTTACTCTCCTGTCATTGCATGAAAATGGGAATTAAGATTATCTACTTACAAAACTACTCACTTATAACAAGCGCTCGTCCACGAGCCTGATATACAATATGTATAACTTATCTACACGACACACAACAAGAAGCTACGAAGTTTCTACAAGACTGGCCTTGGTGCTGTCTGAGGTAAAGGAGCTATCTGACTAGGTGCTAGAATCCGAACTGATTAGAAAAATGGCTTCTGAGGATCCCTAGGTGTTACAGGACCAATTTTAGTAGTGTGGGTACATCTGTCGATTGGAGAAATCGGCGGAGGTTCATTGTTTCATAGGCAGTAACTGAAGAATCATGAAAGTAGTAGATTAAGTATAGTCATGGTTTAGCCATGGACTAAAGCTAGCTTAATAATTCATTGCATCTGCTTCACACTTGGGACATGTCTGTCACTTTCCTTCCTGATTCGTGATATTAAAGAAAATCTATGGGCAGAGACAAACACACATATCAAATAATTTCAGCATATTAATACTAACCGGCAGAAGTAACGTGGGAAGTTTAAGAGGTGACATGTTAGCAAAGTTTTTGGCCCAAACTGTTATTGTTGCTTCTCTCCAGTCTGTCTGGCCAAGCAGACTCGCCGACCACAGGTATGAAACTACTTATATGGGGCTATCCCACAGGGACACTACAGTACATACACCGTACAGGAAACTGTTGCCCCCATGTGGTGGACAGTGTCTTGTCGGCGTTGGACAAGGGTCCTTCCCACAGCAAAATGCGTGAAAATAGAAATTATAAGAACGTTTGGCTATTGAAAGGAAGCAGCAGTTGCTGCATCCGGGATCATAGTGCCAAAATGTATATGCTCCTCTTCAGCACCTGACCCTTCTGTACTATTCCATAGCTTAATTTTGTTCTCTGGATCCTGGGGGATGCCTGCTGATGTCCTGGTCGTGTTTTGCTCCGTTACGGTAATACAGACAGGGCGAGAGGAGACGTGAAGATTTGGATGATAACATGTAACTGGCAATAAGGGAGAGTGAGAGAAAGATAAAAGGAAAGGGAATTGTAGGCAGTAGAGATGCAGTAGAAGGCGAGAAAAGAAATAGGAAAAACCGTATTGGGCCATCAAGAGGGTAATAAAACAAGAGAGAGATGGAGGGGGGGAGAGAAGTGGAGGAAGTAAGAGAGAGAGAGAGAGGGGGGGGGAGGGAGGATGGAGAAAGAAAAGCCGAGGAAACAAAAATGTTACTCTCAGCACATACAAGGTTGTAGAAGAAAAAGAATTCGAGTCCTTCCACCGGTTGCAGTTCAACATATATCGGATCCTGTTTTGCTGTATGTTACTTTTTTTCTCATATTATTTCATTTAATGGCTTCCGGGTCTTCGTTTCTTCCATGTTTTATTCAGTCTATTACATCAAGGATACTTTTATCCTTTAGTCTCCTATCTCCCGCACACTCTGAGGAGCACTGTGAGTTGTGTTTTTAGAGGATACCAGTCAGCTTTTACGATAAACAGCTTCAGCTGTTTCTGTAGTTCAGTCATTATAAATGGAAATTTTCGTTGTTATACAGAATATTTCATATACTACTGTATAGTTCAGCAGCAAAGAAAGACAGCATTATGGCAAACGAATCTCTCCTTGGTACTTCTTCGTGACTAGCATTGCATTCTAGTGTTCCTAGTGTTACTAGTGTTGCTTCCACTCAAAAGTTTAGACGGAGATTGTAATTTCACAGTTAAAGTGAACAAACTATAGGTATTATCAGAAATATATATTTTTTATGTTTCTGTCATAGCCAGTCTTTACGCAGGCACAGTTCTATAGCAGTTAATTATTATAAGAAGTCATTTTGCTTGGATATTTTCTTTTACTTTAAATATTCACTTTAGATTGTATGTGAAGTATTTGGCTGATGTAGGAATGGTGCTAAAAGCATCACCATGCAGACTTATGTTATTATACAACAAAGGTTCGTATTATAATTAGCATAGGAGGTTTCGTACCACCTACCTTTTCGTGAATTGCTCTACATATTACATCTTGATATTCTTGCTTTATATTTTTAGACCGTTTTGATATCGTAATACTTTTCATCAGTAACATAAAAACGATATTAAGGTGTAGGTAATGGGCAGATTAAATTGCTAAAGAAGACGTGCTAATAATCTCCAAAGTCACTTACAATGCATCGCATAATTAAGGCTCATTAAATTTTGAAATAAAACGAGTCAGTCAAGATTTTTTTTCTTCTTACTGCATTAAGTACTCATGTTTTCTAAGCTGAATAAACGCACCTGATATCAGACAGAATATATTATCGAGGTGCAGAATCATGTATACCTCCAACTCCACCACCACCTGCAAGCATACTTTCCTCTCCACCGAGCTTCAGTCATGCGTGTTTGTGTTGACTCTCTCCCCCCCACACACACATTATATATATATATATATATATATATATATATATATATATATATATGTGTGTGTGTGTGTGTGTGTGTGTGTGTGTGTGTAGTAACGACGTGAACAATGGCTTTAATGACTTTGGGAACTCAGTGATGCCATCTTCGTTGGTAATACATATATGCCCCGAATCATCATTTCCCTCCCACCTTAGCATGCCTCCCTTCAGCCTCAATCTCCTTGGTGTCAACTCAATCCCGTCATGTTTCCACCGCTAAGTCAAACCAATTACCCGCTGTCTCACACAACGCCACACCAGATTATGATGTTGGCACCAGTGTTCGACCATTATATTTGGATGAAGATTCATATTTGACATATTATTTCTGTAGCTGAAATTAAAATAGAGAAGTTGTAAACTGAGCCATTCATATTACAGTTTTTTAGTAGTCAGATGAGAGTACTGACGATATGATTACAATGTTTTCTTACCTCCAAGCAATGAGTCAGGTATAAGATAAAAGCGTTAGAAATAATTTCCAATATCACACCACTATTATTACATTAACTGTTGGTATTGCTGTACCTATACTCAATATTACTTAGTTACGGAGACAACGCTTGCAGTGGAGGTTAACAAGTATGGATTCAACACCGTGTAAAATACTTGCTCTTTAGCACTTCCTAGCCACCGCCCGATTAGTAGCACTGGTTAAGGCTGTGTTTTTTTATGCGTTATCCCTATATCACGAGGAGTATTCCTGCATTTCCCACTCATATACTCTCTCTCTCTCGCTCCCCACCGAACTTCCGAAAGAGGTGGCTAAAAGCGGAACACCACTATGTCATCCTGTCTTTTGCCATCAGGCTGTCCTTTCCAATCCACACACCCCTCTCTCATAAGCCTCCCCACCCCATCCCTTCATTTTATCCACCGTCACCCCATTCCCTTTCCAACACACCTGACGCAATTTTTCTTTTATTACAGTGTTCATGAACAGTATTGAGCCTCAAGAACAACCTCTTGAGAGTTACCGATTCAGTGTGAGGGTGGACAAGGGGCCCCTCAAGCCATAAGTAACTTGGTAGTGGGATGAGGGTGCAGAAGCTGCAATTAAGGAGAAAGAAGGATTTTCCGACAATGCAAAAAGGATGGTAACAAAGAGGAATACTTTGCTCTCAAGCATAGGGCTAGAAGAGAGGTTTACAGGGCAAAGACAGAGTCTCAGAGACTTTAACTTGATAACCTAAATCTTGCAGAAAGGAAGAATATGATATTTAAGGTGGCAAATGAGATGAGGAGGGAAAACAAGGATCTTATAGGAGAGCAATGTGTGAAGAGTGATGAGGGAAAGAAAGTGGTGAACAGTGGGGATAATAAAGACGCCTGGACAGAGCACGTTTGTTGCATTCTTTTGACAGTGACGGGGAAGGTATGGAGCCACATATTCAGTGTCTGGCCTTTGGCCTTTGATTGATGCTACTTCTGTGAGAAGGGCATTAGGCAGGATGCAGGTGGGGAAGGCAGCAGGTTCGTCTGGGTTGCCTGTTGATATGTTGAATGCCTCAGAAGATACAGGGGTGGGGTTAGTCACTGATTTGATAAATACAATTATATATGAGTGTGTTGTCCCAGATGATTGGCCGAAAAGTGTAACTGTAAATATGTTCAAGGGAAAGGGTGATGCCCTGGGAAGAGGAACTTATAGAGTCAAAAGCTTTTAGACCTGATAATGAAGGTAATGGAGAGAGTTCTAGAAGGTATGATTAGAGAAAGAGTGAATATTGATGAAATACAGTTTGGATTCATGTCAGGAAAAGGGACTACTGATGCCATTTTCATTGTTCGACAGCTTCAGAAAAAATAAATAGGAATGAAAAGGGAACTTTACTTTGTTTATGCTAATTTGGAGAAGGCCTTTGACAGTCTCTATAGAGGTGGTGGAGTGGGCAATGAGAAAGCTTGGGATCGAGGAGTGACTGGTAAGGGTGGTTTTGGCCAGGAATGTGGGTGTTCGCACCCAAGTGAGGGTGAATGGAGCTTTGGGTGAGGGGATTTCCGTGAATGCTGGTGTGCATCAGGGGTCAGTCTAGAGGCCTTTGTTATTTATTATGGGACTTGAAGCCCCTCTTGTAATTTCAGAAATGGACCCGTCGGAGATGTTGTATGCTGATGATTTGGTATTGACCGCAGAGAATGAGGAGGAGGCGGAGGAAAGATTTGGGAAGTGGACAGATGGTATGGGACACAAGGTCTTAAGAATAAATGCAGATAAAACAAAAGCAATAGTATCTTGGGTTGGGGGCAGTATTGTCAAAGAAGAGGAGGAGTGGTCATGTGCGATCTGCCACAAGACTGTGGGAAGTAATTCCATCTTGTGCAGTGTTTGTGATAAGTGGGTGCATAAGAGATGTAGTGATATTAGAGGTGTGCGTTGTGTCGGGGAGAGCAGATGAAGATTGTTAGGAGTGAAAGGACTGAACTTGCTGGTGAGTCTCTTGAGTGTGTGGAAGAGTTTTATTGTTTGGGAGACATGTTATGTGTTGGAGGTGGGGCTGGAGCTAGCTCTGTGGCTAGAGTGAGGAGTGGTTGGAAGAAGTTCAGGGAGCTGTTGCCACTACTGACACTGAAAGGGCTCTCCCACTGTGCTAAGGGATCTTTGTATGCAGCATGTGTTAGGAATATAATACTGTATGGTAGTGAGACCTGGGCAGTAAAGGAGAGGATATTCGCAGGCTCAAATGTACAGAAATGGCAATGATTAGGTTTATATGCAGTGCGTCCCTGAGTGTAAGGCCTGGGAGGGCTAGGTTTACAATGGAAGAGTTGAGAGGTAGAGTGGGACTGGAGTGTAATGGTGTTGTGATGAGGAAAGGTAGACTGAGATAGTCTGGACCTGTGGAAATGATGAGAAGTGATAACTGGGTGCATAAAGTAAGAAATGTTAATGTTGGAGGTAGGGTAGTGACAGGTATACCGAAAAAGACCTGGGACGAGGTCATTGAGTGTGACTTCAGGGATAAGGGACTAAAGAGGGAAGCTGCATGGAGAGCCTCCTTTAGGTGACCAAGGCTTAAGCATGCAAGCATGTTGGAACCTTCACAAAGGAAATGAAACTAAACGGTATGACTTTCTGTGTAAGGGAGCACCCCGAGTCTTTAAGGCCATTTTCTTGGACAGTAAATAAACTTGTTTTCATACACGCCAACCAATGTCAGTTGGTATAATCTGGTAAATATGCAAAGGATAGGAATGAATGATGCTGTATGCAGTGAATGATGCTCTGTGAAGTTATGCTTAACGGAGTGAGTGATATTTTATGGAGTGAATTATGCTGGATGGTGTGAGTGGTGCTTTATGGAGTTGATGCCTAACCCTGGAATGCTAACCCCAGGTGTATCACACCTGACGTGCATGATCTCATTGCCATTGTGTAGGGTTCCCGTGTTCCTGGAGTAGCCAATTTCCCAGTAGCTTATGGTTTTCCCCAGTCGTGGTAGAGAGTGGTTATACCGTTTTCATATGCACGTAGGTTTAGGCTGTAGAACTTGTGTATATATATATATATATATATATATATATATATATATATATATATATATATATATATATATATATATATATATATATTTCATCACCATCAGCCGTTGAGTATCCACTGCAGGCCCGGCCTATCTTGTCTGAAATGGGGACGATACAGCCTATATATCTCTACCAAGTGGCATAGGCTGTCTGGTAGAGTTTGAATGTAGGGTAAGAAGTGCTTGTAAGTGTGATTGTAATATTGGAGTGGCATTGGATGTGTATGTAGTCTGTGAACCAAGTGTAATCGGCCCGCACAAGCCGACTGGGTGCAAGCATACTTCATAGTATGTGACACTGGCTCAACCGCAACACCCCTTGTGTCAGCCAAAGTAGTACGTGGCCGGGTGAACACTCCCAAAGTTTATTACCCTGGTGGGGCACGAACCCTAGTTCTCCCATGTACATAAACGCTCACTCTACCACTGTACCACAGAGGCTCCATATATATATATATATATATATATATATATATATATATATATATATATATATATATACGTTCATACATATAAATGCTCGAAAAATTCAAGGAAAATTGCATTTTTAGCTGCTTTTTTGGTTACAGCTTACATGCCCAAATTATATGATTTTCATTCCTTTGTGACGGTAACTCATTGTACAAAGCCTAAAGTTCCTTCATGTACAACTGTACAAAAAAGTATCGTTACGACGTTGTGCTAAACAATATGACAAACGACGATGGTTTAGGAAAAATAGGCAGGGGGCTAGGGAACTGTTGGTACCCCTGCATATCCAACAATGTTGGTTATGCATAGGGTACAAGAGCCATTTCCTGTGTATGAGGTAATAAATGTGTCAGTATGAATGTATCAACCTTTCATAAATAGCAGCCATTGTAGTGTTCGTTACGTATCTATCAGATCCCCGAGTAACGATACTTTTTTGTACAGTTGTACACCCACGAGTAAAAGTTCGCCGACAGTCCCTGCAGGCATATGTTTCCATACATAACTCTTAGAGGGCACAGTGCTCGTCCACCAGGGTAAGAGAGAAGGGAGCAGACAGAGTGGGGGAGGGGGAGAAAGGCAACAAGACAGGGGAGGGAGAGACCCTGTGGAGATGGTAAGTGAAACATATCGAGTGTTTTATTATTATTATTATTTTTATTATTATTATTATTATTTTTTTTTTTTTAAGTATAAGAAAGAGGGACGTAATCCAGCGTTAGCCCTTAGAAAACCTCTGACATCAATTGTATTTTTTTTGTTATTCTTGCTGATGGAAGCACCAATGATGTCCAAAGGCTAAAGGTTTGACAAAGTCTAATAACCAATAAAAAACGGTTTGAATTTGTTCCTGACGATCAAAGAGGCCACAAGAAAATCTCCATCGGGTTAAGGAAGTAAGAAATTTACTCATGTCAGGTAATGTTAATGTAGACTACGAGGTAGAAGAACGTAAACAAAGAGGCAAGGATCGGAAGAGAAAAGAAGAGGGAACAAGGAGTTACTGAAGCAAGTGGAACACATAAATGGCAATGCCTAGTTTGGTGGTAAGTATTTGGGAATCATATAATTACATAGTTCAGAACTGGGAAGGTGAAATGTGATAGAATAATGTTATTGTTGATAGACATTATGTATTACTGCCACTCACACAAGAGAATCGTCTAGAATTAGCCTAGTCAGAAAAAATACATAAGATGCCAGCCATTTCCTAAGGGCTAATGCTGGATTACGTCCTCCTTCCTTATACTTAACCCGCCGTGTGCCAGTGCCGTTTTAAAATGATCTGACAATGCTGTGGCCAGTGCCAGTGTCGTTTTACAATGGTCTAAAATAAAAAACTTCACTGTGACCGCATTTTTCAAGATTCACAGGTAAAAATTGGCAGGCATGTACGGTAACTGTTCCTCTACCATCCCCCAGGCTGTCAAGGCCATACACTCTCTCGCTCCCCCCCTCACGCTCGCTCTGTCTCACTCTGCCTTCATGCCTCACCCAGTGCTGTACATAGTGAAGGCATTTTGTAAATATTTTCAAGTAAGTGTATTTTGTAAATATTTTCTTGTAAGTGTAAGGACTATATACTGGTCAAGTTGTAAATACTTTCTTGTAAGTGCCAAGACTGTATGTAATGAAGTCAGGTTGTACCTATCTTCAAGTATGTGTAAGATAATGCATTCACAGTGAGAAAGACACGCAAATTGTGATAGATGCTGAAGTAATAAGTGATCAGAAAAGTGTTCTGAACATTGCTATACCTTCCCAGCATAAATACTTGAGTGTACCTTACATAGAAAATGGCTTTCTCTCAAGTATGTGGTGAGCATGAGAGAGCAGCTATACCTGTACATGAGTATGCAGGACTCAATAAAACTGATTTCCGACCCTCGGTGAGCATTTCAATGGTGAAATTCGTTGTTTCCACATCAAAATCTATCATTTTAGGCAAAAAAGAAAGTTGAAAAATGGCTGGCACTGGGATGAACCAGCGGGCTAAAAATAGCCGGTATGTGGAGGGTTAAAAATGATAAAATAATAATAATAATAATAATAATAATAATAATAATAACAGTAATAATAACACTGTGTAACAAACTTACACCAATTTTTTGTTTATGCTGATTTTTGTGCTATTTCTGATCGGGGTCAATGCGTAGATTCCGAATATGCCATTTATTTTTGTGTAAATCTAGAGTTACAGAAATTATTAAACAACATATGTGTCATACAAGGACAGGAACTGCAACTTATTACCACTTCGAGAATGTTGAGAATGTCAAAGAATTGATATATTTCCGGATGTATATTATGAATATAACTAGAAAATTAGCAAAGAGTAACATCACAAGGAATGCAGGGCATATAGTATCTAGAAATGCACTTTTGATCTTGACTTTCTTCTGTAGCTGTGATGACGATCGAGCAACAATCCCTAAACATAATCACCCATCATCGCCTCATTCCACCTGCTGTGATATCTGGTTTCCATCAGCAGGACGCCCTGGTGAAACCGTTAGCCATGCTCCTCGCTGATTGCATCCAAGTTGCTTTTGGAGAAATCAAGGTGGGAATGCAGACAGTGCAATTTGACTGACATTCTGCATCCAAGCTGGCGGAATGCACCGATTAGGTCATCAATGAGCTGTGCGGAATCTGGTCTCCTCTGGTTGCCAAGAAAACCTCCCACATCCTCACTGATAGCATTCCAAGTGCACTCTTCATCATCAGTCATTCTACCCTGGAGTTCATGATATGCAGTCATTCTTCGAACTTGCAGCCTGGTGAATATGCCCTCAGTCACCTTTGCCACGCTCAGCTTGGGAAACATTTATCAGATATGCGGAACTGCATCATCATTCTTGTCAATAGCTTTCTCGAATTGCTTTACATGACCAATTTTTATGTGTAGCTGCGCAAGCAATACCTTCTCTCTGGAGACCAGTGGAGCTCTCTGAACATTGCACGAGCCTGGTGTGAGACTCTCTGAGAGGCCAGTCTTTCCTCACGAAATGTTCTGCATCGCTCCGGCTGTCCCACAAACATAAAAAACATGAGTACTTCGTATAACTGCCTTGCATTCCAAGTAGGAACGAAATCATTTTGAAATCCCCACAAGTACTTGATCTTTGTCAGACAAATCTTCTAATTCTCTTAGCTTTCTTTCATTTCCACAGAATGTGTAACTGGAATTGATGGGAGTTCATTGCCATTATGCAAAAGTACAGCTTTTAGGCGCGTCAGAGAACTGTCTATGAAGATTGCCATTCTGAGGCTTTGTAATCCACTCCCATGGCTTGGAACAACCCTTTAACATCAAAACAATAACACAACGAGGTTTCTTCACAAAATCTGAAGAAGGATGCAGACTTGCCATGGCGATTCCTATAACTCAGCTTGCAACTGGGCTCCAACAAATTCCATTCACATACAGTAGACGTGACGCCTGCAGCTCAGCAATGGGCTTCGTGAGTCCTGAATCTCGAACCAAGTCATCCAGTTCTTGCTGATTGGGAAAGTGTGGAGTGTCTCCAGAACATTCTCCAACATACGATTCATCACCATTTTCCCCTACTTCATCGACAATGTCTTCATGGTCAGCCATTACATCGGTGCGTGGTAACAAGACTGGAAATAAACAATTGCCCATTGTTGACAAAAACCTAGAGATAGACAAACAAAACATACACCATTGGAATCAGCGTGGAAGACTGAGTGTAACAAGACCAAAAAAAATGAATAAACTAATTCTTTGTTACACAGTGGATGGATGGAGGGATTATAGTAATAATAATAATAATACTCCATCCATCCATCCATCGTCCAATCCTATGCCACCCATTGAGGAGCGTAGGAGCCCTGGGCTAGGCAAGTTGGTCCTGACATTTAAAATGAGAGTGACCAGCCCCTCTCATTCTTGAGTGGCATTACGTGAGCAATAAACCCCAGCCACCTGTTGGATATAAACTTACACAGGTTCAGTCTGATTGGAGCGCCTGAATTATCCACTGAACCACCAGGCGCCATAATTTGGTTATATGGGTACCACCCAGTGTACTAATTAGTTTCCTGGTGTACAGGAAACCATTTGGCTTGTCACTCATATATAGAAGAAGAGGAAAGAGTGAAGGAAAGACTGAAGAGGGAGTGTAATGTCACCCACAGGCAGTAGGAAGAGGAAGGAATTAAGGAAAGACAAAAGAGGAAGGAAAGAATAGAGCAAAAGGCAGACACCCAAAGCAGCACTACATCGAGTGAGTGGATGATGAGCACCCTCGTCTACCACCATAATAACAATAGTAACAATAGTAGTAGTAGTAGTAGTGGTAGTAGTAGTAGTAGTAATAAAAATAATATAATAGTAATAGTAGTTTTAGTAGTAGTAGTAATAATAGTAGTAGTAGTAGTAGTAGCAGTAATAAAAATAATATGATACTACTACTACTACTACTACGACTACTACTGCTGGTACTACTACTACGACTACTACTACTACTATTACTACTACTACTACTACTACTATTTCTACTACTACTACTACTAATAATAATAATAATAATAATAATAATATAATAATAATAATAATAATAATAATAATAATAATAAATAATAATAATCATAATAATAAATAATAATAATAATAATAATAATATTACATTATTATTATTATTATTAAATAATAATTATTAAAATTATAATTATAAAACACCCGATATGTGGCGTTTACCATCGCCACAGGTTCTTTCCCTCCCCTGTCTTGTTGCCCCCCCCCACCCGATCATCCATTCCATCTCCTTCCTTCTCCCTTACACCGGTGGAAGAGCACTGAGCCCTCTATGGGCTATGCTTGAAAACATATGCGTTCTAAGGACTGTCGGCGAACTTTTGCTCGTAGGTTTACATTTATAGTAATAAAGTATTGCACTTAATATATATATATTTTTTTATTTCCCGATTTCGGGTGTGAGACACCCTAGATTAGTGTTAGTGTTACCAGAACTGAGGGTTAGTTTTCCAAGGTTAATGGACTGAGCTATGCTGTACGAAGTGAACAACGGTTTATGGAGTGAATGATGCTGTATGGAGTGAGTGATGCTTTATGGAGTAATGCTTAATGGAGTGAGATATGCTTTGTGGGGTGAACACTGGTTTATGGAGTTATGCTTTATGCAGTGAGTAATGTTTCATGAAGTGAATGATGCTGTATGGAGTGAGCAGTGCTTTATGGAGTGATGCTTAATGGAGTGAGATACACATTATTACAGTAGGTGAACATTGGTTTGTGGAGTGAATGATGTTTATGAAGTGAATGATGCATTATGGAGTGATGCTTTATGGATTGAGTGATGTTTCATAGAGTGAATGATGCTGTATGCAGTGAATGAAACTGTATGCAGTGAATGATGCTGTAGTTGGTGTACGTCAAGGGTCGCCCACTTCCTGCCTTTTATTTATATTATATGTCAATGATTTGATAAAACTTATTAAAGAGAACTGTAGAACAGATGGATTCCTGTCATGGTTGCATCTTCTTGTCTTAATGGATGATACAGTCTTATTGGCTACTAGCAGAGTAAACATGATAAGGAAATTACAACACTTAAAAAATTTCTGCTATGATTATGGTATGAAAATTAATGAATCTAAGACAAAGTTTTTTGTTATTCATGGCACCGTAGTAGACAAGCAATCATTAGTATTGGACGGGCTTGTGGTAGAGTCGTGCAGTCAGTACGTGTATTTAGGTTCACCATTCACTTGCGATGGTTCTGTATCTTCTGCAGTCAGGGTTCATGCCAGTACTAGGATGGCTCATGTTAATAAATCTGTCTCATTTTTAAGAAGAAATAACGATATCCCATTTATAGTTAAAAAACGAATTGTGGATGCTGCACTTACGTCGGCCATCTTGTATGGTTGTGAGTCTTGGCTAAATGCAGACTTAATGCCAATAGTAAAACTGTATAATTGGTCAGTTAAGAACTTGCTTGGTGTCAGGACAACAACGTGTAATGATGTTTGCTATAAAGAATCCGGTTATCCTCCACTTAAAGATTTAGTAAGGAGTAAGCAAAGGAATTTTTTTAGGAAAGTGTGGCATGAGAGCTCACTTATGAACGATGACCCCTTAAATTTTGCTCTTACCTTAACCCTTAATACTAGATATTCTACATGCATGTATGTGTCAGAACTTATAGATAACGATGTAGATGACATAGCTGTGGAAATGGAAACCCTTAAGAATAACATATTTCAGTCTGTCTCATCAAGATGTACTTATAGAGAAATGAACCCGAACCAAGGCGTACATGATATTTATATAGTAGGCATACAGTGCGAGAGGACCACAGAACTGCATTCAGTCGTTTTCGGCTGTCAGCACACTGGCTGGCAGTGGAAGTAGGAAGATGGAGTAGGAGGGGGCGAGGCCGCCTACCCATTGAGGAGCGGCTGTGTACGTGTGGACAGGTGCAGACAGAGTTACACGTAGCGCAGGACTGTCCACTCTCCCAACATATTCGTGACACTTATCAGTTTACAACCCTTAGTGATTTATTTATGGGTAGATTTGATAATGCATCCCTGTGCTCAGTAATTAACTCAAGCCTAAGAGTGTATCCTGCCCCAAATTACTAGCTCTCCCTGTGTACGCATTTTAATTATTTTACTCTTTGATGCGTGTGGCGTGTGGATATACTATCTTTTTATTTTTCCAGTTATTACTAGGCAATTTTTCTTCAGCTTGTGTAGCATTTGTGTAATTTAAGACCCCTTTCAGGGATGATAGGGTCGTTTACGTGTAGACGAGTAAAACCAGTGAGCGAGTTGCTTGCTTCAGGGGTTAATGTTCCTATCAAATAAAAAATCAGATGATATTTGACGAAAACTTTATCTGTGACAGTGCAACCATTTTATGTCTGTCAACGTTGTCATAGACGGTATTGATACTTTTCGTTGAGTAATATTTGTTTATGGAATGTGTGCTATTACAAACACTGTATAGAGTTAAGGATAGTCCTAAAGAATCAGATTAAGAATAATATTGGGCCTCAAATCATTGTAATTACATAAATTACCAGTATTAATGTATTATTGTGGTCAATAAAATATCTGTCTATCTATCTATCTATGCAGTGAGTGAGTGAGTTAGGTCTTATGGAGAGGATAACGTTTTGTGGAGGTATTGATGTTTCATGAAGTGGATGACTCTTTATGGGGTGGATGATGCTTTATGGGGTGGATGACGCTTTATGGAGTTCTATCTTTCTGTCTATCGCCAGACACCTTAATCCCGTAAGGGGTGGCCACAAACACATCGCCTCCATGTCGCCCTGTCCCCCGCCATTTCATTGCCCTACTCCCAGCTCACATCTCCCTCTCTCATATACCTCTCCACTCCATCCCTCCATCTCATCCTTGGCCTACCCCTCCCCCCCTCCACCTCACTCACATACACTCTCCTCGTCAGTCTCTCACTCTCCATCCTCTCCAAAAGGCCAGACTACCTCAGTGTGTTTCTCCTAACACTTCCTATCAAATCCTTATCCACACCACAATGCTCCTTCATTTCCTCATTTGTCCGTCTGTCTCTCCATGTGACTCCACATGCTCCTCTCAAATAACTCATTTCCACTGCTCTCACTTTTGACTTCTGTCCCTCCAACAAGGTTCAAGATTCTCTTCCATACGTTAGAATTGGTATCACAATACTGTCCTGTAGTAGTTTTTTCACTTCCATGCTCACTTCCCTGTTTCTTATCGCTGCTTTCAAGGAACGAGCAATCTTTCTTCCCTGTTGCACTCTTTCAAGCACTTCATCCTCTAAACTTCCATCCTTACTCATCACAGTACCCAAGTATTTAAATGCACTCACATTTGCCATTTCCTCCTCATCCAGCCTCACTGTACTATCACTGACTTCACCTCTCTCAAAGACCGTAACTTTACTCTTCTCTACATTCACCTTTAGATTCCATTTCTTACACACTCTCCCAAACTCATCCACCAAGCCTTGCAGCTTCCCTTCGTCTTCACTTATCAACACAGTGTCATCAGCAAACAACAGTACAGGGATTTTCCAAACACTGCCCTCTCTCACTAGGGATGCTCCAACATCCACTGCCTTACCTTGTATCTCTCTTATAACCACATCCATATACAAATTTAAAAACAATGGAGACATGACACATCCTTGTCTCAGTCCAACCTTCAAATTCACTCAGTTCACTATCCACACGCACTGGAACCTTAGAACCCTCATACATACTCTTCACAGCCTTCAACAAATTCCCATCAATTCCATATATTCTTAATACTTTCCACAGTTCTTGTCTATCCACCCTGTCATATGCTTTCTCCAAATTCATGAAGGCCACATACAACTTCTTTCCCTTCTCTAGAAACTTTTCCACTAAAGATCTAAGAATGAATATCTGATCTACACAACTTCTTCCCTTCCTAAAACCTCCCTTTTCTTCTCCAACTAAGTCCTCTGTTGTTTCCCTAATCTCTGTCAATAAATATCCTACCATATACTTTTCCTATTACACTAAGAAGATAAATGCCCCTATGATTACCACACACTTCTTTTTTCCCCTTTTCCTTTGTACAGGGGAAAAATTATACCTGACGTCCAATCCTCCAGGACTCTACCTTCCTCCCATGCCAATCTGCACATCTTCCACATCCACTCCACCACTATCCCTACCCCATGTTTCAGCATTTCACCACACACTCCATCAATTCCTGGGCCTTTCCCCATTTTAATTTTTTTCATTGCTTCCACAACCTCCATCCTACTGATTTCTTCCTCTCTTCTCACAACCCTTCTTCTCCCAGTCATTCCCCAGCCACTTATACTTGCATTACTTTCATTCTCTATGTTGAACAATTCCTTAAAATGTTCTCTCCACCTGCTCACCTTTTCTCCCTTCTCTGCTAGTAATCTACCATTTTTTTTCTTTCACTCCCCAGCTAACTTCTTTGGCTCAGTGTCTTTCTTTACCTCTTTCCAGAACATTTTCTTACATTCCCTCCACTTTTCACTCAAGTTCCCTCCAAATTCTTCATCCACTTTCATCTTACTCTCTCTTACTAATATTTTCACCTCTTTCTTCCTCACTACAAATAACTTTATGGAGTTATTGATGCTTTAATGAAGTGGATGATGCTTTATGGGGTGGATGATGCCTTGTGGAGTTCTTAACGTTATATAACGTGGATGATGCTGTATGGAGTTAAGTATGCTTCATGAAGTGGATGATTCTTCATGGGGTGAGTGATGCTTTATGGAGTGAGTTGGGCTTTATGGAATGGATGATGCATTGTGGAGTGAGCGATGCTTTATGGAGTGAGTTTTGCATTTCAGAGTGAAATATGATTTATTGTGAGAGTAATGCCTTATGAAGTGGACAATGAAATATGCCGATTTTTGCTATTGTTTACTTTACACTTCGGGTCAAGGGTCATAATCTAATTGAACATGGACCTTTTCTAATGCCTTCTCTTTAATGTTTTTCTTCTAGTCCAGGGCCTGGATATGGAGTTCGAAACAGTTCCGAAGGCATAGTTCATGACAGTTGATTTGAGCATGGGGCACCTCTAGCTTCAAGAATCAACTAGGTTGAATTTCGTAATTTGTGGTGTTAGCCAGAAACTGCCATTATCCTAAATTGCCACCATCAGGTCAGAGCCAAAGAAGAAATATTTATATAATCTGATGGAAACGTAATAGATACATGATTTTTGTGTTCATTACAAGCCTTTCAAGTGTGCCTAAAACAATGGGACACATATGGTAATTAGGTACCGAAAGCTAAAATGGGCGCCGTGCAACATCGTACATGATAACGTGTTTTATTTTTGACAGAATATAGTTGGACAATGAAATTAGGTATATAATTTGGTGTTTGTCAGTTATACCCAGCTTACTGGTGATGTCCTAAAAATGTTGCCAAAGCTTACTCAAATTCAGTATTATCACCTAAATCTGCCACAACTTTGGGAACGTATATACCTTTTGATGGAAGTGTAAAACTTCAGCTGAGTATGGAGCTTTCAGCCCACTCTTTTACAGTACTGTTTATTAACACTGTTGATTGTATGGTTAAGTGTGTATAGTAATTTTAGTAATTTTCGTTCATTCTTTTACATATGTGTATAGTAATTTTCATTTTAATACAAGTGTGTATGGTATTTCTCTTTCTTTTCATAGATACTGACATCCTTAGAGGTCCTTATCATGGCAGAAAGAATGAGCAGAAAGTATTTGAAGGTGACTTGACTTGCAATCCTGACTAGAGCACACTGATTGCTGAAATGAAATATTTGACGGAAGATGTCATGCATTTTCCTGGAGGACGAATCCGTTACCTTTGACTTTATGCTTAAAATTCAGTTATATCCAAACTTAGCATCATTTGGAACATTCGATCGGGCAATTAATGTGTTTTTTTCCGTGGCACGCTCAGTTTACCCCTGTGCCAGCCTGGAGTCATCCATCAAAGCTGGAGAAAATTTTCATCGTGCTGGTGGAGTGGTTCTGTTGACCCTACTGATATCACTGCAACTGTCCTGATACCACAATAGATTGACAAGTTTTGGACATCACCAATCAACAAACCAAGTTGGAACAGGTGGCCCCCCACCTGGCATCTACTCCTGAGCTGTTGAAACTGACTGTCATGCTCAGCGGGTGCATCACAGATGAGGAAGTTGTGCCAGCATAGTTGCTTCAAGCCAGCAGTTTGTTAGCCCTACCGTCTGTAGCTGAATCTGTCGAAGCAATGATATGTCGTATGGAAGACGCTAACAATCGCCTTGAACTTCCCTTTGGATCGTGAGAGTCGTTGGCTGCTTGTGATATACTTGTACAATGATGTCCAATAATAGTGTGATTACTTCACTTTATCTCTCACTAGCGCGAGGGTGTCTTCAAGGGTTGTGGGTAGACTTTGGCTCTGGTGAGCATAGGTGTCACGTACCGTTACATTATTATTCTGACAGATAATTTGGGAGTGAGACTGTGCAGTGTTATTGTGAAGACACATATACTCACCTGCGATGGCATCAGTGGGAGTGGAACAAAACACGCGGCTCTCTCCAGTGACCCACAGAAGTTCCTAGCCAATTTCACACAGACAGATCCGTTAACTGAAGACATGGCAAAGAAAGCTAAGGCGTATCATGTTCACATGTGGGCTGATCCAAGTCCCGGACCTATAACCAACTTGAAATGGAGGGCCATATCCAACATTCATTGTTGAAACCCCTGAAATTCCAACCTCCAACATCAAGTATCATTCATGGCCTCATCTAAAGAGCTCTCCTTGTTGTACAGTTCGTAAGGTCCTGTACCTACGAGATGAACCCCCACGCGACCCCAGATCCAGCGAATTTTGGCTGGATGATTGATAATGACATCCTCTTGCCTCCAAAATGTCTAAATCCACTAACCCATGTAATGCTTGCTATCTGTACTGCTTGAGAAAGTGTAATACAAAAAACTGCCCTTGCAAAAATGCAGGACAAAACTATGTAACCTTCTGTCACAAGCATGAACGATCAGTGTGTAAAAATAAGTAGCTAGCCTATTAGGTAACTGACATTTTGAATTGTGCAGATAGGTCAGAACAGTAAATTTTTACACTTCATCCACTGTCTGGGTGAAACATGACAATTAGGTTGACTAACATTTACTGTCTATGGTTTCGTATCATACGATAATGATTTAATTAGTATGCAAATCATACCGTGTACGTGTAAATATATTTTCATATCGTATCACATAGCTACAAATAACCTTGTTAATTGATCAGCATAAATTTTATTCATATTGATGCTCGTATTTTCTTCTGTACTGTGTAATCTCTTTCAGTAAACTTATGATTATACAGTAATTACATTTATTATTAGCCCAGTATTATCACGTTATGTAATTCAAAGCATATACCGTAACTGCTCTTAGTCACTAAAATAATCTTTCTACTATGTCTGTGTAAAAAAAAAAAACAGGTACATGTTTTCATGTTTGACGGTCTTTGCGTGGTGGCTGACTTGATTTTCGGTACCTATGCAATGTCCACCATGTTTTTTTTTTTTTTATGACCACTAGATAAGATAATCTGAAAACCGTACAATAAACACAAAAATCATCTGCCTACTACGTTGCTGTTGAAGTATATTATACACATTTCTTTGGGGGCTCTGACCTGATAGTGGCCATTTAATAAATTTTCTGTTTCCGGCTTATGATAGAAATGTCGGAATTCCACCTAGTTAACTCTTGACGCTAGGGGTATCCCATGCTCAAATCATCTGCGCATTCAACCCCCTCAGAAGGGGATGCAAGCCTCTACATCCAGAGCCAGTAACATTCCTCTTATATGCTACTGATGACACATGCATCGATTTTAAGATTATAGAAATACCATACAAGATAATGATCAGGTATATTATGCATTAATAATTCCTATGAAAGTGGTACCACGGTGACTTCTGTACTACCTAGTATACGGTGTCTTGCATTGTTAACCCCATAACTATGAGATGTTTCTACCTAAGTAAATAATTTTTTGTGACAATGGTAAGAATAATATCCATACGACATCACTGTACTGAAGGAGTACCTTGCCTACATATTGCCGCATGGATCATGATGTGTGGAAGGGCTTTAACAAAACTATATTCATGTTCACCTTCCCTGTTTCCCCTCTCCTTATTCTATTATTTTCTTGTCATGGGTTTCTCTTAAAATACCACATTCTTTATCCTCACATGATTTTCCTTCATTCGTGAACTTTACCTCACCAGATATTTACTTACATCCGTTTTTCTCTCTGCACATATTTCTTCAATCCATACACCATTTTCCCACACTTCATATAATCCCATTCCTCTCAAAATATTCGCTCTCCTTAAAGTAATCCTCTCCACCCATACTTTCTATCTAGCCTCAAATTCTCCAGTTTCCATGTTTCCTTTCTTAGCATTTCTCCTTTCCTTTCATTAATATTGTTTTGTCATATTCTCATCTCCCTACCATTTCTTTCTCACGTTTTTTTTTCCTATCTTCCACTTTCCCTCTCCTCACACTTTTTCTTTTATTTTCCACATTCCCTCTCTTCACTACTTTCTTTATTTACCAGTTTCCCTCTCCTCGTACCTTTTTCTCCGAGTTTCCCTCTCATCACATTTCTTATTTTTGCTCATCCCTTTAAATGGGACTACATTTTTCTGTTCACGATTTTTCCCCGCCTCAGGAGTGTTTAGTCTGTTAACAGAAAATAGGAAAAATTTAATATACAGAGAGAGAGAGAGAGAGAGAGAGAGAGAGAGAGAGAGAGAGAGAGAGAGAGAGAGAGATCCATGTTCCAGATAGCACAAATCATATGGCATTATGTTAAAATTTGAAGGTATGGTAAGGAGTTGGAAGGACACGGCAAAGGATAATTAGAAATTAAAGGGAGATTATAGATTGCGTGATGGACACGGGATGTTTGTAGAAACGACGTAATTATCCCTCATGCAATGAGACCAAATGTCAAACCTGTTAGTAGAGGACAATAGAAGCCGGAAAAAAAAAGAAACGGAAATATCAAGAAGAGAGGTAGGACAGAAGAGAAGAGGACAGTAAGGAATGAAAGACTGAAGACAAAAAGGTCCCTTTGAGTCGTCTCTGACAACAAGCAGGATTACTGGGGAAGTATTAGTGTTGCCACACTTTTAGATGGGAATTATCGTATCGTCTCTTCAAAAATAAAACTTTTTCGTTGGCATTATCGTACACTACTAATTAATTTTTCTATCTCTTTCTTTCTACCTATCTATTGCCAGACTCTTTAATCCCGTATGGGTGGCCACAAACAAATCGCCCTCATGTCGCCCTGTCCCCTGCCATTTCACTGCCCCCCTCCCAGCTCACACACCCCTCTCTCATATACCTCTCCTTCCCTCCATTTCATCCTTGGCCTCCCCCTCCCTCTCCCCCCTCCACCTCACTCACATACACTCTCCTCGTCAGTCTTTCCCTCTCCATCTCCATATGGCCAAAGCATCCACTCACTAATCTGACGTATTTTAAAATTTAAAATTGTCGATGATACCTTCGTGTAGTTACGGAAAACTTACCCATTACATTTATCTTCATCAGTCCCGTAATTTTGTAAGGTACTGATGTGTTCTTTGGTGTATATTTATCACTGTGTTTTGTATCAGAATTAGGGTATACCATGAAAATCTCTTAATAATAATATTATAATAATATAATCATATCCTTCATTACAAAAAATAATGTAACGAAAAATACCCTTTGTATCAATCTAGAAAATCAGTCTGACTAGCAGCAAAATGCGATCCATAGAAATTGCATACATAACTCTTAGAAATGTGCTTCCTCGTGCAGATGATAACTCAGCAAGACCATAAAAGAAGTATTTTCAGTGATCATTATATTAGCCCTTCAGATTACTCATCTGTCAAATCGTGGAACAACTGTGCATGATAGGCTATATGTGCCACAAAATTTCCTGCCATGCTAACTTTCAACCCAAACTTAGCGTACAAACTGTACGATAATAAATGGTATCGTACATCGTACCAGAGGCAATATTATCGTACATATACGATAATTATCGTACGTGTGGCAACACTGGGAAGTATTCTTCTCACTCACTCTCCTCTCCAGGGACAGACAGACAGACAGACGACAAAGACAGACAAAAGTAATAGATCTGTGATGTGGAGTTTAGTAGGCTGTGTTCATTACCACTATAATGAGGTGGTCGTGAGTATAAAACATGTCTTCCCCTGTTTGTTTTGACTGCTGACCAAAAGTATTTATGTACAATTTTTTTCAAGTTTTTCTTCGCCCTGATGATATTATTCACACTAACTCCTTCAGTCCGATAACGAGTTTTATATTTATGACATTCCCAGACGATGTTATTATATATGTGGAGACCATTTCTAGGGAAGTGAAAGAATACATATAACCCTCTCAGTCCATGTCTGACCTTATCTGAGTAAAATCATCTGGATGTAGCAAGTATTAACCAATATTTCATATGATTCTAGGCGGTCACCCCTTCCGATCTGAAATCAATTCAGGTTATGCCTTGAACGATGCTTGCCAAAACATCAGGCCTGGTTGTGTAATGGCTTCTGAGATATGACACTTCAGACCTTTCACGTTTATGTTTAGTGGCAGAGACGATAAGCTGGCACGTGATGGATGCATGGCCATGACGGAGGAAGTACGGCCTATTATTATGGGCTTTGTGTATAGCCGGATGGAGAAGGAAATAATTTGTGTGACTGGTATGGTATCATATCTATCCCAAGCACTTACGGCAAGTCAGAATAAAGAGAGAAACCTGTATTGTACACAGGAAAAATCATCTGATAAATTACCAATATGCCGGGAATCGAACACGGGATTCTCAGGTGAGAGCCAGGCAGCATACCACTACACTACGACCAGGAAAAATTTTATGCGCGTTGTCACAATCTTGTAACCAACGTCCCTCCTCCCCCACTGTGGGCATCAAGAGGATGAGTTAACCCCCTGGCACTCGGGCAAGTAGATGCTTTTAATCTATCCCAAGCACTTACAGCAAGTGAGTACAGGTTTCTCTCTTAATTCTGACCTGCCGTAAGTGCTTGGGATAGATTAAAAGTATCTACTTGCCCGATTGCCAGGGGGTTAACTCAACTTCTTTATGCCCACATTGGGGGCGGAGGGACGTTGGTTACAAGATTGTGACAACGAGAGTTTTACCCGGTAGTGGTGTAGTGGTATGCTGCCTGGCTCTTACCTGAGAGTCCCGGGTTCGATTTCCGGCAAATTGGTAATTTATTAGATGATTTTTCCTGTGTATAGTACAGGTTTCTCTCTTAATTCTGACTTGCCGTAAGTGCTTGGGATAGATTAAAAGCATCTACTTGCCCGAGTGCCAGGGGGTTAACTCATCCTCTTGATGCCCACAGTGGGGGCGGAGGGACGTTGGTTACAAGATTGTGACAACGTGAGTTAACTTTTACCTGGTCGTGTTGTAGTGGTATGCTGCCTGGCTCTCACGTGAGGGTCCCGGGTTCGATTGCCGGCATATTGGTAATTTATCAGAAGTCTGCAGATAATACTTGACATCCTCCTATTCCCTAAGCTTCTCCTCCTCACTCTCATATTCTCCCTTATCCACTCTGTCTGTCTGTCTGTCTGTCTGTCTCTCTCTCTCTTTCTTATTTTTTCACATGTTAAAACCATAATAAGGTTCTTCAACCACTGCATTCCAGCACATGAACATCAACACCACCATTTTCATTTTTCTCTATCTTTTCACATGTTCCTCTTAAGCATATCCTACGAATTTCGATACTGTTAGTACCTAGTAGGCAGATAATTGGTATTTACGACAATAACCATATCAAAGCAGAAAGGAATGGAATAGATGAAAAGGATTATGCAGGAAGGGTTGGCATAGTTGTGGAAAGCTGGTCATACAGAAGGAAGTACTGTCTGTGATAAGAAAAACGTATTTTGGATTGAACAAATAAGCGTATTTTGGGTAGAACAATGATATGCAACTTATAAATAAGGAAGCAAAATATTAGGGTGGGTGGGAGGGATAGGCACCGGTGATGATGGATGTGGACCTCAGCAAAAACAACTATACCGTCTTAAATTCTGGTATTGTAGGTCGATTGGTCATCGATTAGTCAATGCCACTCGGCTACAGAGTGGTTAATGCTACTGGCTGCCAACCTACCTAACAGCCAGCACCAAGGTTCGAATTTAAATACACAACTTAGATGTCCACGCTTTATGGGTTGATAGGTAAAATGATTTCCTGTCTAGAGGAAGCGTCTGTGATAACCTGAATGGTGCAGCGGCCTAGAATTCCAGGATAGTGAACAACCTACCAAAGATTGAAAGGCCAAAATTACGAAGATTGGCATCGTGTCTGTGTGATTTTTTTTTTTTTTTTCAACGGCCGGAAGTCCATAAGGTTTATCCCTGCATGCAAAAACAAAAGCAAGATAACAGAGAGCCAAATTCGAGATCCGTTCATTTCGAAATGCTTGGACACATTGCGTTTGAAAGATTAGAGGTCATAGGCAGTAGGAAGTACAGACAGAGGAAGACAGTTCCTGAGTTGACATGTTGCATACATGAAGGACTGGAAGTAACAATTAAGGCTTGCATTCGAGATGTCGATGAGAAAGGGTTGAGAGTTTGTTGCTAGATGGGTGCTACACGCCCAGCATAATTGTGGAGGGATCCAAGCAAACAGTCGAGAGATGCAGCGACCGTTGAAGTAGCGATAAAAACGAGATAAAGATGCAGCAGTGCGGGGTAGAGACAGGTTGAATAGAGCCAGTAAGAGGAGGAGAGTTAAAGAGACGAAAAGCCTTTGATTATACCTTGCTCAGAACAGCTGTGTGTGGGAAGCCTCCCCACACACGAGAGTTGAACTCTACACAGGGGCGAATGAAACCTATGTATAAAGTCATCAACTGTGCAAGGGTAAAGAGGGAACGGAGTCGACTTAGCACATCTAATCTCTTGGAAGCAGATTTTCCAAGAGTAGTTATATAATCTTTCCAAGATAAAGCCCAAGAGAACGAAACCCTAAGTATGTTTAAAGATGGCGCAGGGTTGAGTCGTATATTGTTGAAAATTAGAGGATACTCCTGTGGAAGATTCTGTCGGGTTGAAAAATGTAAGAACTGAATTTTTGATGCATTAAAAACAACAAGATTGCTTTTACCCCAATCAGAGAGCTGAACCTAGTCAGATATTAGGTGTGCCATGGCCTCAAGCCCTGTTTATTGAAGTAATTGCTGAGATGGACACTGCACAAAGCAAATGGAAAGGTACAGGGTGAAGTTATCAGCGTGTGAATGGATAGGGTTAGATGTACAGCTTACGAGTAGAATGGCATTGGTGAAAAGAAAGAAGAGAGTTGGTTATAGGACACAGCCCTGGGGAACACCACTACTGACAGCTCTAGAAGAAGAGAGGTGGTCGTCTACATCAGCAGCTAAAGAATGACTAGAGAGGAAGCTATAAATGAAGGCAGAGATGGAAGGACAGAAACCGTCTGTCCTCACCACTATCTTTTTACTAATTTGAGCAGAACTGGATGAGACTCTAGGTAATAGTGAGCTGCATGAGTTGGGATGATGGCGGGTGATGAGACATGCTGGGGGAAGTATTTGTTGTGGAGAATTTAGGATGGCTGGTGAGGTGTCAGTCACATCTGATAGAGGAGGAAATGGGTGGAATGGGCAAAATGATGAGGGTGTGATAGATGGACTGGACTACAATGTTTTGGTCGTTGCGCCTCAACATCTACAGTTGGGCAGGACGGAAGGAGAACTAGTGAAGGAAGACACTGAATGAGCGGTGGTGTTGTCGGTGGGAAAAGAAAATCGCAAAAGTTTGGTGCTGGGGGAGGTGGGAGGTGGAGGCTGGTAGACAATAAGTAGCACTGGGAGACAAGAGTATGTGGGATGGACGGGGTTTGTGGTGGATGGTGCGCCGGAAGAGGGGCAATACACACTATGACGATGGATATTATAAGATAGTAGGAATGGGCGTGGCGATGGTTTACTTACCTTTTTTGTTTGCCTGTTTGTCGTTCTCTATGTGTCCGACTTCGAGAACAGAGTAAGGAACCCGTTTGCTGAAGTCCAGCACTCCTACGTGCTACACACCTCCACTTGTCACCGTTTTAGCGTTAACACCCACCGTCCATATTGCATGCATATCTGTTTCATGCAGGGTTGGTGTAATGGTATTAGCTGGGATGGTTTTACATTTTGGCGAGTCTTTGAGAGAAAAATAAAGTCTGCTTTAAGGAAATTTGAATACTTTATAATGTTCCCCGGGCACCAACCGTGATTCGAAACCGTGTCCACCGAGACAGTACACCACCCCTCTGCGGACTCTGCTATCTCCTCCAAGAATGAGGCGGGGAAAGTAAATATCACCAAGAACAAGAAGAACGTAAGCCCACATAGCTTTCTTATATCTGGTGTCTAATGACTCACGTAAAACTGTTCTCAAAGGATTAGTGAAGTATTGCTGTCAGTATAACAAGTCTTTTCTACAGTAAATAAAATGGCCTTGAAATCGCAAGTACAGAATAACTGAAAGGGATCATCAAATTATAGAGTTTATTATATCTTTATTTCTTCTGATTCCTCATACGGAGGAGACTTTCTTATGAATAAATGATATTGAAATACCAAGAAAAGAATAAGAGGAACACATAATGGCGCTGAATGTGTTAATGAAGTAATCTTGTTCTTGCTATGAAGGGACTCTCCTAAGCTGATTAACAGAGCCTGGTGGTAATGAGAGAAAACAAGCAAATACATCACAGAATTTTGAAGAAGCTAACGAAGCATCCCTACCACTGTCCTCTCTTCTTCAGTCAACACAGACGTTTAAGTCTGATATTAATGCGTCCATACAGTAAAAAGACAAATGAAGTGGTCTTAACAGCACTCCTCTCTCCCACATGCAATCCAGACCTTTTAAAGTTTTATGGTCGAGTTAATTTACAGTGGTGAAGTGGTTACCCTGCTGCCTTGCGGCTCTTTGTGCTGGCAAAGTTTTTGTACCGTCTGGTAAAAGTATACTCCCCACTCCCCTCTCTCTCTCTCAACTGAAATGCTTCCCGTTCCTTTTGTCTTCTGTATCCCATTCTTTGCTCTGTATCCTCTTCTTTTATTTTTCTCATTTGTGTTATTCATTCTGTTTCCTCAAATACATTTCCCTCAATCTAGCTATCGTTCTTTACCATTTCCATTTACATTCATTCCTGTTTATCCCAGGCACATGTCTGTTGTATTTTTGTTTCCATTAGACGCTTTTAATCAGCTTCGGAAAATCCACTGGTAACTGGAGAGGTTACTGAAAACTAGCAGGGGTTACTGAATGCCTGGGGTACAAGAACTTTTTTTCTCACTATCCACCCCATAATGGAGTTTTTGATCTTTCATCGACCCCCATGTATTTGCTAACACAATATAATAATAATAATAATAATAATAATAATAATAATGTGGATGTGATAGGAAGCGTTAGGAGGAACACACTGAGGTGGTTTGACCATGTGGAGAAGATGGAGGGTGAAAGACTGACGAAGAGAGTGTATGTGAGTGAGGTGGAGGGGGGAAGAGGGAGGGGGAGGCCGAGGATGAGATTGAGGGACGGGGTGGAGAGGTATATGAGAGAGGGGTGTGTGAGTTGGGAGCAGGGCAGTGAAATGGCGGGGGACAGGGTGACTTGGAGGCGTTTTGTTTGTGGCCACCCCAAACGGGATTGAGGCGTCTGGCAATAGATAATAATAATAATAACAATAATAATAATAATTGTAATGCTAGGTGAAAAAGGCCTGACCCCTCGGTCCTAGAACACCTAACTTGTAGCGGGGTCCTCTTTTGAGACCAGGGCTTAGTGCAAATAAGAGAGAGGTAGGACACAAAAACTCCAGGCAATAACCTTTACACGTGTATACTTCAGTCAATCACAGGACAAAACAGCAGATAGTAAACCACAGAATTTGGTGAATGATAAAACCTTAACTAGATAATCAGTATCTCGCAGGGTACTAATTCAACAGGCACTGATGCTAACACTCTACGTTTAGTGTACAGGTTTACTTAGAACACAGGGTCGCGGTGCACGTGGGGGAGTCAGGGGGGAGTCTCACACGGGGGGGGGAGGGGTGATGCACTGAGGGTCTGATTATAGTTCTAGTAGTATCGAGTGGGAGTTGATATTGAGGAGTTTGACTTGTTACTTTCTGGTAGCAAGGGGGTTTTGGTAATTTATTACAGCACGAGGTTTTCACATACGCGTCGAATGCCGCGAGGAGATTTACTATGGGAGGGTGTAAGGCACTGAGAGTCTCTTTGTGTTTACAGTAATATGAGGGGGAAGGTATTACTAACACTTTCTCTTTACTATTTTCTGGTAGCAAGGGACATTTGGATATTTTACTAATGTGAATCCCTCGGGTTGCGCGTCTTACTGATTTCATACAAGGGCGTCACTCCGTGAGTCTGATTCACCAGCACTTAGACTCCGCACTTGTTATTATTAGTCAGCCCTGTGGTATCATTCATTCCCCCTCTATCTTCTCGTGAACACTTGACCTGTTATTCGGGGTGCACTATATCAGTATATCTTTGTTACACTAACTTGGGGAATTATCACACTTAACATGAGTCACTTATACAGTGGGGGCGGTGGGGAGACACGCCGGCGACAGTTCTGCGGGAACTGGGGCACCGCCAGGGGAGGGCGTGCCCGGAAGGCACGGGATGACTCACAGGGGCGTCTTCTCTCGTCCTGGGCTGCAGGTGGCGAAGGGGCCCGTATTCTCCGGGCTGGGTACAGGGGTGTGGGCCTCAGGACTGGGGCCAAACAGGTCCAGAAATCTCTGGCTCAGATCTCGGCCGGAGCTGGTCTTCCGCTGTCGAGGCGTAGAGAGGTCTCGTCAGGGCGTCCTGGGGAGGGCCTGGAGTTCCCTAGGGCTGCGGCCCCCAGAGTCAAGAGGCGTCATTAGGGAGGGATTGCGGCACCAACCTGAATCAGGGTCCGTCAGGTGGGTCTTCTCCAGGGCCAGGCGTAGGGAGCAGAGGCCAGGGGAGGCATTAGGGCCTCTCTGGAATCCTCCTGTCTCCACTGCGTCGGGAGTCTGGGCCCTCGTCTCACGCTGGGGCGGCAGCACTGCTCTTGCCTGTCTCCAGCCGTGGGACCCGGCTACTGGCCATGGCTTCCCAAGGGCACGGCTATGAGGCACCAAGGCCTGGCGACTGGCCATGGCCTGAGTGGGGGAATCAGTGCGCCTCTGGGCACCTTCAGAGCGGCTACTGGCTGTCTGGTGAAGGTGGGAGCAGCTCCAGGCCGACTCCAGAGCAGCACCTTTGGAGCGGCTACCGGCCATCTGATGAAGGCGGGAGCGACTACAGGCCATCTCCTTCTGCCGGAGGGAGGAGCGGCTACAGGCTGACCTGGGGGCAACACCTTCAGAGCGGCTACCGGCCATCTGACGAAGGTGGGAGCGACTATTGGCCATCTCCTTCTGCCGGAGGGAGGAGTGGCTACAGGCCAACTCCTGCAGGAGGGGGTGTAGGGCGACTGCAGGCTGTCCCTGGAAGAACACCTTCTGACGAAGGCAGGAGCAGCTACCTGCCGTCTCCTGGTTACCCTCAGGTAGGTTGTTCACTGATTCCCTTACGAGGGGCGGGCGGCTACCAGCTGTCCCAAAGAGGAAGACACCTTCGGAGAGGCTACAGGCACACTCCTGTTGAAGGCGGGAGTGGCTACAGGCCAACTCCTGAGGGGTGCTGTTTGGAGCTGGATAGACAGCTCCACCCCGATCTGATCCGGCGGTACCTCTCCCCGAAGGTAGTGTCCTATGTCTGCTAGGGCGACGGTGAGGTGGCTGCGTGTCATAGGGGCACACGGCCTGGGCTGACTTGTGCCGTTGTCGCACTGAGTCTTGCGGTTTGGCTGCGGCTCCTCCGTGGGGTCCTGGTGGGGGTGTCGGAGAGTTTCCCGGGGGCACTATGCTGCAGCGCACGCATTTTAATAATAATAATAATAATAAAATAATGGTGATACAGAGTTGTGAAATTTCTTTCTGTACATTCAGAGGAAAGGGGAAACTGTCTACCCGATCATGCAATATGTATGCCGATATAGTTGGGAGCAATGTGGTCATTTACAGCTGTTTTTAATCGTTTTTATTTATGGAAGATGTTGACTCCTCCTCAAGAATTACTGGGAGAGTCACTCTTCCCAAATATTGCATTATGGATGAGGGTTCATTATACAACATGTGTCATAAAAGACTTTGTATAAACTTGTAGAGACGTTTGTAGATCAGTCATATATATATTGAACTTGTGTACGAGCGGTTGTTATATGTGAATAGCTTTGTAAGTAGATAATCTTGGTTCCCTTTTGTCATACAATGACAGGAGAGGTAAAGAATAGTATGGGACTATTTTCATTTGTCTTGAAAATATTAACAAAGTCTCTCTCTCTCTCTCTTTCATGTTGCTAAGCTCTTCTCCCTACTACCTGCCGGTTCTATGGCCTGTCTCCTTCTGAGCTCTGCTTCCTAAATTCTGGTGTAGCAGGGATCGTGTCACGTGTCTTACACTGTGGTTGGAAAGTTCTAGAACTCTGTGTGTGAGTATGTGTGTATGTGTGTGTATGGTCATGAGGTGCTGTCGTGTGCCTATAAAGCATTCCTTGAGTTAAGAGTGTGTAAGCATGTTTAGCATTGCTCGATTCTCGCAGACACAATACCTTCTCATCATCTGACTTCCTGCTTCTATCTGTCTGTCTATATATTTATTTATCTATCTATCTATCATGATTTGTAATTATAATATGGACTCATAACACAAGTACTAAGATATCAAAGCCATATCTGCCCTCCTTTTACTGTTTCTGAGAACTTTTTTATTTGGTGAGGGGTAGAAAATCGTATAAAGTGGAAGACCTTCCATGTAATGAGTCAAACTCTACTGCGAAGTTTCAGTGAAATCCATCAAATATCCTAGGAAATACAGCGGTTGCATGCACATCTACATATGCACACACGCATGCACGTGTGCACACACACAATACACTACTACTACAACTACTACTACTACTACTGCTAATAATAACAATAATAATAATAATAATAATAATTGTTCTCCTAGGTGTTTAAGGGGCAGCTTCCCGTACCTAGAATGCCTAGAGCATAGCTGAGTTCTCTTTCTAGACCGGAGCTTAGAAAAACAAGAAGGCCAGGGCATAACAACACAGGGCAACAACCTTACACGTATATTGACAAATTCAACTGTGGTGGAACAGGTAGACAATCTTATACAATCTCATAGGCAAAAATCAATATATAGGCTAGTATTAGTGGGTTGAGTATCACACAGGATACTAGATGTACAGGAGTCTAAGTCTGGTTCAGGAGGGCAAAGGCATTATTACACTGTCCATGGTGAGAAGGCACTGTCATGAGGCATTCACCGTTCTGGCACTAAGTCTATAGGCTGAGCACAAGGGGGGAGGGGGCTGTGGCTGACTCTGCACAAGGGATGGGAGTAATTGACAGCACTAGTTGCAGGCACCATTATACAGTAGGGGGCGAGCATAGTGGCACTGTTTGTAATATTCACTGTCTGTGCTTTTGTATTTATAGTCTTACGTTCTTACTTGGCCCCACTGTACACTTGTAGCTGGATTTCACTAGGGCGCCTGTTCTTTTACTCACTCTACACTGGTATCACGGTAAACTGATTGTCGTGCCTTAAGTGCCGATCTCACTGTTCACAGTTAACTCACTGTCATTAGGTCCACTTTGTTTCACTGGGGGGGAGGGGAGGTCCAGGGCTTACAACTCTCAGCCTAGGGTAGGCAGAGGACCTTTGGGAGTCCCTTTGTCCCGCGGCCACGGGACCACTCTCAGGGGCATCGTTTCTCGGCTGAGGCTCAGGCTGTGTGTGGCGAAGGGCCCCTCACTTGGGGCTGGGGACTAGGGTCTGGCCCTCGGGACTGGGGCCAAATTGACATTGGAGGTGTTTACTCAGGTGCCTGGTGGAGGACGGGCGTCACTTTCATAGGGGTGGGGAGTGGGCCCGCCCGGGGGTCTGGGGGATGTCCTTGGAGGGGCGCCGGCGGCGGTCTTCTGCTGGGAACGCCACCATCAGGGCTGGGCTGTGGCATCGTTCCCAGCCGGAGTCCGTCAGGTAGGCGTCCTCTTCCTCCGGATGGAGGGAGGACAACCCCGGGGACAGTATGGGGCCTCACCACCAATCCTCAGGATAGTGGTCCTCCTCCTGGAGGTTGCCTTGGTCTGGGAGGACAGGAGGGTAATCTGTACTCCTGCCAGAGGGCAGGACTGAGCACAGCTCACCGTCTCGTTGTGGAGCCACAGGGGGTGAGAGACTTTAACATCTCCCCGGCGCGGCTACCAGCCGTTGCTGGGTTCCCTTGGGCAACAGACGGAGGGCGGCTACAGGACATCCCTTTGCTGTCAGCGTGGCTACTGGCCATCGCCGGGGCCTGACTCCCTGATGGGAACACATGTGAAGTGTGGCAACTGGCCTTCACCTGCCTTCTGTTGCAGCTACAGGCCGTCCCTTAGCTGTCAGCACAGCTACTGGCCATCACCAGGGACCGACTCCATGACGGGAACACAGGTGAAGTGTGGCAACTGACCTTCACCTGCCTGCTGTTGTGGCTACCGGCCGTCACCGAGGTCCCACAAGGAGGACGACGTGCAAGAGAGGAGCGACTACTGGCTGTCTCCCTATGGGTGTGGCTACAGGCCGTCGCTGGTGTTGTGCCCTCCAAGGCAACTACAGAAGGAAAGGGGACGTACCAGTCTCTCCCCAGCAAGGCTACAGGCTGTCGCTGGTTTCTGTAGGGGGTGTGTGCAGCACTGAGCAGAGCGGCTACAGGCAGTCTCCTAGTTTGTGGCCCAGCTACTGGCCATGACCTTTTTGGTGAGCAGCTACAGGCCATCCCTTGTGCCCGGCTACTGGCCATGGCCCTTTTTGGTGAGCAGCTACAGGCCGTCTTTATATTCTCTGAGTGGCTACAAGTCATATCACGTGCCCGGCTACAGGCCGTGGCTGGGGTGCTGCTCTGAACTGTTAGGCCAGTTCCACCCCGATCCTGTCGATGGTTAGTTCGCTCAGATAGTAGTGTACTTTAGCTAAGGTGGTGGCAGCGGGCAGGTTCCGGGGAATAAGGACGTGTGGCCCGGGTGAACTTACGTCCGTATTGCATGGACACTTTCCATGTGCCATCTAGCCCTCCATGTCCTCCTGGGGGTGTGGTGGCGACCTGAGTTGCCACAGCCGGCATTTTTCCACCGTCGTTGGGGAAAAAGTCACGACCCCATGACTGCAGGTAGTAGGTCTCGGTGGTGCTGGTGGCAAGGGCCGGCATTATATGTTGCATGAGATTAGTCCTATTTGAGGTGGCCTGATTTTCATTGAGGTGGGGGCTGAAGGTAAGGAAAAGTGTGGAGGGCTCGGAGGCTGTGAGAAGGAGTTGGAGGAGGTGATGAGGGCCCTGGACACGGTGTTTCCTGCCAAGGGTTGGTGCCCAGGTGGCCTGTCATATCTCATGGGAGGTGGTTGTTCTGTCAGGGGCCTCAGTTGAATGCTGGCGATGGAGGCAGTGGTGGTGTATCTGGCGGGAGGGCATGAGAGGCGGCCAGAGTGAGTGGTGGTGGTTTCCCAGGTGGGCATGGGTGGCGAGGTGATAGAGCAGCCTCGCAGTGCCGTGGCTATACGGGGCGTTGGGGTGGGGTGGGTGGTGTTGGGTGGTGGTGTTTGAGGTGTGGGCCTGGTGGCGGTGGGGGAATGTGAGGCAATGACGGGGGGAGTTGATGTGGAGGTGGAGGTGGCAGGGGGTGGTGTTCGGGGGTGTGAGGGTGCCCTGATGCTGGAGGTGGGTTGTGGTGGTGAGGTGGTGTTAGGCATGCAGGGTGAAGGAGCTGGTGGTGAGAGGGTAGGGGACTGGCTGGGGAGACGAATTTGCGGCAGTGGGGAGTCGGCGGGTGTGGTGTCATGAGATGTGGAGGGTGAAGGAGCTGGAGGTGAGGAGGTGGGAGGCTGGCTAGGGAAAAGGATTTGTGGCAGTGGTGAGGTGGTGGGTGATGTGGCGTGAGGTGTGGATGGTGAAGGAACCAGTGGTGAGGGGGAAGTGCGGCTTTGTGGTGTTGTCCAGACGTTTGGTGATGAGGTGGTGAAGGTGACGGCAGGGGGCTGTGCTCGTGGTGGAGTGGCTGGGGATGGATTTGGGGCCCCTAGGTCGGGTGGTTGTATTGGCGGCAGAGGTGGGGTGGCAGGAATTGAGGTGCGGGATGTAGCGGGTGGTGAGGCGTTCGGTGAGATCAATGGGGCTGAGTTGGGGGTCCATGGGGATGGTGAGGTTGAGGGAGGGGTAGGGAAGGTGACTGAGGAAAAGGAGGTGGGAGAGGGTGAGGGGGAGGAGAGTGGAGCAGGGCAGGTGTGAGGGTTAGTCATGTTGGCGGGGAAGGTGAGTGGTGGTGAAGTGTCCTGGGTGGGAGGCAGTAAGCAGGGAGAGATGGTTATAGGAAGTAGGTTAGGGGAGGATAAGGTATGGGTTCTGGGGGTCCTGTTAACCCGAGACGTCCCATTGACGTATGGGTATGTTGCAACATTTTGCATTTGCCAGTCTCGATGACGTACTGGTATGTTGTGTAATTGCAAGGTCCCTAATTTGCACAATTTTCAATTTTCGCACGTGATTTTTCGTACATATACACGGGACACCTTCCTCTATTCCTCTACAAGATGCCAAGCAGGGACAATGCCTTACACCGCATAACTTCCCCCCCCCCCCATTGTCTCTGCAATTCACCTTTTACCAGTGACCTGGCCAATAAAGACATTCAGGGCCAGAGTGATTCCCCAATCGATGACAATATGGAGGACAAAGTTTACATAGCATTAGAGGAAGAAACAGTCAGAAATGATGATCAGATAATGTGGCAAAAGAAGGTCGGGAATGGTGATGAGTTAGTGAGTGAAACAATTGCTTATAATGCCTATATTACTGTTTGAAAACCAATATACTCTGGTACTTCATATAAAATCGTACCAAATAAATAAATAAATACCGTTTATGAGTGGTTCGGAATAGTTATCCTCCCATAGAACTCGTTTTCTTTGCAGCCAGCCTGATAGAAAACCCTGTAATGTAAGGAGGTACTCTTACCTGTATCGAGTATTTTAACCCCTTAACCGCGGGGCGTCACTTTCGTGACGCCTGGGAGCAAGGGATCATACCGCGGGGCGTCGCTTTTGTGATTCTGTGTTATTTTGAATTCACCCGGGCTTTCCAGTGGGGGCTTGTATCATCTATCAGTACTGACAATGTCCAACACTAGTCAGCACTCCTATTCTCATCTGTACTCCCATCCATTGTTGACAATTCAGCCATTTCTCCCCGTTCTTGACTCCCCTCCCTACCCCCCCTCCATTACCCTATGCTCTCGCCTGCCCGGCCATGCAACGCTAAGTAAATCTTCCCTGGAATTTTTCACTGATTTCATCCATTGAAATAAGCCCTATGTCGTATTCTTATACCAAATAATATATACAAGTAAGAAATCAGGTAAGTGAGAGTGCCATACACCTGGAATTGGCTAATTATCACCTGACAACACCTCACGTGCACTCGTTCGCTAATTTTCGCTGTTTTTTTCCCCTTGAAATATGCCGTATAATCTATTTTCGTAATAAATATACATGTAAGGAGAGAAGGGAGAAGCCTAAATGATATTTACATTCACCTGGAACTACCTAATTTATAATGTATTGTCTAGATTTCCTGCCAATCATATCAGTGCTACACAAAGCTGTTTCAAGATTTAACATTGGTAGCTCTGATTATATATCTCCTAAGTAGGCCTCTAATCTATTTTCGTAATAAATATACATGTAAGGAGGGAAGGGAGAATATTTACATTCACCTGGAACTACCAGATTTATAATGTATTGTCTAGATTTCCTGCCAATCATATCAGTGCTAGACTTAGCTGTTTCAAGAAGTAATATTGGTAACTCTGAATAACCCCTAAAGCAGGCCTCTAGGCTGCCCCTGCGTTATCAGTGTACTCTCATCTTCCGAAGTGAGAGGATGTACGTTTCATCTTGCTGACTTCAAGGCCTTTTTTTCACCCCCATGGAAATGGCTCTGTGACCTTTACCCCCTACTAAACCTCGCGTGGAAAGAGGTAAAGGGCTGACAATTGATAAAAGAGTGACTATGATCTTTCTATTGAGTAAAACAGTGCAAGTGGAATTGTAAATAATGTGTAAACAGCAAGTGAAAGTAATGAATGTAAATATACGTGAACAATGGAAAATAGTTTTATAAGTTATTTCAAGTGACAGTGCATAACACAGTGTAAATAAAATAGAAATGTAAATAACGTAAATAAAATAGAGAACGTAAATAGAAATGTAAATGAGTAGTATTATAAGATTACGAGTATATACCCTAGGAGTAATGAAAGTGAAAGTTTCACTCTAGCATGTCTGAATGCTATGAGTTATGAGAGTGAAGATGAAAGTGACATTCAGTCTCAATGCCAGTATACAGGACGAGAAAGTGAATGCTACGTATTTTACTGAAAGAAATTGAATCCCTACAGTGACAATAAACTAATACTACTGAAGGAAACTTATGGATAAAGACTGTAGATATATATAAGTGTTATATAGTAATAGAAATATAAAGTGTGAGGGGTTTTATGAATAATAAATGACAGGCTACCATGAGCGAACTAGTGCCAGTGCAACGATCAGACGCGCTCGTAATTTCCATTGCTTTCACAGTGTTTTTTTTTTTTAGTATGGATCCCAAACTACTTGAAAATTGTAGAATAGTGTTTATAGTGTTTGTATCTGGCTGTGGTAATCATATTACGGGTTGTCGGGAAGTGTAAAGTGGAGACTTCGTTACCCTACTTCAGAGGTCTCCACAAGTCCTACGGTAACCGACGAAGGCTCAACAATCATTCCAGGAGAAAGCTGAAGGTATGTGCCATAAGCATATGTAATTTTATTATTCTAGGACTAATAACTGATTTTTGGCAAATATTTTTTGAGAGTCTGTCGGAGCCCAAATAACCCCGCGGCACACGCAAGTTATTGGTAAACAAGCTCGCGGTGTAGGGGTTAAACCTCCGGTGAGCGATTTTTCTATGAATTTTCGATGTTTCTCACCAAAAGCGGAAGTTTTAGCCAAAATTTTTTTTTTCCAAAAATGGTCGGGACTGGGCGGTGTCGGAGGTGCGAAAGTGCTCGGGATGTGACGGGTTAAGGGGAAGGCAGGCCTTGTGTCGAGGGAGAACAGGACAGGAGGAGGCAGTGGTAGCAGAGAAAGTAGTGGGTAGGGGAGCGAGAAGATGAGGAGTAGGAGAGGTGGGAAGGTTAGGAATCGGGGAGGGTGAGGGGGTCCGTCTGGGTGGTGAGGTTGAGGGTGGGGTAGGGGAGGTGACCGGGGAAAAGGAGGTGGGTGAGGGTGAGGAGGAGGAGGGTGCAACAGAGCAGGTGCACTGGTTAGTCGTGTTGGTGGGGAAGGTGAGTGGTGGTGAAGTGTGCTGGGTGGGAGGCAGTAAGCAGGAGGAGATTGTTTTAGGAAGTAGGTTAGGGGAGGATAAGGTATGGGTTCTGGGGGTCCTGTTAAGGGGAAGACAGGCCTTGTGTTGAGGACGAACAGGATGGGAGGAGGCGATGGTAGTGGAGAAAGGGATGTGTAGGGGAGTGGGAAGGTAAAGAATAGGGGAGGGTAATATAGGAGATATAGCAGAAAAAAAGACATTCCATTTCCCCCTGTCATAGACTGGGGGGTGATGTGTTTGTGAGGTGGCCCCTGCCAATATGGGGTGGTGTGGGGTCAGTGTGGGGCATCTTCTGCATCAAGCTCTGCACCTCTTTGTCGAGCTTGTGAGTGATCAGAGTATGAGGCGTCATCCTCGGTGCCTTCGACGTGTGGTGAGGAGGCTTGTGGGCGCCCCGGGGTAGTTGCTTTTGCATTGGGAAGCTCCTAGCTGCTCACGGATGTCGTGGATAGGGCATCCGTGGCTGCAGGCAGAAAATTCCTACGGGTTAACAGCAATGATGTTAGAGGGGAATTTATTGATTGTGCTGATGTGTTGAGGAGTGGGGTGGGTGGCTAGAAGGCACCTCATTAGTTGGATATCTTTGTCCCGGTCTCCCGTCGGGTAATGTATTATAAAGTGTTTTTTGATGAAACTAGGGAGGATCCTGATGAGTGTGTTAAACATAAGCTGTTCCCAGATTTTGTCATTTGCTCCTGGGTAAGTGGTGGTGACAAGTCGCCTAGCCTGGATCAGAGTGTTGTCCAGGTTGCCATTATATGCTAAACTATCCAATTGAGATCGTGCCACTAGCCTTCCTAGTGAGGGTGTGATGGCTTGAATTACCAGTCTTGTAAAGTCCACCCATGTTAGCCTGGGGATGACTTTCAGTGCAATATTGGTTGTGGCATGGCCCAGTAGTGGCAATGTGACAGCTATTTTCTGCCTGTCATCTTCAAACCCGATATCCAACAATGGCTTGATTATTGCTAGATATGTGTGGATGTTGTACTGTTCTGGGTCGAATTTGGGCAATTATGCGTGCAGTTTCATTGCCATTTTTAAAGATTTCCCTGTTGGTCCTCTCTGTATATGCCTGGGTCAAGAACCACCACTGTCCACCAGAGTTATGCTAGGTGTTTAAGGGGCGGCTTCCCATCCCTAGAACGCATAGAGTGTAGCTGGGTTCCCTTTCTAGACCGGGGCTTAGACAAACAAGAGAGGGCCAGGGCATAAAAACACAGGGCAAAAACCTTACACGTATATTGACAAATTCAACTGCTGTGGAACAGGTAGACAACCTTACACAATCTCATAGCCATAAATCAATACAGAGGTAGTCTTAATGGGTAGAGTATCACACATGATACTAAATGTACAGGAGTCTAAGTCTGGTTCAGGAGGGCAAAGGCATTATTACACACTCCATGGTGAGAAGGCACAGTCGTGAGGCGTTCACTGTTCTGGCACTAAGTTTATAGGCTGAGCACAAGGGGGGGGGGTGGCTGACTCTGCACAAGGGAGGGGAGTAATTGATAGCACTAGTTGCAGGCACCGTTACAGGGGGGCGAGCATAGTGTCACTGTTTGTAATATTCACTATCTGTGCTTTTGTTTTTAAGGTCTTACATTCTTACTTGGCCCCACTGTACACTTGTAGCTGGATTTCACTAGGGAACCTGGTCTTTTACACTCACTGTACACTGGTATCATGGTAAACTAACTGTCGTGCCTTAAGTGCCGGTCTCACTGTTCACAGTAAATTCACTGTCTTTAGGTCCTCTGTTTCACTGGAGGAAGGGGAGGTCCAGGGCTTACAATTCTCGGCCTGGGATAGGCGGAGACCCTTTGGGAGTCCCTTCATCCCACAGCCACGGGACCACTCTCAGGGGCGTCATCTCTTGGCTGGGGCTCGGGCTGTGTGTGGCGAAGGGCCCCTCATTGTTGGGGCTGGGGACTGGGGTTTGGCCCTCGGGACTGGCGCCAAACAGACGTTGGAGTAACTCTCTTAGGTGCCTGGTGGAGGACAGGCGTCGCTTTCATAGGGATGGGGAGTGGGCGCGCCCGGGGGTCCAGGGGATGTCCTCAGAGGGGCAGTGGCTGTGGTCTTCTGCTGGGGAACCACCATCACGGCGGGGCTGTGGTGTCGTTCTCAGCTGGAGTCCATCAGGCAGGAGTCCTCTTCCTCCGGACAGAGGGAGGACAACCCCGGGGACAGTACAAGGCCTCTCCACCAATCCTCAGGGCAGTGGTCCTCCTCCTGGAGGTTGCTTCGGTATGGGTGGACAGGAGGGTAATCTGTGCTCCTGCCAGAGGACAGGACTGAGCACATCTCACCATCTCATTGTGGAGTCACAGGAGGTGAGAGACTTTGGCGTCTCTCCCCGAAGTGGATACCGGCCGTTGCTGGGTTCCCTTGGGCAACAGATGGAGGGCGGCTACAGGCTGTCTCTTCGCTGTCAGCGTGGCTACTGGCCGTCGCCGGGGCCCAACTCCCTGACGGGAACACAGGCAAAGTGTGGCAACTGGCCTTCACCTGCCTGCCGGTGCGGCTTCTGGCGGTCATCTAGGTCCTGCAAGGAGGGTGATGTGCAGGAGAGGAGTGGCTACAGGCCGTCTCCGCCCTACGGGCGTGGTTACAGGCCATCGCTGGTGTCGTGCCCTCCGAGGCAGCTACAGGAGGAGAGGGGACATACCAGTCTCTCCCCAGTGCGGCTACATACCGTCGCTGGTTTCTGTAGGGGGTGTGAGCAGTATTGGGTGGAGTGGCTACTGACTGTCTCCTAGTTAGTGGCCCAGCTACAGGCCGTGACCTTTTTTGGGAGCGGCTACAGGCCATCTCTGGTGCCCTGCTACAGACCGTGGCCCTTTTTGGTGAGCAGCTACTGGCCATCTGGTGCCCGGCTACAGGCCGTGGCCCTTCTTGGTGAGCGGCTATGGGCCATCTCAGGTTCCCGGCTACAGGCCGTGGCTGGGGTGCTGTTCTGAACTGTTAGGCCAGTTCCCCCCCCAATCCTGTCAGTGGTCAGCTCGTCCGGACGATAGTGGTGGCGGCAGGCAAGTTCCAGGGAATAGGGGGCGCGGCCCAGGTGAACTTACGTCCGTATTGCACGGACACGATCTGCACGCCATCTAGCCCTCTGCGTCCTCCTCTTGGGGGTGTGATGGCGACCTGAGTTGCCACAGCTGGCATTTTAATAATAATAATAATAATAATAATAATAATAATAATCTTCCTTCGTGACTCTACACTGAGTAATAAGCTAAATCGCTTCCTGTACACCAGGAAACCATTTACTACACAGGGTGGTAACCATTTCACCAAATTATGGAGCCAGGTAGTTTAGTGGGCAGTTGATGCATTCCAATCGGTTTGAGCCGGTGTAGGTTTATATCCAAGGGTTGGTTTGACTTTATTGCTCACTTAATGGTCCTCTGGGATGAGTGAGACTGGTCACACTCATCTTAAATGCCAGGACCAACTTGCCTAGCCCAGGGCTCCTTTGCTTCTCATTGGGCAACACTGGATTAGATGATGGATGGATGGACAATAATTATAATAATAATAATAATAAGAAGAAGAAGAAGAAGAAGATATAGTACAAGAAATATGAATCCCATTTTAAATGCAAGAATGGTCACTCTCAGAGTCTAGTATCCTTGGCTTAAGTCTGATTGTTTCTCCCTGCCCTGCACCTTTGGCCTTTGATTGACCTTTCTCAGAATTGAAATATTTCATTGTTACCTACAAGCTTAGTCCAACTGGATCAAGTGCTTAAGTCAACTTTACCACGTTACCTTGACTTCTGACCTATTGTTTGGAAAGTAGAATCAGTTCATCCCTGGCTAACCCTAAGCCCTTCCACCTGGATGGGTAAACACACACACACACACACACACACACACACACACACACACAATCTGAGATAAAGCACCGAATATCTGACCCTTCCATTTGACCTTCACATCTGGCCAATTGATCTTAATACAGAAGCACTTCCTAGGATCAAAACAGAGTTAACTTTAATCATGGCGTATAACCTGTAACATTTCTCGGACAAAAAATTTATCACCTGTGGCTCTGATGGTCCCAAGCCATTATGATGAAATTTCTTCCATCACCTTTCCAAAATCTTTCTAATAGACGGAAAATCAGACAGACAGGACATATTAGTTGGCAGACAGGTGGTCTGCAGTCCTTATGGACTTGAATTCGATTCCCTAGCAAATTTTATTGATCTCCCATATCCACCGGCATGACGTAAACCATCTCGTGAATACCCATAATATCTACCGACATGTAAATCATCTCGTGAATACTCATAATATATACCGACATGAAATAATCATCTCGTGAATACTAATAGGCTACACCAGTTCTGAATTCAATATGGACAATGGGTGCTAGTGCTGAAGTGGTGACATGTGGAGATATGTCGGACGTCCAGTAAGTCGTGGCGCGTGACTCTGAGGTTGTCAGTATCGTGCCCTGGCAACCTACCTGTTAGCAGTGCTCCCGATTTCGTGTATGATGTGTGTCTGATTCATGTATAATATGTTCATGTATAATAATATTCATGTATAATATATTCGTGTATAATATGATTCGTGTATAATATGGTACGAAATAGAACGCACGGTTGACATGTAGCTGCCAGGGTACGATAATGACAACCTCATAGTCGTGATCAGCGGCTATAGGATTGTTGGGTAACAGAGAACGGGATTAAAGCCTACACCAAGATTCGGACTCAAAAAAAAATAATAACTACCCTCTCATTGGCTCCTTTTTACAAACGGGTGTAATAAATTAATTTAACTTGTTTCTTAAATCATTGACAACTCTTGAGGAGGATACACCTAAAGCCTCGTACAGACTAAGATACAAAGTCGCGCAACATTGTCTCTGGACTGTCTCGCATCTGTCGCAGAAAAATCGAAATTTGTCTCGCAACAGTCGCTAGACACTGTCTCTGGGTCACGTACACACCAAGATACTTTATCCAGCAAAAGTCGCGCGACAATGTCACTAGACTGTTGAGCAACTGTCTCAGGAAAGTCTAATTCTGTCGCCGGACAGTTGCGCGACAGTCCAGAGACAAGATTTCGGCTGTATCTTGTCTCCCACTAGATATGGGAGACAAGATACAAGTTGCTCGGTGCGGAGGGATTTGGCAATGGATGACGGATTTTTTATTTTTTTATTTTCCTTAAAGTTCACACTTAAAATGGCACCCCTCGTGCCATGAGGCGTCATTATTCACATATTTTAACATTATTTATGCATAACAGTTGTACATACATTGAATAATTATATGTATATGGTTCAATCCTAAATAACTAGAGTATATTTATACACTTTAATTTTGCATAAAAGTTATACATCATCGTTGAAAGATTATACTGTATGTATACGGGTCTGTCCTAATAATAATTATGATATATTTACACGTTTTACATACATCGTTGAAAAATTATGTGTACGTACATGGTTCAGTCATGACAGTTATTAGCTTTAATGATTCCCCGGTTGGTTTTGGCAATTATTCACAAACACACACACACACACACACACACACACACACACACACATATATATATATATATATATATATATTGCCAGACGCCTAAATCCGGTTCGGGGTGGCCACAAACAAATCGCCTCCACGTCGCCCTGTCCCCCGCCATTTCATTGCCCTGCTCCCAACTCACACCCCCCTCTCTCATATACCTCTCCACCCCATCCCTCCATCTCATCCTCGGCCTCCCCCTCCCTTTTCCCCCCTGCACCTCACTCACATACACTCTCTTCATCAGTCTTTCACCCTCCATCCTCTCCACATGGCCAAACCACCCCAGTGTATTCCTCCTAACGCTTCCTATCACATCCACATCCACACCACAATGCTCCTTTATATCCTCATTTGTCAGCCTGTCTCTCCATGTGACTCCACAGGCTCCTCTTAAATAACTTATTTCCACTGCTCTAACTCTTGACTTGTGTCCTTCCAGCAACGTCCAAGCTTCACTTCCATACGTTAGAGTTGGCATCACAATACTGTCTTGTAGTAACTTTTTTCACTTCCATGCTCACTTCCCTGTTTCTTATCACTGGAATCTTTCTTCCCTGCTGTACCCTTTCAAGCACTTCACCCTCCAAACCTCCATCCTTACTCATCACACTACCCAAGTACTTAAAGATACTCACATTTTCCAATTCCTCACCATCCAACCTCGCTGTACATTCGCTGACTTCACCTCTCTCAAAGACCATCACTTTACTCTTCCCTACATTTACCTTTAGATTCCGTTTCTTACACATTCTCCCAGACTCATCCACCAAGCCCTGCAGCTCCCCTTCGTCTTCACTCAACAACACAGTATCATCTGCAAACAACAGTACAGGGAGTTTCCAAACACTACCCTCTCTCACCAGGGCCACTCCAACATCCACTACTCTACCTTGTACCTCTTTTATTACCCTATATATATATATATATATATATATATATATATATATATATATATATATATATATATATTTATATATATATATATATATATGTATATATATATATATATATATATATATATATATATATATATATATATATATATGTAGGTGCGGGCACTCCACCATCCACTCACTCGATGTAGTGCTGCTCTCGGGTGTCTGCCCTTTCCTCTCCTCCATTCTTCTTTACTTCCATCTTCTTCTGTGTTTCTTTCCTTCAATCTTTCCTCCTCCTTCTGTCTACGGGTGACTTTACACTCCCTCTTCTGTCTTTCATTCCTTCATTCTTTCCTCTTCCTTATGCCTGTGAGTGACTCTACACTGGTGACGAGACAAATGGTTTTCTGTACACCAGGAAACCATTTACTACACTGGGTGGTAACCATATAACCAAATTTTGGCGCCTGGTGATTTAGTGAGTAATTACGGCGCTCCAATCGGATTGAGTCAGTGTGGGTTTATATCCAAGTGATGGTTGGGGTTTATTGCTCACGTAATGCCACTCAGGGATGAGTGAGGCTGGTCACTCTCATCTTTAATATCAGGAACAACTTTCCTAGCCCCGAGCTCCTTCGCTCCTCATGGGGCAATGTAGGATTGGGTGACGAATGAATGAAATGAAATATATATACCGGTATATATGGTACATATATATATAAATATATATATATATGTATATATATATATATATATATATATATATATATATATATATATATATATATATTCGTCCATAAATGTATGTAAATCTTCACATGTACATTTTACTTGTGACCGGAATATCACTTCTTGAGTTTAATATGACAAATGTTGGTTGCAAACTGATATTTCATAATTCACATGGTGGATAGCTCAATCACGGACGCGCGACAAAGTCGCTGGACTGTCTCTCGATTGTCTAGCAAGTCCAGCTAGAAAGTAGCAGAAATGTCTAGCGACCGTCTCGCAACAGTCTCTAGACAATCCAGAAACAAAGTTGCCTTGTCTCCAGTGTGTCTCTGGACTGCCGCCCATCTGTATCTGGATTGTCTCGCAACAGTCGAGATACATAGGCGCTCGACTGTCTCTAGACTTTATATCTAGGTGTGTACAAGGCTTAAGAAACACTGATGAGTTTCAGTTGCGAGTTACCACGCTCTTTCAGTTTTGCTTTGTACCTTTACCTTAAAAACCTCATTCACTGATCGGTTTATTGACCCCCTTTGACCTCCCATGCGTTCTTCAACACCCCTAGGTGTTCTTCAAACCCCCACGCATTTTTCAATTCCCACTACATTTTTCAGCCCTTGGGACTTTTTTTTTTTTTATTAATACCCTATATGTGTTTCCACCTTCTGGCGTTTTTTAACTCACTAGGCATTTTCCAAACTCCCAGGTATTTTTCAACCCCCTAACCATTTTTTTAACCCATCGACCTCTGCCGGTAGATACAGACTACATTCCATTTCAGAAATGAATCGTAAGTAAATAGAAAGAATTATTTATTAACGTACAGTATATCATTGGACTAAAATGGTTAACCCATTCAGGACGATGGCACGTTTGTCAGTAAATTATTGTAATCTTCAACTGTCTTTATTCAGTTCAGGGAAAGCTAGTCAAATAGAGAAAATCAGATGTAGCCTTAACCCGAGGCGTCCCATCAACGTATGGATACGTTGCAACATTTTGCATATGCCAGTCCCGATGACGTACTGGTATGTCGCGCAATTGCAAGGTGCATAATTTTCACAATTTTCAAATTTCGCGCATGATTTTCAGTACGTATGGTCACTCGACCTTCCCCTACTTGCCACCAGGCGGGGACACTCGGCGACCCCATGCCACCCGCGCTCACCCGCGTCTCAGTCACTTACCTGTTAGCAACGGTCCTGCTCAGACATGACGGATAGAGGTCTCTCTGAGGAGGAAATCCAAGCCACCTTGGATGCATTTACAGGCGACAGCGATTCCCCAATGGATGATGAGGTTGTTGACAAAGATTATGTGCAGCCAGAGGAGAAGGAAACCACCAGCAGTGACGAGGAGGTCCCATCCCCCAGGAAGCGGCAGTACGTGATTTATCATGCTGCTAGAGAGGGGCAGCAGGCACAAAAACAACATGCAACATACTCTAGCCAGCCCCAATGTGATGTGGAGCCTGATTTTGATGATGAGGACGAGGACGAGGACGGAGCCATGGGACGTGCTGCCACGTGGTACGGCCATGAAGTTATCACTCATCGTGGCCCCGAGCACACACCATGTCGTACGAGCAGGTATGGGCCTAGTCTTATGTTTGGGGAGGTAGGAAGTGACATGGAGGGAGTGGGGAGTGAAAGGGAAAGCGCAGGGAGGAGTATTGAAAGTGAGAGTGGTGGGAGTGAGTCATCGTTCTCCCGTGGTGGTGTGAGGCGGCAGGGTGTATCACGTGGGTGAGTGAGGGTGAGTCCTGAATCACGTGGGATTGTGATAGAGGGGGAAGGTGGGGAGGAGCCACTCCCCAGAACGTCTTATGCTCCCCAATGTTCCCTAACACGTGGGCGACTGAGGGTGCATAATGAATCACGTGGTGTTGTCATGCAGGGGGAAGGTGGGGAGGAACCACTCCCCAGCATGTCTTATGCTCCCCATTATTCCCTGACTTCATCCCCACAGCCCCCTAATGTTCCCCAAGGCCGTAAGGGTAAGGGATAGGGAAAGGGTAAAGGCCGAGGGAAGAGGAGTGTGAGTGGGGAAGCCCTCCGAACTCCTCCTCCCCAACCTCCCCCACCAGCATCTCCTCCCCACCCAGACGAAGGTGACGATGGAGATGATGGGGACGAGGGATTTGTTTTATGGAATTGGGAGGATGGGAGTGATTTTTCTCCCATCATTCACCCCTTCACTGAGCAGGGGTGCACTGCCTGCATTGCTCCTGGAATTCACCCTAATTCCACCAGGCTGGATTTTTTCCACCTTTTTTTCAGTGAGGGTTTTGTGGAGCAGATTGTTGACCAAACAAACCATTTTGCTAGCAGCCAGCGCTGTGATTACCCAGTCTCCCTTTCAGAAATGTTTTTATTTTTTGCCCTGGTCCTTTTGATGGGTATTATACGACAGGACAGAATTCCAGCATACTGGACAAGGGACCCTGTTATGCTGACACCAATAATTGGCCAAGTCATGAGCCATAATCGCTTCCAACAAATTCTAAGTCGCCTCTACTTTTATGATGCTGATGATCCTGCAAATGCGAATGACACAGATAAGATGAGGCGAATTAGGTTGGTCTTTGATCACCTGAGGCAAACATTTCGTTCCTCATTTTATCCCTATAGAGACCTCGTTATAGACGAGAGTCTCGTGTTGTAGAGGGGCAATATTTCATTTCGGCAGTACATACCCAGCAAAAGGCACCATTTTGGGTTCAAGATCTTTGTTATGTGTGACTGTAGGACTGGTTATGTGCAAAACATAGTCTTGTACACCAGTGCACAGACAGACATAATAGAAGATCGAAGTATTGGACTGTCGGGAGCAGTGGTAAAGACAATGATAGAAGACTACCTTCATCGTGGTCATGTCCTTTACCTGGACAATTGGTACACAAGCCCTCTTCTCGCTTGTTATCTACACAGGCTACGGGAATCTGTGGTACCGTCAAGGTGAACCGGCGTCACATGGTCAAGGTGGGGCGCAAACTTGACAGAAATGAGATTGTCTTCTTCAAGGCAAACAACATACTTGCAACTGTGTGGAACCATAATAGAGAAGTAAGCCTCTTGTCCACGGTTCACTGCCCCTTGATGCACAGTACTGATTCCGTGGATTACCGGAGCGAGAACAGGTGCCACATATGGAAACCTGAGTGTGTCCTAGATTAAAACATAAACATGCGCCTGGTGGACCATTCAGACTCCATGATATCCATGATCGAGTGTGCCAGGACTACGATGAAGTGGTATAAGAAGCTTTCCTTTCACTTGCTAGATATAACAGCTCTGAATTGCCACCGCTTGCACGCCATGACAACAGGAGTTCAGGAAACCTTTGAAAAGTTTGTGAGGGAGCTAACAAGAGAGATTTATTCCCGGTGTGTGGTTGAAAGGCCCTAACACCGCACCCGCACTGCCCCTGTTGCCCAAACTCCCCTGAGAATATCTGTCTACCATTTCCCCACTCCTATCCCTCCCCAGCCAAATAGACCTAGGCCCCAACGCAGGTGTCACGTGTGTAGCAATTCCCGGGTGAGACCCACCACTCAGAGGTAAGACACCCGCTATGAGTGCGTGGAGTGTGACTTGGGTCTCTGTATTCACCCATGTTTCAGCGAGTATCACACCTTGACGCACTTTTGATATGGTGTGAATGCGACAGGACGCTGATACTCAGAAATAAAAGTGACAAACAGACACTCAGTGTAATTATAAGGCCCGTAGTTCTGTAAATAGTTGTATAAAGTGGAAACGGGTGTAATATAAGTGGAAAATTGGTATGTAAGTGTATAAATATTATCTAAGTGGAAACATACGTAGTGAGGGTATTTTGATGCGATGTTCAGACGCTCAGTGGAATATATAAGGCCCGTAAGTATGTAAATATTTGTATTGAAAATGCTAACGGGTGTAATATAAGTTGAAAGTTTTGTAAGTGCTGCAGTTTATTCTAAGTCATATTATTCCTAGCAAGTGTTTATAGATGCGATTTCCTGACGCTCAGTGGAATAAATAAGGCCCGTAAATATGTAAATAGGAGTCTACAAGTGGAAACGGGTGTAATATATGAGAAAAATTTGTATGTAAGTGTGTGAGTATTATCTAAGTCAAAACATTCATCGCGAAGGTATTTTGGTACGATATTCTGACGCTCAGTTCAATAAATAATGCAGTAAATATGTACAGTGCAGTATAGGGTGTAAACGGGTGTAATGTAAGTGGGAAAGTATATTGGGAGTGAAAAAATTAAGTAGAAGTTGAAACACGAGTCGTAGAGATTGTGCTTGCTACGTGAATATGCGCTAGCATTTCGCTAAATGCCCTCGTAATGAATGTAAATAATTGAAAAGATTTACAGTGGTGGAGGAAAGGTTTTATGTAAAGAAATTAATATTATGAAAGTGATAAAACAATATGGTATGTTGAGATACGAGTCATAGCGAGTGAGCTGAGTAAGCAGATGTGCACTATAGTTATGCTACATGTCATCATAATGAATGAAAACAGCTGAAAACATTTACATACAGTACAAAATGGTAAAATGGCATTGAAACAATAGTATACAAGTAGAAAAAATGATATGTTGATTGAAACAAGAAACTTAGCACATAGCTTGTTACCACTCTGATCCAACTCGCTATGCTCGCGTGAAGGTACAATGATTATTTTTCATGTATATGTCATTGTGTAATAATAAGAATTTTTATCCCACCGGTATTCACCAATGTAAAGCTGTAAATGTTTATCCCACCGGTATTCTTCAATCAATGTAATGACGGATATTTATATTCTTACCGGTTGTTGGTACTGGTTAACTTACCCATGGATAATACAGGTGGTACTCGACTTAGAATAGTAGATGATAAATATTTAAAAGAAAGAATTGTGGTAGCGTTTGTAGTTTTTGGGCGAGCTTAGATTTAGTCAGTACCACAGGTGGTCGTCGTTCCCTCAGCGAAGGAATCTTGAATTGGAAGGGGAGTGAATTTGGCTTGAGGACATAATTTCCTTGATTAGGTACACTAATAAAGAAAAGAAAATGATATATACTTTACTTTAATAATTTCTATGCTAATTTCCACAAAACATTTTTAATTACATGACCCTTTTTAGTATGAGAGAAGATTGTACATGTTACCAAGGTTCTGGATGATCATTCCTCTAACATTATTACCAGACGAAAACCATTTGATACATACACGTGATGTATGGAGTTGTTGTACTTTCCTTTCCTTTTTGGCAGTTACTCTTGGGCTCAACAATGGCCTCAAGACAAGGACCTTTTTACGAGCATGGGTTACCTGTTCGGGCTGGCATAGCCTCGAACCAATAAGAATGATTACTTGTGTTCATTTTTCATCCATATTATATATTCTCCTCATGTAATTTTCTAGAATCCAATATCAATTCAGTACTATTTACAGTTCATAATCATCATTGCTAAATAGTCACTAGAAATACATAATCACTCGGGCTTGTCTAGCCTCGAGGAATAATTCAGAAAAGAAATATAATCACCAAGAATACACAATCACTCGGGCTTGTTTAGCCTCGAGGTACAACTCAAATATCACATTATTGCTCACAACCACTAAGTTCCCTTCCACGCTCCTGATTTTCTAACATATTAATATAAGAGAAAGAGAAGGGTTAATGAATTTGAATTTCTCCTTTCCAAGATCACATCACTTTTAAATTTCTATTCCTTATCTACAAAAAATGAAGTTCACTTGATAGATCAATAATACCATTTCAACTACATTCGGTTTATAAAATAATTTATGGGTAGTGTAAGTGTGTATGTAAGAGTCTATGGGCAATACCACGAGAAGGCCTCGTGCACACTTTGACGTCGCCGGTGTCTGGGGACTGAACGAACGTCCATTAGATACGACATCTGGGGCTCGAGTGACTACGTTAAACTCTCAACAATATTACTTCATATAGTCCATAACAAGTAAGGATTAAACAAAGAAAAAGAGGGGGAGGAGGAAGAAATGTGGACGGCTCACCTGAACGAACGTCCATTAGATACGACGTCTGGGGCTCGAGTGACTATGTTGGGCAGCATAGGGACGCCACTGCCAACTCAAATGAGGTGGTGTTTTTGAAATATGGTGGGTTTCAATTCTCTTTACAATTTATTTAGCAGTGTACCCATGAAGCCAGGACTTTTGATTGAATTGGGGAAAATTTGGGATTCATTCCTTACTTAATTTAGATACTGATTCTATCACTATCTCAATTTGAATCTGAGAGCAGCTCATGCCATCTAATGACGGCCAAGATAAACGGGACTTTAAATCCTCACAAATGACATTATTTAGGCCTTTTGGACTGCTAATCTTACATATTTGGGTTCTAGCAGCTTCATTAGCAAACATTTCACAACTAGGTTACGGAAAGAATTGTATATTCATCATTATTCTGTTTAAGGTTTAAACTCGGCGCCCGGCAACGACGCACAAAGGAAGGAGATAAGCTGCGCGCATATGTCTTTCATTACTCGGCCAGATGGGGAATTCCCATAGCTCAACATCCACAATTACATCACCCACTGCATAGATACAGAGATACATACATGTAAAAATAGTTAACCCTACATTAATCATTAATATATGAATTACTACTTAGGGTAGGAACTTATAAACTAATATTCAGGTTACACCCTATCTAACTTAAAATTACAGTACTACTAAACACATACATGAATATCAAATGTGTGGCACTACACGGCTCCCACGTTCGGAAAACAAATTTTACCCAAGTCAATTTTCTATGACATGGGCATGGATGGAATGTTGTTACTCTTATAACTGCTATGAACACTTTGAATTTGGAATACTTTCCCCACAATCGGTGGCACCTGTCGGTCCACATTAAACACCTGATGCGTACCTCGGAAGGTCGCTTACTCACTACATTAGGAGGTATGATCACTCCTTACTCGAGATGTTATGAGGGAATTTATGCCCCAGTCAGCCTCAGGGTTTGGAGGATAGCTTGTCGCTCACCTGAGCTCAACAGGGTCTCTCGAGATTGAGATCACCACGGGAGGCGCTTCTTTACATTCTTCCATTCGCTATCACATTCACTCTGTCCTTTCGCTTCCAGCTTTCCGCCCGCAAGAGGTGAGCGCTCATTCTGTCCTGAAGACTCCACTACCTCACAAACCGTGCTAACTGTAAGGTGAGGGGATTAATTACTCCCCTCGAAGTAAGGCACTTCCCAGTTCCAACAGGAACTCTTCTCTTTTCCTTTTTACACCCTCTCCTCGGGGATGAGTCCACCCGGAACATAACTTTAAGCAGTTATGTTTCACAACATTCGTCACATGCACTTGTCCACTTTTCTAACACTCCTCTATGAGCCTCCGAGGGGCATTCCTCACTCGCGGTGGTAATCGCTCATCTTCGGGCTACGGGGCGAGCTCCTGTTGCAGCGGTTCTAAGAGCCATTCCTCGGTACCGTAATATGGTTTTACCTTTTCAGCAGCCCTTTGTATTTTTTTTCCACTAAATACATTTTCAATTAGGTAAACACTTCCATCTAGCAGCACTTCAATCACTTTATACGGGCCGTCCCATTTGGCATTCAGTTTTCTACAGGTACTTGGCTATATGGTCTCTTTTTTCGCCCACACCAAACTATTGACTTCAACCTTCTGGGCTCTCCGCCTGTTGGCCACCTCCCGGTATCGCCTCGTCATCCGTTGGTTCGTATCCTTTATGAGTGTGTGTGCTATCGCCAGGTCGTCCTCCTCTGCATCCACAGAAGGCAATAAGGTACCAATGAGGCGAGGGGGATGGCGTGAGAAGAAGGCATAATAAGGTTGTTGTCCCGTGCTCGAGTGCACCGCTTGATTTATGACGGTTTGACACGATTGGAGTAGCTGAGGCCAACGTAAGGGGTGTCCGTTGCAGAGAGCTGCTAGGTTGCTTTTCATAGTCAGATGCATCCTTTCAGTAGTGGAATTTCCCTGGGGATGATAAGGGGTGACGTAGAACAAGTCCACCTGGTTCCTCCGGCAGAACTTCTTGAACTCTCCACTCGTGAACTCTCCGCCGTTGTCCAGCACGATACCTCGTGGCGTCCCAAAGTCGGTAAAGTATTGCCCAAGACAGTGTATGATGTGTATGTTTATCCCTGAGGGGATAATATTTTACAAACCTACTATAATGATCTAACACAGTAAGGACATAGCAGTAACCCTGAGATCCAGCAACCATATCAGTCAAGTCACTCCCGATACGTTCCAATGGTTTACTTACAGGCGGGAAATCTTTCCAAGGTTGCTGCAACCCAGTTTCACCTTTGAATCTCTGACAAGTGGGACACTGTTTCACATACTCGCACACATCTACCTTTAGATTTGGCCAATAGAATAGTTCTTCGGCTTTCTTAATAGATTTTTTCTGACCTAGATGTCCTGAGGTTTCATGCGCGTGTTTGATAGCTTCTCTAATGATTGACTTAGGAATCACCAAACAATATTGGATGCTACCATCACTTGTTTCATGGGCAAAATATAATAGTTCGTCAATCAATGCGAACTGGCTCAACATAGCTTTCGGTAGTCTTTTAGCAGGGAGCTTCTCACTACGCAAGTACTTAACTAACTCATCCCACATGGGTTCTTCTCGTTGCTTAGCTCTCATCTCGTCTCGACTAAATCCAAGCCAGTTGGTTTCTGACTGGTGGAATATCACTCTGACAGGTCTAGAAAGTTGATCAGCAACTACATTATATTTACCTTTGACGTACTGCACGTTGTAGTCGTACTCACGCATCTCGAGAATCCATCGGTTCATACGTGGGGATTTGGTTTTTCGCTTAAAAATGCTAGTAAGCGGCTGATGGTCTGTCAAGATAGTAAAGTGGGAACCCCACAAGTAATGGTGAAAGTTGTGGCATGTGAGAACTGCCAATGCTTCTTTGTCTGTTGCGGAATATTTCCTCTCGCAAGGATTGAGCTTTTTGGAAAAGTAACCAATTGGCAAGTTGGAGTTGTCTGGTTGGATCTGACTCAATATGCCACCAATATGGGTGTTGCCCACGTCGGTGGTTACAATGAATGGTCGAGTCACGTTGGCTCTTACCAATACTGGCGCATTCACTAAGCTCGACTTTAATTGATCAAAAGCGGATTGACACTCATCTGACCATTCGAACGCTACTCTGGATCTGGTTAAGTTAGTTAGGGGAGCTGCTATTTTTGCGAACGAAGGTACGTGTTTTCGGTAGAATCCGCACATTCCAAGGAATCTCCGGACTTCTTTTACTTTGGTGGGTCTTTTCATTTCGTTGATAGCCTCTATGTTTTTTGGGTCCGGCGTACTCCCGGCCGCTGAGATTTTATGGCCAAGAAAGGTTACTTTTTTTAACCCAAAGGTACATTTGCTTAAATTTAACTTGGCCCCATTCTGTGTGAGTAAAGTGAATAATTGCTGTAAGCGACTCAGCAACATGGGGAAGTCATCCGCCCAAATTATCAAATCGTCCAAATAATTCTTTACCCAGCCTTGCTTCAGCAATGGAGTAAGAATGTCCTGCATTCGTCGGGAAAATATGGCTGGTGAACATTTTAGTCCGAATGGTAAGCGTCTAAATCTGTAAAGTGTGACTCCATCACTGAATGTGGTTAAATCACGACTTTCCTCGTCCAACATGATTTGAAAATATGCCTCACGCATATCAAGAGTCACAGTAATTATGACCTGCGGCCTGCTCGACTAATTCTTCCAGTCTGGGCAGTGGACAGATATCCGTGGCTAGGTGTTGATTCACGTGGCGATAATCTAAACACATGCGCTTGCTGCCGTCCGGCTTGTTAACTAATACAATAGGAGATAACCAGGCAGCTGTTGATTTTTCAATAATTTCTCTCTCTTCCATGTCTTGCAACATTTCAGCGATCACCTGCTTAGCTTGTTCTGGGTATCGGTAGATCGGTCCACAGCTGGGCTGTGGATCTGCTACTTTAATGTGAACGGGGGGACCGCTGATGGTTCCTAGTTCTCCTTTTTCCAAAATGAAGAGGGGATCGTGTTGCAGAATTACGTTAGCTAATTCTTCTTGTTGAGCCGAATCTAAGTGTGGCCATGTCTGTTCGTCAATTAGCTTTCGGAGTCGTTGAACACGAGTTCCACTTTCATCTGTTTGATCACTGGTAGGGATCAGGTCATTATGGATTTTGGTTACTGAGTTGACTGTACTTACAGGAGGGTCGTCAATGATTTCATATGAGCCTAGAATGGTACCTATCCGAAACAGTTTGTCTTGTTTGGCTCTATTATTGAGGGGCAAATAGACTAGGCCCTCTGAATTCACCTGTAATAAGTAAGGGTGACTATTATGACTGAAACGTGCTTGTGGGTAAAACAGTAAAGTGGTTTTAGGCTCCTCACTCACTGGCACGGCAATGAATTTGGTTTGATATGGGGTGAGTCTCTCTACTGTTACAAGATTAATTTGCTTCAACTGTTGAGGGTTCCTGACGGCTCTAATAGGTGTGGCCTGGACTCGCTCAACTTTTCCTTTTCGCCGTGGAACATAGTTCACGACGTATGGGGCTCCTCCCCACATTAGCGCTCGTTGTGCACCATTCCAGATCAACGGAGATTGTCCGAGGACATCACATCCCAACAACATTTCAGTAGTCAAGTAGGCGTTCGGAACGACTGGACACCACTGTTGATGAACTTTCTCATCTCCCACTCTGATATCTACTTTGACCATACCCAGGATACGGAGTGGCGCTCCTGTGACTCCCTGTAATCTCGGTGGATTTCTCCTCGTGTTAATTTCTGTTCCTAACCGCTTCGCAGTGGCCTCTTTAAGTAAGGTATATCCACTCCCTGTGTCAACAACAGTTTCCACTATTTTGTTATTCACGCTGACACTTATTGTGGGCGATGTTATACCTGCGGTTAGTCAAATAGCCTGATGGGGGAACTTTGTTTGAGTGGCGGTCTGCCTCGCATTTGGACTGGGTGGGTGAACTCTGTTATTGCTCCTTGTCGCTGCGCTGCGATTTATGCGCCCTGGGCAATCATTACTGCCTCTATGACATCCCAACCTACGGCAATCAAAACAGTGGCCTGGTGGTGGTTTGGCCCAACATTCTTGCAACGTGTGTGAACTCTTCAGACAATGACTACAGTATTTTCACCTCGGTGTTACAGTAGATTGTTTTTGATTGAGTTGCTCTAAATTTGTGTTCAAATCCCTTAATTGAGCTTTCAATTCAGTCACTTCCTTGTCTGACTCGGATTGACAATTATCATGGGATGGTCTTGGTGGATTATCAACTACATTGGTATCTGAGGGATCTTCACTTTTATTGTCTCTATCCGGCATTGCATTAACTCTGGTGGTATACCTCTCTTCGAGAAGCTGCCTTTCATTTTCGATCCTGTCAATGAATTTACGGAGTGGATATCCGTCATCAAGGTAAGCTTCCAATTTTTCCCTAGACTCGAGCGGAAGACCATACCACAGTTTCTTCTTGATCCGTTTATCTCGCGAGGGAAACTTTTCTTTCGGGAACTTTGTTTCGAGAGCCGCATGCTTACACACGAACCTATGTACAAACGCCTGGGGTGATTCCTCCCAGTCATAGGTCATGTTCTCTAACTCTTGCCAAGCTCGATCTACACTCAGCTCGATGGCAAACTCCGCATTCAAGAATTTTTTAAGCTCAGGCCATGACAGTGCAAAATGTTTCTTTTGATAATTATGAATAAAAGTGGCCAATTCAGAACCCATTCGACTCTTGGCAACCTGGATTCTAGTTGCGTTGCTAGTATGAGTTTGTTCCACCGCCTCACAAAACATTTCGAGGCGAGATGTAGCTTCTATCCCTTGCAGCTGATTTAATTCCAAAATTGGGATATCGCGCGGTTTTGTGAGAAAGTGGTGTGAACTCATAATGTGTGAACAAGGGGTCGAGTGTGAAAGCAGCGTTCTGTTAGTAGCACCGAACTGTTCCTCAGCCTCATCCAATTGAATGGTTACATGATCTCGCCCCACTTGTGACGGACAATCAGCCTCCGGCTGTGTCTGAGCAAACAACTGTCCATGCAGAGACATGGTGACCCTAATGTACTATTCTTACTCACAAAAAAAAGGAAATTAAATGTTGAAATAGTCTCTCTTTACTTTAAATAGGTCTAATCACTTCCATCATCTCTGTAGGACTCAATAATTCTGACAAATTTGGCATCTACTTGTTCTCTCACTTCACCACTCCAGTGTACTCCGTCCGCCAGGTTATAACTATAGTAAGCCTTGTTAAATTGCAGGTTCTTATTTGGTAATTTTCGACGAATTTTCTTATTGATCGAGTTCCTTACTGTGTTATAATCCTCAGATGAGATAGGAGCACTTGCTCCCTGGTACACTCTTGGTTCTACCTGACAAACAATCACCGTGGCATGGCATTGTTCCTCCAGCTCCCTGGTAACATTCTTTATTCTATGGAAAATCTCTTGGGGGGGTGGTATTTTCATCAATATCATTACTTCCAATCCATAAAAATATAAGATCACATTCCCACTCCAATACTGAATTTAACCGAGAGTCCTGAAAGAAATTTTTAACCTTGCCTCCGCTTGCTCGAAAAATTCTGATTTCTACGTCCTGCACATCGAGTTGCGGAGGTATTTGGGAATGACCAACCAATGCTACCCTTAACATCCTCACTACTTTTTGCGCTTCGCTTCCCTTCACTTTCTCACCAACGCCACTAATTTGGGAACGATGAGTATCCCACCGCTATTGCCACCAGTGTAATAATAAGAATTTTTATCCCACCGGTATTCACCAGTGTAAAGCTGTAAATGTTTATCCCACCGGTATTCTTCAATCAATGTAATGACGGATATTTATATTCTTACCGGTTGTTGGTACTGGTTAACTTACCCATGGATAATACAGGTGGTACTCGACTTAGAATAGTAGATGATAAATATTTAAAAGAAAGAATTGTGGTAGCGTTTGTAGTTTTTGGCCGAGCTTAGATTTAGTCAGTACCACAGGTGGTCGTCGTTCCCTCGGCGAAGGAATCTTGAATTGGAAGGGGAGTGAATTTGGCTTGAGGACATAATTTCCTTGATTAGGTACACTAATAAAGAAAAGAAAATGATATATACTTTACTTTAATAATTTCTATGCTAATTTCCACAAAACATTTTTAATTACATGACTCTTTTTAGTATGAGAGAAGATTGTACATGTTACCAAGGTTTTGGATGATCATTCCTCTAACATTATTACCAGACGAAAACCATTTGATACATACACGTGATGTATGGAGTTGTTGTACTTTACTTTCCTTTTTGACAGTTACTCTTGGGCTCAACAATGGCCTCAAGACAGGGACCTTTTTACGAGCATGGGTTACCTGTTCGGGCTGGCATAGCCTCGAACCAATAAGAATGATTACTTGTGTTCATTTTTCATCCATATTATATATTCTCCTCATGTAATTTTCTAGAATCCAATATCAATTCAGTACTATTTACAATTCATAATCATCATTGCTAAATAGTCACTAGAAATACATAATCACTCGGGCTTGTCTAGCCTCGAGGAATAATTCAGAAAAGAAATATAATCACCAAGAATACACAATCACTCGGGCTTGTTTAGCCTCGAGGTACAACTCAAATATCACATTATTGCTCACAACCACTAAGTTCCCTTCCACGCTCCTGATTTTCTAACATATTAATATAAGAGAAACAGAACGGTTAATGAATTTGAATTTCTCCTTTCCAAGATCACATCACTTTTAAATTTCTATTCCTTATCTACAAAAAAAGAAGTTCACTTGATAGATCAATAATACCATTTCAACTACATTCGGTTTATAAAATAATTCATGGGTAGTGTAAGTGTGTATGTAAGAGTCTATGGGCAATACCACGAGAAGGCCTCATGCACACTTTGACGTCGCTGGTGTCTGGGGACTGAACGAACGTCCATTAGATACGACATCTGGGGCTCGAGTGACTACGTTAAACTCTCAACAATATTACTTCATATAGTCCATAACAAGTAAGGATTAAACAAAGAAAAAGAGGGGGAGGAGGAAGAAATGTGGACGGCTCACCTGAACGAACGTCCATTAGATACGACGTCTGGGGCTCGAGTGACTACGTTGGGCAGCGTAGGGACGCCACTGCCAACTCAAATGAGGTGGTGTTTTTGAAATATGGTGGGTTTCAATTCTCTTTACAATTTATTTAGCAGTGTACCCATGAAGCCAGGACTTTTGATTGAATTGGGGAAAATTTGTGATTCATTCCTTACTTAATTTAGATACTGATTCTACCACTATCTCAATTTGAATCTGAGAGCAGCTCATGCCATCTAGTGACGGCCAAGATAAACGGGACTTTAAATCCTCACAAATGACATTATTTAGGCCTTTTGGACTGCTAATTTTACATATTTGGGTTCTAGCAGCTTCATTAGCAAACATTTCACAACTAGGTTACGGAAAGAATTGTATATTCATCATTATTCTGTTTAAGGTTTAAACTCGGCGCCCGGCAACGACGCACAAAGGAAGGGGATAAGCTGCGCGCATATGTCTTTCATTACTCGGCCAGATGGGGAATTCCCATAGCTCAACATCCACAATTACATCACCCACTGCATAGATACAGAGATACATGTAAAAATAGTTAACCCTACATTAATCATTAATATATGAATTACTACTTAGGGTAGGAACTTATAAACTAATATTCGGGTTACACCCTATCTAACTTAAAATTACAGTACTACTAAACACATACATGAATATCAAATGTGTGGCACTACAATTGAAAACCATTACATTGTTATCCTTATTGTTTATTAGTTCAAATTCAATAAATGTAGGGGTGTTGTTTGTGGTTTCTCCCAAATTTACCTGCCATAGAAAACGTGAGCGACTCACATGTCAGTGATAGAATACGATACCTGGCGCGGGGGACCTCACCTGTTCCAACCACTAATGGACCTCGGTAAGCCCTCTCTTGGTGATTTTCCTTTGTTTCTCAGCAAAAGCGGAAGTTTTAGCCAAAAAAAAAATCAAAAATAGTTCGGGATTGGGGGGTGTCGGAGGTGCGAAATAGCTTGGGGCGTGATGGGTTAACCCACCCATTCACAAATGGAGAACCTTTGGCAAAACATCATCAGGTAATAATGTGAATGAAAAAAACATCGTCATCAGCCTGATGGAGTCAGCATTTACTCAGCGTTTCCCTGTTAGATGCCTGATGCTCTAGTGGGCTAAGGCTGCTAGTTTGTGGGATCATTTCTTTACTAGCATACGTTTGATATCCCGTGGGCAGACATAAACTTTCCGTAATATAATGGCAACTTTTTGGGTATACATCTACGTAACTCTATTGTAAACTACGGTTACCTAGCCTCCAGCTCCCGCACCTCGTGGGGGATGAAGGATAATGGCTGTTTCTAGTTATTTACATTACGACTTTATTTATGTGCAATTTTTTTTTGCAATGCAAACTTATAGATATTGAAATTACCTCCATACAATGTATTATTGCATTCGTGGGGAGGACATAATCAGCTTGAAGTGATAAAATTTCAAGTAGATACAGTTTCTTTTAACAAAGATTAAACTGAACATTTCTTTCTACGAAAAATATACCAGACAAATGGAACAAAACAGAACAAAGAAAATCTTTTTTTTTTTTTGGTCTAAAAACATCAGAACAACACATTCGACCATACGAAAGTTTTACAAAACCAAACATACATACTTGAACTATATGCAATACATTCTTTATATTTAAAAAAAAACTAAAACTGTATATCCAACTCTATAAGATACAGATACGTGGAGCTAAAAAAAATAAAAATAAAATCGAGACTTCCTTTATCAAATACTGACGACCCTTCATATTCTCCTCTGCGTATATCATGATCGGGTAACCAACAGTTCGTGGAAAAGTAGATTTACTGTTGTCTTAACCTGTTAAAAATCATGCCATTTCTTATATCCTTTCTTGTTTGCACTAGACGAATGTATTTAGCTGAAATACTTCACAGCGAGAGGTCTTTGTTTGGCTAGATAATAATTACTTGTTGATAACATGAATAAACTAAAGATAGCATCGTACTGATGGCGTTACGCACACATGACCTGTAACTGAATGGTCGAATCTACGGAATGTATGTGGAACAGAGAAACACTGTAGACTCTTTTCAATATTTTCTCAAACAGCTAAAACTAAACATTTAATTTTATGAACCCTAAATAAATCTCAACTGTTCTACTCAGTCACAAAAAAATACTGCAAAATAATTTGGCATGCATATCTTGCTTCCCGTGCGCGACACACCTGCCGACACGCCAGCCACTGAAAAAAAAAAAGAAAAAAGAAAGAAAGTTATTTTTGGACATTTTTTTTTTTTTTTTGGGGGGGGGGCTTCAGAAATGCAGTGACACCTCGCCCTGCCTACCCTTTCACCCTGATGTCGTAATTTATATTATTCTTACTACTTCCAGAAGATTTATGTATGGCCTCTGATATTAAAGACATTCACAATGGCTGTATCTTGCACGTCCAGGTAGAACCGTTACCTATAGGATGGTAAAGAGTCTGGTAGTGGCAGGAATGAAATACATAGCGCTATCTGGCTGAAGGCGTAATATTCACGTATGTGTTACCAACGCAAACTGTGATATTAACGTACAAGAAAGCAGAATGTTATGGAATGCAAGATAATTGCTAAGGAATAACTGCTGCAAAGTCTCCTGTGCCAACGACTGTACGCCCAACACTTTCATTAAAACGATCTAATTAATATATATAAGACCACAGATGGTGAAGGAGTAAAGCAGTACCTTCCAGTACGATTAAGTAGTTCTTTGTTTTTATTCCTGCCAGCGTTAAACGATTTTGTTGATATTAATAAGAGAGATCCATTGTGTCGAATGGACTGTGTAAGATTAACCTTTTCATGGATGCCTTGGATTTACCAACGTCGCATTTCCATTTAATTATACCAGTAAAACATTCAGTTCACATACAGTACTACATACAAATAATTCCCCGAGAAGTTATATATGTTCAATATTGCTTTCTAAATATCAAAATGTCCTTCAGAATGGTTTTCTCAGCACGGCCAACCTCCATGTTCAATATTCTCTCTCTCTCTCTCTCTCTCTCTCTCTCTCTGTCATGTACCGTACTAACCTACCTACCTACCTACAGATCTACCTGTATGCCAATCTACCTTCCTACTTACCTACCTTTCTATCTGTCCATCAATTTATTTTCCATTCTTTGCTTCTTTAATCTTTAACCTTCTTTTTTCTTATCTCTTTTCGGTGTTCTTCCTCTGTCCTTGTCTTTCCTCCTGCCTGTCTCCCTCTATCACCTGTATACCTCTATTTCCTCTTTCTTTAATCTCTTCTCCCAGTGTTGTTCGTGTGTCTTTTTCTTCAGTTTGTCTCTTTGCACTCCTTCTGTTTTCTCCATCTGTTCCTCCTCTGTCATCTTTTTCTTTTCTCCTTCATGTTTCTCCTTAGTCTCCTTTTTATTCATTCCTCCCTGTCTCCCTCAACCTTCTTTCTCTTTTTTCCTGCAAGTCTGTCTTTTTCTTGCCTTTATTCCCTTTTTTCCGTTTCCCTCTCTTTCTGCTTCTTTCTCTTCATCCCCTAATCCTACCAACTCACAGCATCTTCATCCTTCAGTACGTTGACGTGGTCTTCAGACTAGCCCTGCTTCTTCCACACGGTTTTATTGCTCTAGGAGAATGTTTTCCTAATGGAAGAGATATAAACAGCCGCAATAATTCTCTTTGTATGTAAAGCCATAAATAATTTGAATAAAGTTGTTTGGTTTGCTAAGGGCCAAAGTATTTAATTTTTAATCTTGCTATTTCCCCACGTCTTTACTCGCCTCAAGAGATGTATCTCAAAACTTAGGGGATAGATATGGCCTTAATAAAGTCCTCGGATGCATTAAGCCAAAATTTAGTTGAATAAGTTGTCCTTTAGCTTTAAGAAAAAAAAAAAATGGGGGAGTCACTCGGGTTTAAGAGGTTGTTGGCCTGATCCCTGCAGGAAAAGGCTTACAACCTTTAGCCAAGTGCAACTGATATAGCATCCCCAAAAGGTTCCGCAGGACTGTGACAAGCGACACTAAATTTATTTTCTGTGTTAAAGCATTTCCTGCACCTGTCTATCCATCTATCTATTGCCAGACGCCTCAATCCCGTTGGTGCTGTTAGTGCTTGTTAATGCCCCTTGACACCAGTCGTAGGTGAAGACAAAGTCTCGGCGAGTTTTCTGATGATATATTAAACACCGTCTTAAATCTTATACAGCAGCTCCTGACACTACCCATGTCCAACCCAGCCCGTCACTAACTGTGTCTCTGCCGGCTCTCCCTGGCTAGAGCGGTGCTGTGACCACGGAAGTCATGATTCATTCAGGCGTAGACATAATAAGATAAGAGCTCACAGACATAACATTGGGTGCTGACGCCCTACTTGGATTCTACTTACAACTACTTACATACTATATTGACACACTACATAATATTTACAAATGATTACAAACAATTTTCCCCCTAATCAAAAAGTGTCTCCTGACACAGTGGTGAGGCATTAAGTCATAATATGGCAAGAACGCAAGTGGTCTGAGTATACAGTCAACCGGGACTACATGGGAGTATAATAATAAACGAGATATTACATAATTCAAGAAGCTGGATGTAAGAAGGGATTAATATATTTATAGTACGTAGCCATGTTGGAAAGATACACACATAGGTTTGGTCAATTTACAACTGGATGTTTTAGTATATACATATATATATTAAGTAATAATAATCACAAAAAGAGTGTTACTTAGAACTACCAGTTTCCAGGTCTCTTGGTTGTCGCACTAACCTTGTTGCTACAGGGATCTCATGCAACCTATTGTCCATTCGCTTGAGACAACAGTACAGGATTCATACAATTGCAATAAAACCTAGAAAACATAAGGCCACTGGAGGAAATACAAAGACTAGATGTGACCAGGAGCAGTTAAAAGCTGAAGAGAACTGGTTCATAATTAAATCAGACTGGTTTAGAAAGTTCAATATACGTAGGTTGTCTGATGTGATGGAAAGATTGTCTGTTGGTAGATGGAAGGTGGTATTAATAGGTTTGAAGATGTCATATTTGTGGGAGCGAAGTGCGAAGTGATAATGTGTATCATGGGCTATTACAGACTCAGACTTTACTGTACAGTAATCAGGGGCCTTGTATAAACCAATTGCGGATAGTGAACGGACAGGGGTTCCTGGACAAATAAGACTGACAGGAGTTGAGACACTAAAGAAGAAATAGAGGATGTGATTTAGACGAGCATGGGGTACTTGGCTTTTGGGGGCAGGAACAAAGGTACAGACAGGTTGTACTAAGAAGTTACGGACTAAGGCAGATTCGCAAGGAGCATCATTGCCAGGAAAAATTGTTAGGAGGTAAGCAGCACAAACTCGAGAGCTGGGTGTGAGAAAGGCACATCTGCCAAGGTCACTTGAGGAGATGAAGGCAATATAGAGATGATCATGGGAGAGTTAAAAAGTACTCTGAGGAGACAGAGGCTTGTACCAGGAAGTTATTGTACCAGAAAGGAAAAGGAATGATGTGAATGAGATCGAATGTGATGGAAGAACGAAAAGGAATACGAACAATTATATCTTTAGTAAGGAATGTGGCCTCTAGGATTGGGTAGTAGTGTTCTAAAGAGGAAAATGGAATCATAGGAGGCAAGCCGAAGGTTGAATGAGCCCATTCCAAGGTAGAACGAAGGTCAACAGCATTGACTAAAATACGAATTAGGCTAGAAACTTGGGAGACAAGAGAGTCTAGAGAAATCTGCAAATTATCTATATGTAATTTTACATACATCAACTCTGATATAATATTTGCCTTTGATACTTCACGCTTAAGAATAAATGTAAAATTATTTAAATTATTTGTAACATCACTTAAATGATGTGTCATCTCTTGTAGCATAGAATGTTGAACACTTAACTCTTTTTCATGGGACTGTAGAGCATTTGCTAATTGAAATAAGTCTTCCTTAAATCCAGAAAGGTCACGGATAGTCGCCACACCAAATAATCCGCTGAGAATTTCTCCTCCAAGGTCAAAAAGTCCACGTTTCACTCGTGAGCGACTCACAGGCGTTTGGTGAGGGAAGGAATCTTGGAAATGGATGAACTAATAACGAATATAATCTAACTTCCAGCAGATGGGTAGGCAAAGTGGGTACAAAAATGTGTCTGTGGGATGTCGAATTTTAATAACTGACAGGAGTCCCTGCAGGTCGTCTGGCTGATGTGCAATGTCAGGCAGGGCGATGGCCACGGCTGCCAGGGGCTCTAGGTCGTAGCACAAGGAGACTACATCCTTCACCACCATTACCTCGCCTCCTGCGCCAACCAAGGCCCCGGGCTGTACGGCACCATCGTCCTCACCCGATCCAGACCCGATCAGAGTCAGCACTGCCAGCACGTAGACCCACAGCATCTTTCCAATAAAATGAGTTGATGTCAGAGGTGATGTTAATACAGATGGTAACGACAGTGTGAGATGATAATGTTATGCAAGAGACTTAGTGGCAGAACGCAATTTGGCACGATACTTATTAACAGTAGGGGAAGGTTGAATAGTAGTGTCAGAAGGAGGATTTAGAGAAGAGGAAGAAGGTTGAGCAGGAGTTTGCTGTGGAGATGTGGTCTCTCTTAGTGGTTCCTCCAAGACTATGCGTTTTGATGCACGTTTGAGATCATCTGCATGCACCCATGTCGTCTCTGCCTTGTGCGGATCTCTTAATTCGAATTTATTACCCTTACGAGACATGACACGGAAGGGACCCAAGAATTTACTGTTTAGTTTTGATTCTCTGTCATAATCTAGGGCGAAAACTAAATCACCTACTTGGATGGTAACATCTGTGGCAGTGGCATGTTGGTTATGTACCATCTCCTCATTTGTAAGGGCCAGATTATCCTGAACATATTTATGAATTTTCTGGAAGTTGGACAGGTTGACTTGCACGTAGTTATCGTAGTAGTAGATCGGATCAGGTTTGGATTGCGACAGTGAATAAGGTAGTCTTTTGTCAAAGCCATATATATGATGAAGAATTGTGTTTCTCCAATTGACTTATCGATGGATGAATTAATTGAAGCAGCTACCTGCGGAATCCACTCATCCCAGGTGGAAGTCTGATCTCCCACTATGTGATGCAGACTCCCCAGTATCTTCCTATTCTGGCGCTCTACTAGGCCATTCGAGGCTGGATGATGGGCCACTATATTGCATTTCTTAATTCCGTATCGAAGACAAATTTCTTCCGGTACTGAATTATTGAACTCTGACGTGTTATCAGTTAAAATTATTTCTGGTGTTGTGAAAGGGCAAATGACTGAAATAATAAAGGCATGTGCTACTGCGTTAGCAGATTCTTCACGCAATGGAACTAAGATAAATCTGGAGAAATGATCGACTACCACTAACAGATAAACGAAGCCAGATTCTGTACAAGGCAACTTCAGAAGATCAAGAGGGACAGTTTGCCAAGGTTTTGATGGTACTGGGTACTGCAATATAGGAGCAGGTTGACAGGTTGTCCCCTTATGACAGGCACATGAAAAACATGCATTGCAGTCGCTTCTATATCCTTTCTCATAGTGGGCCAATAATATGACAGACGTGCTTGCTGTAAGCTTCTGTCTTTGCCAGGGTGTGATGCATGAGGGGTGTCGTGGATTAAATGAAGAGCAGCAGGAATTAAGTTATATTGGAATGACTAGTTGCCTAACTTTGCGATGAGGTATGTTGTTACCTTTCAGTACTGAGCATTTATAGAGCAATTCAATGTTGAGGAAGAAATCAGATACAGGGACTGGTAACCTGGGCAGAGAAGAATCATCGCCTGACTCTAGGAAATATTTGACCTGTGACCATATGGGGTCCACACACTGGAACCTATGTAGTGTGTCATAACTGAACACCAAGTTTACATTGCAACCGGTTGAGACTGTGGCTACATGCCACGAGAGGGCATCGGTTATGAAATTGGATTTCTCAGGAACGTATTCAAATGTCGGATTATAGTCAGTCACAGTGACTCCCCAATGTGCAAGTCGACCGGTAAGGTTACGTCCCCGAAACAGGTCACATAAGGGAAGATGGTCTCTTTGGATGTGAACAGGATATCCATAGATGATGTCGCAGAAATGTTTTAGAGACCAGACCATCGCAAGGGCTTCCCAGTGAGTTACACTGTAATTCTTTTCCACGGAGTTTAGCACACGGCTAGCATTGGCAATGACACGTTTCTTCCCTTCAGAGTCATTTTGCATGAGAACGGCGTCTAGGCCTACTCCAGAAGCATCAGTACAAAAAAGAAATGGTTTTAAATATTCAGGGAATGCCAAAACTGGGGATTGTGCTAGAGCATTTTTCAGTGTTGTGAATGCGGTCGCCTGTTCATCAGCCCACACAAAAGACGTATCCTTCTTTAGCAATGTCGATTTCGACCTCTTTGAGGAAATCGTAAATGGAAACTGTACTATCCTCTCCTGTAAATTTGGGTCTGCTAACATCATCCAAATATATGGACTGGGAAGGTGGAGGGTTCTGATTCGTCATCGTAGGAAGAGGGTGAGACTGCAAAGGTGAGGAAGTAGGCACAGTAGTGAACTAAGACGTTGTGTGGGAATGAAGTGTCGTGGCGGTAGTGGTGTGTGCCGTGGTTAGTGGTGGTGTATGTGTAGTAGTAGGGAAGGATAAAGGCTGTGGAGAAGGCTGAGTGGCTTCAAGAGAATCAGTTGGAGAAGATGATAGAGTATCTGGAGTTAATATACCTGGATTTAGGGTAGGAGTAACAGGAGTAGTAGAAACAGGTAGGGAACTTACGGTTGGTTTGCTATAAGATCTGCCACCACGAAGATTTACATTATCACCACATACAGCGTTATCTGTGTTACCATCAGATTCAATAGGGGAGAGAGCTACCTTTTTAAAAAGGGACATTACCAGAATAAGAAGTAAGCAAATGAAACTAAATGAACAAATGGATGAATGGATGAAAGAATTATATATATATATATATATATATATATATATATATATATATATATATATATATATATATATATATATATATATATATATATATATAATATGTGAAGAAATGATTAATATACAACGAATATGAGTGAAAATGAATGCGTTATTTACAGCTGGCCATGAGTATAACTGGGAGAAAATGGGATTAAGCAGGAGTGAGTGATCGAAAAATTCTGACTGAATGAAAAAATGAGGGACCAAAATGCAATGAATGGATAAGAGTAAATGGTGAAAATATCACAATCTATAGAGACAGCTTGGCTTCTCTGTAGAAAGGAATTGATTAATGTGATGCAATGAAGAATTGCATGAAAATGCAGAGAGAAAATACTTGTAGTGAGATGCGATCCATGCAAAGGCTGGAGGTTGAGTGTCTCCTTGTGTCTGGGTGGAAGTGTCTGTGACGTCACTGGGCGGCGGCTAAGCACTGGGCGGAACGAGAAGCTGATAGGAGTAGGAGACTGTGTAGCTCGGTGTGAGTGGCCACGCTCCCTGGGTGACGTCGGTCTGTGTGGTGGGTGGGGAAAACGATAACATAACGGCGTCGGGCGGCGGTTGGGGGCTGCTTCCTGGAGTGGGGTCTGGGTTGGAGTTTGTGGGGGCTGAATCTAACCCATACAACAGGCCACACAGGAACACACGCAGGCAAAGGCAGGTTGTAGGTTGATAGGAGCAGGAGGCTTACGTGGCTGTAGTGGCGTGGTGGTAAGTGGGGTGTTGATGTGGAGGAAAATCCCAAAACTACATCAAAGTTGCTAGGACGATTCCACACCAAGACTGCAAAAAGGGCTAGAGGCTGGAGTGGAGATAGACTGTGTGTCGTCGTGGGAAGAACAGCAGCGTGGGAAAACAGACACAGCCAAGATTGCCCACAGAAGACGTAAAATCACTATTATCCCACTCTCTTTCCACCAAATGTTAATGCTTGTTAATGCCCCTTGACACCAGTCGTAGGTGAAGACAAAGTCTCGGCGAGTTTTCTGATGATATATTAAACACTGTCTTAAATCTTATACAGCAGCACCGGACACCACCCATGTCCAACCTAGCCCATCACTAACTGTGTCTCTGCTGGCTCTCCCTGGCTAGAGCGGTGCTGTGACCACGGAAGTCATGATTCATTCAGGTGTAGACATAATAAGATAAGTGCTCACAGACATAACATTGGGCGCTGATGCCCTACTTCGATTCTGCTTACAACTACTTACATACTATATTTACACACTACATAAATTTTTACAAATGGGTACAAACATGGCCACAAACAAATCGCCTCCATGTCGCCCTGTCCCTCGCCATTTCACTGCCCTGCTCCCAACTCACACACCCCTCTCTCATATACCTCTCCATCCCATCCCTCCATCTCATCCTCGGCCTCCCCCTCCCTCTCCCCCCCTCCACCTCACTCACATACACTCTCTTCATCAGTCTTGCACCCTCCATCCTCTCCACATGGTCAAACCACCTCAGTGTATTCCTTCTAACGCTTCCTATCCCATCCACACCACATCGCTCCTTTATATCCTCATTTGTCAGCCTGTCTCTCCATGTGACTCCACAGGCTCCTCTTAAATAACTCATTTCCACTGCTCTCACTCTTGACTTGTGTCCTTCCAACAACGTCCAAGCTTCACTTCCATACGTTAGAGTTGGTATCACAATACTGTCATGTAGTAACTTTTTCACTTCCATACTCACTTCCCTGTTTCTGACCACTGCTTTCAAGGAATCAGCAACCTTTCTTCCCTGCTGTACCCTTTCAAGCACTTCACTCTTCAAACCTCCATCCTTACTCATCACACTACCCAAGTACTTAAACGTACTCACATTTTCCAATTCCTCACCTTCCAACCTCGCTGTACATTCACTGACTTCACCTCTCTCAAAGACCATCACTTTACTCTTGCCTACATTCATCTTTAGATTCCTGCATCACTAATGGATATTATTTTGTTAGAAAGAGTTATACACAGATAACACAAACCTTTAGATCTCAAGCATAATCAGAAGAATATATATTATGATTCAAAACTTGTGTAATGTCAAAACTCTTATGGTCGAGGCTACTTTGTTATTCTGTCCCAACTAATGCCAAACAAATCAACCCTTTCACGCACGGACTCCAATCAAGTCATTAAATACCATCCTGTGCAATGCACCATGATGCACATCGTGGCAAACAAAGGAGGACACAAGTTTCCCGCCGATGTGTTTCATATTTTGGTGTTTTTTTTTTTTTTAACCCGATTCGTATCATGGTGCGCTTTTCAGGTTATTAAACAATCTAACGACTGAAACCACATGCGCCTGAGAGGGTTAATGTAAGTGATAGTGAGATATCGAATATTTTGAAGTAAATACTGTCACCAATAAGCTTTTTATGGTCTTGACAACTCAGTTATTCTATTCCAATTAACGTTATGCAGTTTTATGGAGATGGAAATGAGTCATAAAACCCTGAGAGAGTTAATCCTTCATTATCAGGAAAACACTTTTTGTGTTCCACCTAAGGTCAAAGGATCTTATTCTTCAGAAAGTCAGTAACACGTCCTGAGAGGGTTAAATCTTCTACAATATACTGGGTAATGTCAGTCAAATTTGGACAGGTAAGGGAAGGCCAAAGAACCAAGCAGAAAAACAGCTTCTTTTACAAGTCAGGTTAGTCTCCGTGTGTAAATGTGAGGAGTGAGCAAAATTGGCCAAGCGAAGAATATGGAAAGATATTAGATGGAGTGAGGAAGATCATTAGGAATGAAGGACACAAAAAAAAGTAATAACAAGAGTGCGAAGATGGATAGTTAAGATAGGAAGGATGACAGAGATGAGAGAAGACTGGGTGATGAAAGACTGATGATATGTTATATTTGCTGAACAACCCCGGTCGCTGATTTCCGTTTGTACACTTTTTTTTTTTTTTCATTTTTGCAATCCAGAAAAATACTGTGTAAGATTTGGTTTGTTTTTCTAGTATCAGGTTAGTTTCGTCTGTTAGTCATTTAGCTTAATCTGTTAGGTTAGAATATGTTAAGTTTGGTTAGAATTAAAAAAAAAGAAAATGGAAGAATGACCATCCTGGGATCATCATTCGTATCGTGTAATGCAAAATGGTATACAGAACGAATATCTGCAACCCTGTCTGTCTAGCCGAGTAGACACGTCAACCGTAGGCAAGCAACCGTCCCTGCAAGGCAATCTCTTGCAGTGATTGGATGTTTTCTTGCGGTGGACAGCGCTCGCCACAGTGAGACGCAGGGAAGCGTGTGAAGAATTTATTTCTGGATGGACGCGGCGTTTCCGACTCGACTCAGTTAACAGGGACATCACAGCAGGCTTCACTTCACACAGTAATTTAGTTATATGGTTATCATTTGGTGTTTTAAACGGTTTCTTGGGTTACAAGAAAATATAAGGCTTGTCACTCAGTGTAGAGTCACCTGACGTGGAAAGAAGAACACTAAAGGGTGACAGGAAAGATGGGAGAAAATAGGCAGAGAGGAGGGAGATCACAGAAAAAGAATTATATAGGTGAGGAAAGAAGTAGATAGCACTACATCAAATGGGTGGATGATGGTAAGTACAACAGAGGGAAGCGATGAAGATTAGACAAGGAGGGCATGAAAGAATGTATAACAATGAGTGATAGAAGAAATGGCTGGATATAAGAGGAAGGATGATAGAAGTAACAAAGGAGGAAGACTGACTGGCTAGTGGGAGCTTTACACAACGTTCTAAGTGCAAGATACTGCAAGGAAATGAATGGCAAGCCTTAGAATTTATATTGCTTGTTTCACTGCCACTTGTTTTTTGCCCTCCATCTGACAAAGCCAGAGGAGGGTGTTGTTATCATTGGGATCAATAGATGTCCGTCCGTAGAGTTGGGCGGCAGGGCGGCTAGCCGGGCGTATAGATTTCGTTTTCGGACCAAAACTCAGAAAGCATTCACTACAGAGTATTGAAATATCACACAGTGATATTTCTTACAGTGAACTTGTGCCTTTGATAGGTAGAATGATGTGTCTAAATTAGAGTTTTTAGAGATAATGAAATATATATATATATATATATATATATATATATATATATATATATATATATATATATATATATATATATATATATATATATAATTCAATGCAACTTGCGGAAGGAATCTGAAGAGCCCAGGTTATGAGTCCTCAAGGTGTTGTCCTTACGTCCACCTATAAAAGAAAAGTTGGGGGGGTGAGGGCCGTTATGCACTAGGTTAGGTGAGGAAGGAGGTGGGGGGTATGAGCTTGGTAAGATGGAGAGTTGCAACAGCGTAGCATTGCGTATGTTCATCTTCATAAGCCCTTCCTCCCACTCTCACTCACTTTCTTGTACTTCGTCAATCATATATCTTTACTTTCTCATACTCATTCAACCATTATTTCTTGCTTTCAGATCGTTTTCTCACACTCGCAAACTCACTTGCTCTCACTCACTGACACTCATTCCTTGCACCTAGTCGACTTTTCACATTCCTCCATTAAATCCCTGATTATCATGCTTTCACACTGTACATACATCTCATAATCTTCGTCATTCTGTCAATGTGGTGCCAACAATAAATAATACGGGCATCATTATATCAAAACGGCTAATGCAAAATACACTTAATTCCTTGCGTATATGAGCATCATCCCAAAATAAACAGCCGTCTGATGGCAGGAAAAGTGAAATGTGAAAAGACGCCACCGTAATGAAGGAATTACCACGTGACTTCACAGCCGTTTGATCTTGGCACATATGTGTGGGAAGAAAGGAGAACGGGAGTAGGTAGCATAGGGGGGTGAAAGACAGGAGTAAGAGGAGAAGGAACACAGGACAGAAGTGGATGGAAAAACGGAGTGGTCGGAGAGAATCTGATACACATGAAAGTTAGAGAAAAGGAAAGAATGGAGAGCTGGAAAACAGGAAGGAGAGAGAGAGAGAGAGAGAGAGAGGGTAAAGTTTGGTGATATACTGTATGTATATATTCTATTTATCCGTCATATGACAAGAAATTATGATGATGGATTATAGAAATGTGAGGAACCAGTTAGAAGCATTTGTACATTTTTTTTTTCCTTTTAGATTTTCTTGTTAAGTGCTTGAACACGGTAAAGTACTTTTAGCATATTTTTGCTAAGTCCATTAGGTTTTAGCCTACTTAGCTTACAGCAGTACAATCATGTCAATGAAAAATCTTTCTTAACCAAAATAAAATTGTCTGAATATTACAATCATCAGAACCATGACGTCACAAGTTTGAAGGGTTAAAGATTAATGCTTGTAATTTGCCTGCTAGACCTAAAGATGATTTACATTCACCGTTTTGCTGGGAAGCAAGAAATTTTCATTTTGTTCCGGCAGAAGCAAACTATTACATACAGCTCAGGGAACCACACTACTGTACAAAGGTTAACAGTTTCTTGATTATCATTGTAGTCAAGAAATAAAAACTATATATTTGTATTACATTAGTCGATGGTGGTAGATTGGGAAGTCCATCATCAACTCATATCCTGTAGCGCTCCCCACTACTTCATGTCTTCCATTCTTTTTTCTGTATCTGTCTTCCTCTTTTGCTATTTCTCCCGTTCTTCCTGTCACAGCTTATAACTCCTCTTTTCATTTCGGGTGGCTGTACAGAGCGACAGGCAAAATGGTTTCCGGTGATTCTGGAAGCCATTTAAAACGCTGGCTGGTAACCCTGTACCCCAATACCGGGTAATGTTAAGCTCACTATGATGTACCAATTAACTGGTTGGAGATGCAGATGCGGCGTCCACCCGTGAACCAAATATCCACATTAATCCATGGGTAACTCGCTGTGGCGAAGCGTGGTCAGCCGCATGGAATCATTGGTTCGCAGTATGGGATGGCCCTGCACAGGTGTGTGGTTGCAGGCGGATGATGGATCAGCTCGATCAGACAGACTGGGAAACACCAGAACAACAACAACAACAACATCCATCTATCTTTGTTTTTCTTTTTATGAATCATCTCTATGTTTATCTGTGTAGCTAGCTAGCTATTTTTATTTGTCTGTCTACGTCTGGGTATCTGTCTGTCTACCTGTCTGTCTATCTATCTATCTCATCCACTGTATCTGTCTATCTACCTATCTATCTGTCGAATCTGCCTGTGTGGCTATCTATCTATACCCAAACGACTAATCCATTAGAGGGTGGCTACAAACAATTATATATATATATATATATATATATATATATATATATATATATATATATATATATATATATATATATATATATACACGAAGTATATATGGAGCCTCTGTGGTATTGTGGTAGAGTGTGCGTTTTCATACATGGAAGAACGAGGGTTCGCACCCAGCCAGTGTAATTAACATTGGGAGTGTTCTTCCAGCCATGTACTGCATTGTCTGACATTAGGGGTGCTGTTGTTGAACCAGTGTTGCATACTATAAAGTACGCTTGCATCCAGTCGGCTTGCACGAGCCAATTACACTTGGTTTAAGGACTACACACACATCCGAAGCCACTCCAACGTTACAACCACATTTACAAACACCTCTCACCCAACATGCAATCTATACCAGACAGTCTAAGCCACATGGTAGAGATACATAGGCTGTATCGTCCCCACTTCGGTTGAGATAGGCCGGTCCTGCAGTGGATACTCAAACGGCTGATGAGATATATATATATATATATATATATATATATATATATATATATATATATATATATATATATATCATCATCATCGGCCGTTTGAGTATCCACTGCAGGACTGGCCAATCCCGACCGAAGTGGGGACGATACAGCCAATGTATCTCTACCAAGTGGCTTAGGCTGTCTGGTAGAGATTGTATGTAGAGTGAGAAGTGCTTGTAAGTGTAATTGTAGTGTTGAAGTGGTTTTGGATGTGTGTGTAGTGTGTGAACCAAGTGTAATCAGCCTGCGCAAGTCGACTGGATGCAAGCATACTGTATAGTAAGCGACACTGGTTCAACCACAGCACCCCTTGTGTCCGCCAGTGCAGTAGTGGCCGGGTGAACACTCCTAAAGTTTATTACCCTGGCGGGACACGAACCCTGGCTCACCCGTGTACGGAACACACACTTTATCGCTGTACCACACAGGCTCCATATATATATATATATATATATATATATATATATATATATATATATATATATATATATATAACAGAAAGGAAGAAGGAAAAAAATGAGTAAAAAATAAAACAATCCATACACCAGATTACTGGCGTCCTCCGTTCATAAAATATATGTAACAGTTAGATTTGAACAGCTGTGGGTTGAAATTTGGAGGGAAACAACTCTGGGGAAGTGAATTCCAGAGAGATGCAGTTCGGGGAATGAAAGAATTCTGATAGAAGTTCTGCATTATGGCTGAGTGACATTCCAGTCATGAGCGCTACCAGATGCCCGTGTAACACGAGGGAAGGAATGAGAGGTGGCACCATGGACGCAACTTCGTCTGAGCATTTGCCAAAAAAATATCTGTAGAATAATGCAAGGGAGGCAACATTCCTTCTTACATGCAGGGGAGATAGTTTATATATAATGACAAGGTTGTTAATGATTCTAACAGCTTTATTCTGAATTTTGTCTAGTTGTCTTAATGCAACCTCTCCACAACCATTCCACAAGGGTGTGCAATATTCAAGCTGAGAGCGCAAATGACTCTTATAAATTATAGCTAACTGCTCATCGGCGAAGAAGTTACGGACTCCGTACAATAATCCAAGTTTCTTTGAGGAAGTTTTAGCAAGTGATCTCACATGAGAGGTCCAGCTGAGGGCACTGTTAAGTGAGACGCCAAGATGGGAATATTAGTAGCACTAAAGGTAATGTACGAATCTGGCAATATCTGTCAATTAGTAAACTGTATATATTTAGTTTTACTAGCTTTAAAAGAGACAAGGTTGTTTTGTCCCCATTCACTGATCCTAGATAGATCTTGATTTATATATATATATATATATATATATATATATATATATATATATATATATATATAAATATATATATATATATATATATATATATATATATATAGATAGATAGATAGATAAATATGTATAGATAGTTAGATAGATAGAGATAGATTATATATATATATATATATATATATATATATATATATATATATATATATATATATATATATATATATATATATATCCATCCATCATCCAATCCTAAGTTGCCCCATGAGGAGCGTAGGAGCCTGGGGTTAGGCAGTTGGTTCTAACATTTAAGATGAGAATGACAAGCCTCACTCATCCCTGAGTGGCATTACGTGAGCAATAAACCCCAACCATTCCTTGGATATAAACCTTCACCGGCTCAATCCGATTGGAGCACAATAATTACCCACTAAACCACGAGGCGCCAAAATTTAGTTATATGGTTACAGCCCAGCGTAGTAAATGGTTTCCTGATGTACAGAAAACCATTTGGCTTGTCACTCAGTGTAGAGTCACCCACGGGCTGAAGGAAGAGGAAAGAATGAAGGAATGAAAGACAGAGGAGGGAGTGGAAAGTCACCCGCAGGCAGAAAGACGAGAAAAGAATGAAGGAAAGCATGACAGAAGATGGAAGGAAAGAAGGATGGAGGAGATGACACGGCAGACACCCGAGAGCAGCACTACATTGAGTGAGTGGATGGTGAGTGCCCCCACCTACCACTTACACACACACACACACACACACACACACACACATATATATATATATATATATATATATATATATATATATATATATATATATATATATATATATATATATATATATATAGATATATATAGACAGAGACAGAGAGAGAAATAGATAGATAGATAGATAGATAGCTATAGATATAGATATAGATAAAGATTGATATATATATGTATATAATTATATAGGTATATATGTATATATAGATAATATATATATATATATATATATATATATATATATATATATATATATATATATATATATATATATATATATATATATATATAAGAAAGAGGGTTCACGTCCCGCCAGGGTAATTAACTTTGGGAGTGTTCTTCCGACCACATACTGCATTGGCGGACACAGGGGATGCTGTGGTTGAACCAGTGTCGCATATTGTAAAGTACGCTTGCATCCAGTCGGGCTGCGCAGGCCGATTACACTTGGTTCACAGACTACATACGTTTCCAAAGCCACTACAACACTACAGTTACACTTACAAGCACTTCTCACCCTACATACACTCTCTACTAGACAGCCTAAGCCACTTGGTAGAGATACATTGGCTGTATCATCCCCACTTCAGTTGCGATAGGCCTGTCCTGCAGGGGACACTCAAATGGGTGATGAGATGAGATGAGATATGTGATTGTGAAAGATGAGATGAGATATGTGAAAGTGAAAACACGAGCAATGGAGAGATGGATGGCGTTGGTAATGAATGGTGATGGGTGGAATATCTCAAATCTGTTGTATGCTGATGATGCAGTATTGCTTGCAAGTGCCAGACAGGAACTTGGTAGGCTAGGGCAGAGTTTTGTTGATGTCTGTGAGCGTCGTGCCTTGACAGTAAATGTAGAGAAGAATAAAATGATGGTTATTGATAGAGAAGGTGACTCCCAGTGGGATGTCACAGTGAATGGAGAGAGACTGGAATTGGTGAGAGAGTTCAAATACTTGGGTACAGTGATAGAAAAGAGAGGAAAATGTGCAAAAGAAGTTGAAAGTAGAGTAACACAAGAAAGAAAAGTAGCTGGTGCAATGAAGGCCTTGATAAGAAACAGAGGCTTGAGTGTTGCAGTTGCACGAGGCTTACATGAGGGAGTGTTATTGCCAACTCTAACTTATGGATGTGAGACTATGGTGTGGCATGAAAATGAAAAGTCAAGAGTAAGAGCAGCAGAGATGGAACTGTTGAGGAATGTATGTGGAGTACAGAGGGTGGATAGGATACGAAATAGTGTGATTCGTTAAAGGTGTGGAGTGAGGAAGTCGGTCGACACCACAATCGAAGAGAGTGTCATGAGATGGTATGGTCATGTGGAAAGAATGGATGACAATAGAGTGGTGAAAAAGATTTACCTGAGCGAATTTGAAGGAGGGAGGAGACAAGGTAGGCCAAGACGAAGGTGGGGAGATATGGTGGATGAGTGTTTGAGAAAGAGAGGTTTGGAAGTATGTGAGGCTAGGGAACTGACAAGAGATCGAGCTGGCTGGATGGATGTTGTAAGGAGTAATGCATGATCAGGGATTTTGGCACCCCTTGTGAGCATGGCAGCGTCCAGATTGACTCAACCGGATTCGTTTGTGTGAAGCTGCAGAATGTGGTGAATGTTTTTTGGCGTGTCCGGTAGAGCCAGGATTCCGGGGGCTTAAATGATGAGTGAATGGAAGTGTGGTCTATTTGGATTGGGCAAGTTTGTGCTGTCTGGACATTGCTACTCCTCACCCTGCCCTTGGGTGGGAAAGGATGTCCAGATGATGATGATATGGAGAGAGAGAGAGAGAGAGAGAGAGAGAGCACGTACAGACAGCCGACATTTGCCCAGTCCAATGGGTCACGCTTCCATTCACTCATCATTCAAGCCCCCGGAATCCTGGCTTTATCTGGTATGCCAAAAACATTCATCACATTCTGTAGCTTCATACAAACGTATCCAGTAGAGTCAATCTGGACTCTGTCACGTTAAAAAGGGGTGCCAAATCCCTAGTCATGCACTTCTCACAACATTCATGCAGCTAGCTAGATATTCTGTCAGTCCCACAAGGTCACCGACATCCAAACGTCTTTTCGTCACACATTCATCCACCATATCCCTCCACCTTCTCCTTGGCCTACCTCGCCTCCACCCTTCTTCGAATTCGCTCAGATATACCTTTTTCACCAGTCTATCGTTATCCAGTCTCTCCATATTACCACACCATCTCAGTACACTCTCTTCGATTCCGGTGTCCACAGACTTCCTCACACCACGTCTTTCATGAATCACATTATTTCGTATCCTATCGACCCTCTGTACTCCACATACATTCCTCAGCAGTCCCATCTCCACTGCTGTCACTGCTGACTCTTCATTTCCATGCCACACCGTAGTCTCACATCCATATGTTAAAGTTAGCACTAACACTCCTTCAGGCAAGCCTCGTGCAGCTGCAACACTCAAGCCTCTGTTTTTTTTTCTTTTTTCGAGATTTTCATCGTACCAACTAGTTTCCTTCCTTGTTTCACTCGACTTTCCAATTTCTTTGCACATTTTCCTCTCTTCTCTATCATTGCTCCCAGGTATTTGAACTCTCTCACCAATTCTGTCTCCATTCACTGTAACATCACACCGGTAGTCACCTCTATCTCAGTAATCATCACTTAACTCTTTTCTACATTTACACGCAAGGCACGACGCTCACAGACATTAGCAAAACTCTGAACTAGTGTACCAAGTTCTTGTCCGGTATTTGCAAGTAGTAGTGCGTCATCAGCATACATTAAATTTGACATATTTCATTCATCACCATTCATTACCAACACCATCCCCCTCTCCATTACTCAGGTTTTTACTTCTCTCATCACCCAATCCATGTATATGTACATACAGTATACTGAACAACATTGGGAACATCACATAACCTTGTCGCACGCCCACACCGATCGTGAACACTCAAGCCTCTCTTCTCAATCATTGCACCATTTACCCTTGCACATGCATCACTACTGTCATAAAACTCTTGATGACACCTAGCAGCTTACCATCTACACCGTACATGAGCAAAATCTTCCACAATCCTTGACTGTCTACTTTGTTGTATATTTTTTCCAGATCCATTGATGCCATAAACACCTTATAATCTTTCTCACATGCCTTCTCCACTATCTGTCTTACTGCAAATATTGATCCACACATCCTCTGCCACTCCTAAAGCCGCCCTGTTCATCACTATCTAGGACAGGGGTCTTCATTTACTTTCTATGAAGGTCCTTTTTTTTTCTTTTAATAGATAATGAATGGAGGAAGGAAAAACAAGGGGAAAAAAACAAGTCCATGTGCCTAAAGGCATCCTCCATTCATAAAATATTTATAACAACTGGACTTGAACTGAAGTGGATCAAATATTTGTGGGAAACAACTCCCGGGAAGCGAATTCCAGAGAGTAGCAGTTCTGGGGATAAATGAACTTTGATAAGCAGAGGTTCTGCGTTGTGGGGGAGATAGTGTGAATTCATGGGCGCTCCCAGCTGCCCGAGTATTTCGGGAAAAATGTGAAGGGAGGAACAATTGAAGCCAGTTCTTCTGAACACTTACGGTAAAAATATCTATAAAATAATGCTAAAGAAGCAACATCTCTATGTACTGATAATGGAGGAAGGTCTTGCGTGATGGCAGGATTATTGATTAATCTAACGGCTTTCTTTTGAATTTTGTCCAACTGCCTCAGTGCAACCGCTCCACATCCGCTCCACAGTGGTGAACAGTATTCGATCTGAGAACGCACATGACTTTTGTATATTGTGGCCATCTGCTCGTCAGTGAAAAACTCACGATCTCTGTACATAAGTCCCAATTTTTTGGAAGCATTATTAGCAAGGGATTTAACATAAGCTGTCCAGCTTAGGTTGAGGTTTAGAGTAACACCTAAGATATCAATTGTAGTGGATATGGGAATATAGACATCATTTAAAATTATGTGAGAGTCTGAGGGATTCTTTCTGTTAGAGAAATTAATGTATTTAGTTTTCTGAGCATTAAATGAGACCAGATTTGTTTGTCCCCATTGATTAATTTTAGAATGGTCCTGGTTCAGAGAAATAGCTGTGTTTCTTTGGGAATTTATAATCAAATTGTGTAAAGGAGGTACTAAATGTGAAGGAACTATGAAGGGTCGAGTCATCAGCATAAGAGTGTATTGGGTTGTGAGTGACAGATAGGAGGTCATTTATATGAACGAGAGAGAGGGTTGGCGAAAAAACTGATCCCTGAGGTACGCCAGCATTTATGGAATGAAACTGAAAATAAATACCATCTACCATGACCCATATTTTTCTATTATGAAGGTAAGAAGAAATTAGAGGAACCAGTGATGCAAGGCCATAGTGTGACATCTTAGACAAAAAGGCCCGGTGCCATACTCTGTCAAATGCTTTTGATATATCTAGTGCTATTCTGTGTGTTTCACCGTGTTGGTCTATTGCTTTGTTACTCTGATGGGTAAGAAGGCAAAGAATGTCTACAGTTGAACGTTCTTGTCTAAATCCATACTGCCGATCATTGATTAATTTATTGATTTCTAGATGCTTGATTATGTGTTTGTTAATTAGCGTCTCAAAAACTTTGCCAAGAATGGAAGTTATTGCAATTGGTCTAGAGTTCGATGGACCCGAAGTTGCCCCCTTTATAGGAATAGGATGGATATTTGCTTCTTTCCAAGAGGCTGGAAAACTTGAGATACGGATGCATAAGAGGAAAAATTTTGCCAATACAGAAGCCAACACTGAGGAGCAATTTTTAAGTACTGTTGAAGGAATTTCATTTGGACCAGTAGCTATGTCTGCTGAGAGATTCTGTAATACAGCTCTTATGTATCTGGTGTGAATCATGAATGGAGGTATTTGAGGGGAATCAAAACCAAGTACAGGAATATCGTCATTTTCTGTTTTTAGGGTTGAGTTTGTTGAAAAAAATGTCAACAAGAAGTTTGGCTTTTGCACGTGGGTCACTTACTAGATTTCCATTGGGGGATGGTAAAGGTAGAATGGAAGAGGAGGAAGTGAAGTTAGTTTTGAATGAATTAAGGGCTGACCAGAATATTTTGTTATCATTTGGATTGTTTAGTAGTTTGTTAGCCTGTCTATGTAGAAAGTTTGATTTAGAAAGATTGATGATAGTTTTAGCATGGTTTCTGATATTTCTATAATAGTTAAAGGCTTCTTTGGTTTTGGTCCTTGTATAAGTGTTATAGGCTATTGTTTTATGTTCTGTTACTCTAGCACAATTGCGATCAAACCATTTTGGAGAATTACATCTTTTTTTGTAACTATGATGAGGAATGAATGTTTCCATGCCGACTTTAATGAAATCCTGTATGTGGCCCAATGTGGAATTTGCATCTTGGGAGAAAAAGGAGGTCCAAGGAACATCCATGAAAAAATTATGGAGTCCCTCCCAGTCTGCCCTGTCGTAGTGCCATTTAGTCACCACGACCTGTTCAGAGCAGGAGGGTGTGGTAGGTGTTAAACTGGTGACTTGAATCAGACAATGATCCGAGGATCCTAGGGGGAATTTCACTTCGACACTATAATTATCTGAATTGGTTGTTAGAAACAAGTCCAATAGGTGGGGATTTTGATCGGGGTTGTCTGGTACACGGGTGGGTTGACTGTCTAACTGGATGAGATTAAATGAGTCTGCAAATAGCTCACATTCAAGACCAGAGTCATCAGTTCTGGCTGAATAAGTGAGCCATTCAACACTATGGACATTATAATCACCCAGAATAGTCATTTCTGATGCAGTATCAATGCTGAGGACACTTAGTCGTGAAGACAGAAAATCAAATAAACTCGGCTCTGGAGGGACATTAGGGGAACGATAAACACAACAGAAATACTTAATTTTACCAAAAGAATTTAATTTGTATATGGAATAGTCGAAATAAGGACAATTAAATTTAGTAATCTCCTCCAGGGCAATTTCTGATATAGCAAGGCAACGTATGCCTCCTTTGGGTCTGAAATTTTGAATCAAGATATAACCAGGAAAATTAAATCTAGCTAAATCAGAGGTGGAGCTTACTTGTGTCTCTGTCAAAAATAGCAGATCAGGGGATTCAAACTGGAGGAAATTTTGAACAGAATTGATTTTGGAGTGAAGTCTCATAATATTGCAAAAGAAAATTTTACTGCACTGACGAGCAGATTTAGGGTGCCGCAACACTGCAGGTGGCACAGTCGCTTGATGACGACCGGGAGGGCCCTGTGCAAATGACCCAGCCCTGCCAGTGGTGGTCATCCGAGAAACCACCGCACTAATTCCCTAGAGTCTGGTACAGTATACTTGGTGTATTTAGTGTTAAGTATTCCCCTGTGCACAGTGTGTGAGTGAGTGAGTACTATTCCCTTAGTTTTTGTTTGTTTGTTTGTTTTTGCCAGCGAAAACCGTTTATATCCCAAGTTTACAGTTACCCTCATAGGTAAGATATAATTGTATTTTCATATGTTGTAACTTTTCAGGTGATAAACAACTTATTTGTGTATTGTAAGACTCTGTTGTGACTTCATTGTTGTTGCATTTCAGGTAGTATAATTTTAGTTCTTCATTCCAGGTAATAGTTAGCTTTCCATTCTTCGTAACAGGTGTATTAATAACCAGTAAGGTAGCTATTCCTGTACAGTTCTAAACAGCAACAAGACCCCCACCAGTAAAACCTGTAATCATTGCATAAATTGTCTCTGTTCTAGCAAGTTTTGTATATAACTTATTCTTGTTCCAATATCTCTTCCAGGTACTAATCAGTATTACCAGATTCTTTTTCTCTGATTAATCCTCACAGTTACCTTGCATTTCAGAATGCCGCGGAACATCATTTGCGTAACCTGCTCCGGTATTTTCACCGGATCCTTTTGTACAGACCGGACCTTTGTTTGCAGGATGTGCAAACTACGTCAGAGCCTGGAAGACATGCTGACCGAGGCTACGAACAAAATTAACAGTCTGACCCAAAAAGTAGATGTGCTGGAGAAATTCATTGCGAGTAATGTCAGACACACTGCAGAAGACAATGTCACTGCTAGGCCAACTGCAGTCCAGGTTGACCATCCCCCTGCTGTAGTTACTTCTCCCCCACCGTACAGAATGAGTTCCAGCCAGTGCAGAATGGTGCAAGGCTTGTAAGGAAAAGAAGCATCATTCCAGTAACAACATACAATAAGTTTCAGATTCTCACAGAAGTAGAGGAAGAGGCCCATGAGGCAAGGGTTGTGGGGGACTCCATCATCCGTGGTCAGTTGGTGGAATTTTGTGGCCGGGCACCCTCTAAACGAAAGCGTTTTTGTATTTCAGGTGCAGGAGTAGATGACGTAATAGAGGCTGTGGATGACGTTTTTGAGAATGCAGAAAATAACAGCCTTGTTATCATTCATACAGGTACCAACGACGTCATGCGAACCCGATCAGAGGAGCTGATGGAAAAGTACAGGAAGATGATCCGACGCTACAAGGAGAAAACTAACCATATTTCAATTTCAGGCATACTACCAAGGATTAATGCAGGGAATGCCTTCTTCAGCAGAGCATTTGGTATTAATAACAGAGTCAAGTCACTTTCCTTACAGGAAGAAGTTCAGTTCATCGACACGTGGAACCAATTTTACGAGCAGCATACACTGTTTACGAATGACGGACTACACTTGAATGCCGTTGGTTCTGCCCGTCTCGGTCGTTTGCTTAATGATGCCGTAAGTTTTTCTGGAGAAAAAACAAGCATCACGGGAGGCAAACGTAGATGTCATACGATCTGATAAATCGATAAATAATGGAAGCTCCCCACATCAGAAAGGAAAGCACATTAAAGCAATCCTTGCAAATGCTCGAAGTCTATGTAATAAATTTTCTGATTTAGAGGTCCTTGCCTTTACCGAAGATTATGATGTAATTGGAGTAACAGAATCGTGGCTAAATACTGAGCAGAGAGATTTTCTAACAGAGTTTAATTTACCAGGCTATCACATTTGCAGTTTCGAAAGGAAGAATTGAACAGGGCGGCGTGTTGTTATATGTTAAATCAGGATTTCATCCAGTCGAAATTACCAAGCCATGTATCGAAAACATCGACACTATTTTATATTCAGCTTAGATATAAATATTGTCATAAAATCACTCTTGGGTTAATTTATCGTCCACCTGGTCAGCCACTCAACATCGATAATGAAATCTACAATCAAATTGCCGAAATATCTTGTATGCAAAGCTCTGTAATATTTGGTGACTTTAATTTACCAGTTCCACAATGGGGAGAAGCCCTATCCTCACACAGGATCAGACCTATATACAAATTTGCAAGAAAGCTCTTTGTATCAATTTGTAAATTATCCGACAAGTGGAGCTAACGTCCTAGATCTTGTCTTAGCTACATCAGAAAATGTAGTGAGTAACGTTATTGTAGGAGAAGAATTTAGTACAAGTGATCATCGCATAGTTACATTTAACATTAAATTCAGTGAAGACATTGTCAAGGCCAGTTGTGAGAAAGTGCCCGACTTTAAGAGAGCAAATTTTAAGAAATTAAAGGCAATTGCAGGTGCAGCAGACTGGCATCCCATTGTCGAAACTTTAGATATCAATGACACATGGAGTTACTTTACAGAAACTCTCAACAGTGCCATCAAGTTATGTACTCCTATGCGCAACAGAAGGCCCACCAAAAATTCTAAACCCAAATGGTGGAACTCCAACATTAAACATTGTCTAGAAGCAAAAAATCTTGCATATAAGAAGTATAATACCACAAAGAGTCACAGTGATAAAAATGAATACGATGCCCTTCGACGAAACGCCAAAAAATTAATTATATGCAGTAAGAAAATCCTTGAGACACATATTGCAAGTATCAGTAAATCAAATCCCAAAGAATTTTTCAGTTACATAAGAAGCAAAAAGGTAATAACTCCATCAATCGGTCCTTTAGTCACAGATAATGGAGCACACTGATGATGAAACTATGATGGCGAAAATTCTTAATACTTTCTTCGCTTCAGTACTTACAACAGAAAATATACATACAATTCCTACTGTTTCCTCCATTCCTATAGAAGAGGGCAACATAATCACTGACATTACAGTCAGTGATCGCAACGTACTGCTTGCAATAAACAGATTAAAAGAGAATAAAGCACCAGGACCGGACAAAATATCACCACATGTATTGAAGGAACTACAGAATGAAATATCAAAGCCTTTAGCTGACTTTTTAGCTTATCACTTAAGAGCAGTAAGGTGCCACATGAATGGAAGCTTGCTAACGTAACCCAAGTATTAAAAAAGGGCAACAGAGACCAACCAGAAAACAACTGCCCAATTAGTTTAACATCGGTGGTTTGCAAATTGCTTGAAACTATTATCAGAGACAAGTTTGTAAAACACTTAGAAACAAACAATCTCATAAAAGATTCGCAACATGGTTTTCATCATAATCGCTCTTGCCTCACGAATCTGCTGGACTTTTTCAATGATATACAGAACATGTATGACGAGACTAAATCTGTTGATGTGGTCTACCTCGATTTTCAAAAGGCTTTTGACAAAGTTCCACACAAAAGACTCCTTCAGAAGCTAAAGGCACATGGTTTCAGCGGCAGTGTTCTCGGGTGGGTAAAAGATTGGCTCACCGGACGAAAGCAAAGAGTTGTAATAAATGGAAAAGAGTCAGACTGGATAAACGTTACAACTGGAGTGCGGCAGAGTTCAGTGTTAGGTCCTATTCTTTTCTTAATATATGTGAATGATATTGACGAAGGATTGTGTTGTAAGATTTCAAAATATGCTGATGATACTAAAATAGGTAATGGAGCAGATACAGCACTGCAAAGACAGGCAATTCAGAGAGATCTTGATCAACTGTTTAACTGGGCCCAAGTCTGGCAAATGGATTTCAATATTAATAAATGTAAAGTGTTAAACATTGGCAGTAAAAATGTAAGAGCAAGTTATAGCATGAATAATGTCCAGCTTGATAGGGTAAACCATGAAAAAGACTTAGGAGTTATAATAACAAATGATTTGAAACCAAGGAAACAATGCACAGAAGCTGTGAAAAAAGCCAACAAATTGATTGGGTTCATAGGCAGAGCATTTGAATATAAATCCGATAATATCGTCCTCACTTTGTATAATTCCTTAGTACACCCGCACTTGAAGTATTGCGTTCAGTTTTGGTTACCGTATTATAAAAAGGATATGGAAAAGCTTGAAAGAGTGCAGCGAAGGATGACAAAGATGATACCTAGATTGAGAAATAAACCGTACGAGGAACGTTTACAAGCCCTGAATCTCTTTACCCTAACAAAACGGAGGATACGAGGAGATTTAATTCAAGTATTCAAGATATTCAAAGGACATGATAACATGGCTGTCGATAAATACTTCACAGTTGATCACTCGAACTACACTAGAGGCAATGGGCATAAAATAATTGGCAAATGATTCCAGTCACATGAAGCTAAGCATTTCTTCTTCAATTGAGTTGTAAATATATGGAATAAACTGCCCTCCAGCGTAATAGATTGTAATACAGTACAAACCTTTAAAGGTCGCCTGGATAAGTATTTGGCATCCAACCCCCAGCTTAATATGTTTACTCCTGAATAAAACACTTGTGTATGTATAATTTTCTGTTTTATTTTATTTTATTATTTTTAGAGCCTGGATCAATTTATTAAATCCAAATATAGTATATGCACAGACTAGGATATGCACAGATAGCCCTGAATTAACTGTCACTACTCATACTTTCGACCTGTGATGGACTGTGGATCACTGAGGGTCCCTGTTAGTTACGTGGGCACCATGGGGATTTTTTAAAATGTACCAGGGGTCACTGCTTCAGGATGTGACTTGTTTGCTTGTCCCGCATAGTGGAATGAATGGAGCTGGGGCCTGATTGACTGCTGCCTACCTTAATAGCGCCAGGCAAGGCTGCCGCACCACCCCTGAATATCCGCACTGTGCAATTTCCACACTGTGTCCGCAGATGCCCCGTCAACTCAACGTACCTGTACAGTGACATGCATTAGTTATTTATTTATTCGATTACTCATTGTACTTTACTACTTTCTCTTTCAGGTTATTCATACTGGTAGCTTAATTCCCCCTTTCCTTGGGGAAGCAGCCTAGGTATATAGATAGATTATAGAGTGTAGCATTTCCTTTTCAGTCTTTCCTATGAAATTTCCATGTTAGTTTTTCCATGCTGTGTGGTGGTTTTTCTAACTTTTTCTTGCCAGTTTTGGCTGGAGAGTTTGGAGGTGGGGAGAGCCTTCTTGCTTTACTATCCTTATCCTTCAGCATGTAGAGTTAGATCTTGTAGTCATAGTCTACTCTGTTGCTGTTTGCTTTCCTTTGTACTCCTTTGTACTATAGAAGCAGCCATGGTTCTTTTTATGGGGGGAGAGCAGGGATGTGTTGTGAAATGTGTATGGTATGTAATGACAAGGTTGGTGTTTTATGGAGAGAGGATAGCTGGTTTAAGGCAATGTGATATAATGTGGATGTGTGTGTTGTGTAAAGAGGGCAGCCTGATGCCCTCTGATGGTTGAGGCAGAAAGATGTGTAACCAGCTACCAAGGCCTAGGAAAGAAAATGAAATCCAGGCTATTCCCTGAGGCTCCCATTACCTTGGCGGTAGTACTTCCCTGGGCGGGGCTGCCTACCCCTACTACTCCATCCTGTATGGTTGAGGTCCATAAAAAAAAAAAAAAAAAAAAATACCGGCATGTACAGGCTGTCTCAACACCTGAGGTACTAACTTTAGGAGGTGATTCTTGACCTAATTTTGAGGGGAAAAAATCAACATGGGACCAATTATTAACTGAAAAAGAGCTATATTTAATAAGAGCTTTGTGAGTAAATTACGAGGGAGACCATTTTGCCCACACGGTCATCAACAAATGTAGGTCCGAAATGGTTGAGTCGAGGACCCATTTTGATACAGAATTTTTTAACACATAACTGACCCAGGCCCTAAAGTTAGTTCATTAAATGCTGAGATAAGTGCATAATATTATGAATGCCATTAAACGTATGAAGATAATTTATTAGAACGAAGGAAAATGCATATTGTTATTTTACAATAAAATGGATCGATGTATTCGGAAATAAGCTCGATTAACATAATTATAACTGGTTTTAAAGTAGCAATTCTCCGTTACTGTCAGTAATATAAGCAATTTTGGATGGTTAAATAAGGTATCCGAATCCACTTTCCAGAATAAGTTATCATCCTCCTCACCCTAGGGGAAAAAAAAAATGATCAAAAGAAATAATTAATGAGCTTTATGCTGAAGACGGAGGGGGATGATATGCATGAAGGCTAGTTTAGGAACAGAATACCATGAGTGAAAGAAAAGTAACAACGTACTTTTCTTTAATCAATTGTATGGATGTGTTTGTGATTAACAATGTCCATGTGATTAACAATATCCAGACACAATAGTAAGCTCACTGAAACATAAGATATGCAGTGCAGTTTGCGGTTTCAGAGTCAGTTACCACCCTCTAGTCTCTGGGTCATATTACTTGGCCATAAACGAATTTCGTTTGCACTAGTGAAGGAAGTACCCCATTGAATGGCTGTTTCACTTATGAAAAGTTGATGCTTGTGACACACAACATACTCAAAGAGAACAACGGTAGATGTCCTCCAAGTAGTATTTCACCAAAACGGGCTTTGAAATTATCAGTAAGTTTCTCGATTAACTGACTATGGTTATGACCTTTCTGATTCCCTCCCCCCTTTTTTCTGAAGAAATTGAAAAAGTAGGGATGATGAACACTGTGGAGATTCTAGTCGAGAAAAAAAAATTCTTATAGAAAACTTAAACTGAATTTATCTTATCATATAAATTTCTGTTCCTTCTATGACATGCACGTCACCATCACAACAGTGCGAGTTGGCTTCTGTGATTTTTAATAAAGATTTTCGGAGTTGTGAACAAAAAATAAGCAGAAATAACCCGTAACTTGATGCACAGGGGTCTTCTCGAGTCAGTGCGTGTCCCAACCAACTGCTTATGTCGTATGTACAATTTCATGTAGCCCTAAGCTTAGCCCCAACTGCTATTACCATTATTACATAATCACATTCACTTTACCACTACCACCACCACATCACTTCTGTACTGCCTACCCACAACCAGTCCAGAAGTTCAGTACCCTTTTGCCAACCCAGCACTTGAACAAAATGATGACAACAATCACTGAGTACTTGAACTTGCTACATATCGTATTCACACGGAAAGGACTTATCACAGAGATGACATGGTGTTTAGTATGATGAAACTCACTTTATTTCAAGGAATGTGATCACCAGGAGTAGTTGGAAAGTTAATGGTTTCTGTTGGACAGTAGTTCAACTTATCTGCCTTTTATCCACAAAGTTTAATTTATATCATGCATTTTATAACGAAAACAATATATACAGTAATACCCATGTCTTAAGAGATCACTGCAAGAGTTAAACATATTTCAAATAGATAACTACATGAAAAGCAAATTATTCAGGCGATATCATTTAAAAAAACTCATCCTTCAGCTTGATATGCTTAGTTTCTTGGATATGAACTAGACTCTGTATATTCAAAGAAGGAAGTCACTGGGGTCCACACAAACGCTCGTCGCATTCCGGATGTGGACCGCGGTCCGTCATTTGATTACCACTGATCTAGGACTTCTGATATCTCTCTTACTTTCTCTATAATAATTCTTCCATATACCTTCCCTATCACACTCAAGAAATTCATGCTACAATAATTCTTGCACTCACTTCGCTCACCATTATTTTTGTACAGGGGAACAATCACAGCCTTTCTCCACTTTGCTGGCACAGTTTCACTCATCCACGCCTTCATAAATATCTTCAGCAAGTATATCATTCCGCTCTCTCCACTACACTTAATCATCTCTGTATACACCTCATCAACCCCGGCTGCTTTCCCATTTTTCAGCCGTTTCACTGCGTTCTTCACCATTGCGAGTGTCATATTTCATATCACTGCACTCCTTCTCTGCAACCCCCCATACCAAGCATGTTTACAGCGGCTCTGCTCTGTCTATTCCCAAGCAACAGACTTTCAAAATATTCTTTCCATCTGAGCGTTACTTCATCTCCACGGGGTAATAACCATCACTTACATCCTTCACACTTTCACATTTCTTTTCGTTGTCACTTCTGTATTTTTACACACACACACACACACACACACACACACACACATATATATATATATATATATATATATATATATATATATATATATATATATATATATATATATACATATATATATATATATATATATATATATATATATATATATATATATATATATATATATATATAGATATATATATATATATATATATATATATATATATGGAATAGTTGGCGAGTGGGGTGTGCCTGCTGAGATAGATGAGAATGGCAGTGCGTTAGTGGACATTTGTGCTGGGAGGGGGTTGGTGATAGCCAATACCCTCTTCAGGCATAAAATGATCCACAGGTATACATGGCAAGTGATGAGAAGGGTGGGTGGTGAACTGAATGAAAGGAAGGCAATGATTGATTATGTGTGTGTGGATGAAAGGATGCGAAGGTGTGTAATGAATACAAGAGTTTATAGAGGCTGGGGAAGTGGACTTTCTGACCACTACTTGGTGGTGGCCAGAATCAGAATTCAAGTAAGATGGAGGAATAGAAGAAGGGAAAGACGAGAGGAAGGAGTAGTTGCAAGGAGAGTGGAAAGGTTACAAGAGGATGAGAAAAAGGCAGAGTATAAGAGAGAAGTGGAGGAACGATTGGGCAAATATGAATTGAAGCAGATGGGAGGCGTGGAAGGTGTGTGTAGCATATTTACAGAAGAAATATGTGCAGCATGTCTGACCCAAAAAGTAGATGTGCTGGAGAAATTCATTGCGAGTAATGTCAGACACACTGCAGAAGACAATGTCACTGCTAGGCCAACTGCAGTCCAGGTTGACCATCCCCCTGCTGTAGTTACTTCTCCCCCCACCGTACAGAATGAGTTCCAGCCAGTGCAGAATGGTGCAAGGCTTGTAAGGAAAAGAAGCATCATTCCAGTAACAACATACAATAAGTTTCAGATTCTCACAGAAGTAGAGGAAGAGGCCCATGAGGCAAGGGTTGTGGGGGACTCCATCATCCGTGGTCAGTTGGTGGAATTTTGTGGCCGGGCACCCTCTAAACGAAAGCGTTTTTGTATTTCAGGTGCAGGAGTAGATGACGTAATAGAGGCTGTGGATGACGTTTTTGAGAATGCAGAAAATAACAGCCTTGTTATCATTCATACAGGTACCAACGACGTCATGCGAACCCGATCAGAGGAGCTGATGGAAAAGTACAGGAAGATGATCCGACGCTACAAGGAGAAAACTAACCATATTTCAATTTCAGGCATACTACCAAGGATTAATGCAGGGAATGCCTTCTTCAGCAGAGCATTTGGTATTAATAACAGAGTCAAGTCACTTTCCTTACAGGAAGAAGTTCAGTTCATCGACACGTGGAACCAATTTTACGAGCAGCATACACTGTTTACGAATGACGGACTACACTTGAATGCCGTTGGTTCTGCCCGTCTCGGTCGTTTGCTTAATGATGCCGTAAGTTTTTTCTGGAGAAAAAACAAGCATCACGGGAGGCAAACGTAGATGTCATACGATCTGATAAATCGATAAATAATGGAAGCTCCCACATCAGAAAGGAAAGCACATTAAAGCAATCCTTGCAAATGCTCGAAGTCTATGTAATAAATTTTCTGATTTAGAGGTCCTTGCCTTTACCGAAGATTATGATGTAATTGGAGTAACAGAATCGTGGCTAAATACTGAGCAGAGAGATTTTCTAACAGAGTTTAATTTACCAGGCTATCACATTTGCAGTTGCGAAAGGAAGAATTGAACAGGGGGCGGCGTGTTGTTATATGTTAAATCAGGATTTCATCCAGTCGAAATTACCAAGCCATGTATCGAAAACATCGACACTATTTTATATTCAGCTTAGATATAAATATTGTCATAAAATCACTCTTGGGTTAATTTATCGTCCACCTGGTCAGCCACTCAACATCGATAATGAAATCTACAATCAAATTGCCGAAATATCTTGTATGCAAAGCTCTGTAATATTTGGTGACTTTAATTTACCAGTTCCACAATGGGGAGAAGCCCTATCCTCACACAGGATCAGACCTATATACAAATTTGCAAGAAAGCTCTTTGTATCAATTTGTAAATTATCCGACAAGTGGAGCTAACGTCCTAGATCTTGTCTTAGCTACATCAGAAAATGTAGTGAGTAACGTTATTGTAGGAGAAGAATTTAGTACAAGTGATCATCGCATAGTTACATTTAACATTAAATTCAGTGAAGACATTGTCAAGGCCAGTTGTGAGAAAGTGCCCGACTTTAAGAGAGCAAATTTTAAGAAATTAAAGGCAATTGCAGGTGCAGCAGACTGGCATCCCATTGTCGAAACTTTAGATATCAATGACACATGGAGTTACTTTACAGAAACTCTCAACAGTGCCATCAAGTTATGTACTCCTATGCGCAACAGAAGGCCCACCAAAAATTCTAAACCCAAATGGTGGAACTCCAACATTAAACATTGTCTAGAAGCAAAAATCTTGCATATAAGAATTATAATACCACAAAGAGTCAAAGTGATAAAAATGAATACGATGTCCTTCGACGAAACGCCAAAAATTAATTATATGCAGTAAGAAAATCCTTGAGACACATATTGCAAGTATCAGTAAATCAAATCCCAAAGAATTTTTTCAGTTACATAAGAAGCAAAAGGTAATAACTCCATCAATCGGTCCTTTAGTCACAGATAATGGAGCACACTGATGATGAAACTATGATGGCGAAAATTCTTAATACTTTCTTCGCTTCAGTACTTACAACAGAAAATATACATACAATTCCTACTGTTTCCCCATTCCTATAGAAAGAGGGCAACATAATCACTGACATTACAGTCAGTGATCGCAACGTACTGCTTGCAATAAACAGATTAAAAGAGAATAAAGCACCAGGACCGGACAAAATATCACCACATGTATTGAAGGAACTACAGAATGAAATATCAAAGCCTTTAGCTGACTTTTTAGCTTATCACTTAAGAGCAGTAAGGTGCCACATGAATGGAAGCTTGCTAACGTAACCCAAGTATTAAAAAAGGGCAACAGAGACCAACCAGAAAACAACTGCCCAATTAGTTTAACATCGGTGGTTTGCAAATTGCTTGAAACTATTATCAGAGACAAGTTTGTAAAACACTTAGAAACAAACAATCTCATAAAAGATTCGCAACATGGTTTTCATCATAATCGCTCTTGCCTCACGAATCTGCTGGACTTTTTCAATGATATACAGAACATGTATGACGAGACTAAATCTGTTGATGTGGTCTACCTCGATTTTCAAAAGGCTTTTGACAAAGTTCCACACAAAAGACTCCTTCAGAAGCTAAAGGCACATGGTTTCAGCGGCAGTGTTCTCGGGTGGGTAAAAGATTGGCTCACCGGACGAAAGCAAAGAGTTGTAATAAATGGAAAAGAGTCAGACTGGATAAACGTTACAACTGGAGTGCGGCAGAGTTCAGTGTTAGGTCCTATTCTTTTTCTTAATATATGTGAATGATATTGACGAAGGATTGTGTTGTAAGATTTCAAAATATGCTGATGATACTAAAATAGGTAATGGAGCAGATACAGCACTGCAAAAGACAGGCAATTCAGAGAGATCTTGATCAACTGTTTAACTGGGCCCAAGTCTGGCAAATGGATTTCAATATTAATAAATGTAAAGTGTTAAACATTGGCAGTAAAAATGTAAGAGCAAGTTATAGCATGAATAATGTCCAGCTTGATAGGGTAAACCATGAAAAAGACTTAGGAGTTATAATAACAAATGATTTGAAACCAAGGAAACAATGCACAGAAGCTGTGAAAAAAGCCAACAAATTGATTGGGTTCATAGGCAGAGCATTTGAATATAAATCCGATAATATCGTCCTCACTTTGTATAATTCCTTAGTACACCCGCACTTGAAGTATTGCGTTCAGTTTTGGTTACCGTATTATAAAAAGGATATGGAAAAGCTTGAAAGAGTGCAGCGAAGGATGACAAAGATGATACCTAGATTGAGAAATAAACCGTACGAGGAACGTTTACAAGCCCTGAATCTCTTTACCCTAACAAAACGGAGGATACGAGGAGATTTAATTCAAGTATTCAAGATATTCAAAGGACATGATAACATGGCTGTCGATAAATACTTCACAGTTGATCACTCGAACTACACTAGAGGCAATGGGCATAAAATAATTGGCAAATGATTCCAGTCACATGAAGCTAAGCATTTCTTCTTCAATTGAGTTGTAAATATATGGAATAAACTGCCCTCCAGCGTAATAGATTGTAATACAGTACAAACCTTTAAAGGTCGCCTGGATAAGTATTTGGCATCCAACCCCCAGCTTAATATGTTTACTCCTGAATAAAACACTTGTGTATGTATAATTTTCTGTTTTATTTTATTTTATTATTTTTAGAGCCTGGATCAATTTATTAAATCCAAATATAGTATATGCACAGACTAGGATATGCACAGATAGCCCTGAATTAACGGTCACTACTCATACTTTCGACCTGTGATGGGCTGTGGATCACTGAGGGTCCCTGTTAGTTACGTGGCCACCATCGGGATTTTTTTAATGTACCAGGGGTCACTGCTTCAGGAGGTGACTTGTTTGCTTGTCCCGCATAGTGGAATGAATGGAGCTGGGGCCTGATTGACTGCTGCCTACCTTAATAGCGCCAGGCAAGGCTGCCGCACCACCCCTGAATATCCGCACTGTGCAATTTCCACACTGTGTCCGCAGATGCCCCGTCAACTCAACGTACCTGTACAGTGACATGCATTAGTTATTTATTTATTCGATTACTCATTGTACTTTACTACTTTCTCTTTCAGGTTATTCATACTGGTAGCTTAATTCCCCCTTTCCTTGGGGGAAGCAGCCTAGGTATATAGATAGATTATAGAGTGTAGCATTTCCTTTTCAGTCTTTCCTATGAAATTTCCATGTTAGTTTTTCCATGCTGTGTGGTGGTTTTTCTAACTTTTTCTTGCCAGTTTTGGCTGGAGAGTTTGGAGGTGGGGAGAGCCTTCTTGCTTTACTATCCTTATCCTTCAGCATGTAGAGTTAGATCTTGTAGTCATAGTCTACTCTGTTGCTGTTTGCTTTCCTTTGTACTCCTTTGTACTATAGAAGCAGCCATGGTTCTTTTTATGGGGGGAGAGCAGGGATGTGTTGTGAAATGTGTATGGTATGTAATGACAAGGTTGGTGTTTTATGGAGAGAGGATAGCTGGTTTAAGGCAATGTGATATAATGTGGATGTGTGTGTTGTGTAAAGAGGGCAGCCTGATGCCCTCTGATGGTTGAGGCAGAAAGATGTGTAACCAGCTACCAAGGCCTAGGAAAGAAAATGAAATCCAGGCTATTCCCTGAGGCTCCCATTACCTTGGCGGTAGTACTTCCCTGGGCGGGGCTGCCTACCCCTACTACTCCATCCTGTATGGTTGAGGTCCAGAAAAAAAAAAAAAAAAAAAATACCGGCATGTACAGGCTGTCTCAACACCTGAGGTACTAACTTTAGGAGGTGATTCTTGACCTAATTTTGAGGGGAAAAAATCAACATGGGACCAATTATTAACTGAAAAAGAGCTATATTTAATAAGAGCTTTGTGAGTAAATTACGAGGGAGACCATTTTGCCCACACGGTCATCAACAAATGTAGGTCCGAAATGGTTGAGTCGAGGACCCATTTTGATACAGAATTTTTTTAACACATAACTGACCCAGGCCCTAAAGTTAGTTCATTAAATGCTGAGATAAGTGCATAATATTATGAATGCCATTAAACGTATGAAGATAATTTATTAGAACGAAGGAAAATGCATATTGTTATTTTACAATAAAATGGATCGATGTATTCGGAAATAAGCTCGATGAACATAATTATAACTGGTTTTAAAGTAGCAATTCTCCGTTACTGTCAGTAATATAAGCAATTTTGGATGGTTAAATAAGGTATCCGAATCCACTTTCCAGAATAAGTTATCACCCTCCTCACCCTAGGGGAAAAAAAAATGATCAAAAGAAATAATTAATGAGCTTTATGCTGAAGACGGAGGGGGATGATATGCATGAAGGCTAGTTTAGGAACAGAATACCATGAGTGAAAGAAAAGTAACAACGTACTTTTCTTTAATCAATTGTATGGATGTGTTTGTGATTAACAATGTCCATGTGATTAACAATATCCAGACACAATAGTAAGCTCACTGAAACATAAGATATGCAGTGCAGTTTGCGGTTTCAGAGTCAGTTACCACCCTCTAGTCTCTGGGTCATATTACTTGGCCATAAACGAATTTCGTTTGCACTAGTGAAGGAAGTACCCCATTGAATGGCTGTTTCACTTATGAAAAGTTGATGCTTGTGACACACAACATACTCAAAGAGAACAACGGTAGATGTCCTCCAAGTAGTATTTCACCAAAACGGGCTTTGAAATTATCAGTAAGTTTCTCGATTAACTGACTATGGTTATGACCTTTCTGATTCCCTCCCCCCTTTTTTCTGAAGAAATTGAAAAAGTAGGGATGATGAACACTGTGGAGATTCTAGTCGAGAAAAAATTCTTATAGAAAACTTAAACTGAATTTATCTTATCATATAAATTTCTGTTCCTTCTATGACATGCACGTCACCATCACAACAGTGCGAGTTGGCTTCTGTGATTTTTAATAAAGATTTTCGGAGTTGTGAACAAAAAATAAGCAGAAATAACCCGTAACTTGATGCACAGGGGTCTTCTCGAGTCAGTGCGTGTCCCAACCAACTGCTTATGTCGTATGTACAATTTCATGTAGGCCTAAGCTTAGCCCCAACTGCTATTACCATTATTACATAATCACATTCACTTTACCACTACCACCACCACATCACTTCTGTACTGCCTACCCACAACCAGTCCAGAAGTTCAGTACCCTTTTGCCAACCCAGCACTTGAACAAAATGATGACAACAATCACTGAGTACTTGAACTTGCTACATATCGTATTCACACGGAAAGGACTTATCACAGGAGATGACATGGTGTTTAGTATGATGAAACTCACTTTATTTCAAGGAATGTGATCACCAGGAGTAGTTGGAAAGTTAATGGTTTCTGTTGGACAGTAGTTCAACTTATCTGCCTTTTATCCACAAAGTTTAATTTATATCATGCATTTTATAACGAAAACAATATATACAGTAATACCCATGTCTTAAGAGATCACTGCAAGAGTTAAACATATTTCAAATAGATAACTACATGAAAAGCAAATTATTCAGGCGATATCATTTAAAAAAACTCATCCTTCAGCTTGATATGCTTAGTTTCTTGGATATGAACTAGACTCTGTATATTCAAAGAAGGAAGTCACTGGGGTCCACACAAACGCTCGTCGCATTCCGGATGTGGACCGCGGTCCGTCATTTGATTACCACTGATCTAGGACTTCTGATATCTCTCTTACTTTCTCTATAATAATTCTTCCATATACCTTCCCTATCACACTCAAGAAATTCATGCTACAATAATTCTTGCACTCACTTCGCTCACCATTATTTTTGTACAGGGGAACAATCACAGCCTTTCTCCACTTTGCTGGCACAGTTTCACTCATCCACGCCTTCATAAATATCTTCAGCAAGTATATCATTCCGCTCTCTCCACTACACTTAATCATCTCTGTATACACCTCATCAACCCCGGCTGCTTTTCCATTTTTCAGCCGTTTCACTGCGTTCTTCACCATTGCGAGTGTCATATTTCGTATCACTGCACTCCTTCTCTGCAACCCCCCCAAACCAAGCATGTTTACAGCGGCTCTGCTCTGTCTATTCCCAAGCAACAAACTTTCAAAATATTCTTTCCATCTGAGCGTTACTTCATCTCCACGGGTTAATAACCATCACTTACATCCTTCACACTTTCACATTTCTTTTCGTTGTCACTTCTGTATTTTTACACACACACACACACACACACACACACACATATATATATATATATATATATATATATATATATATATATATATACATATATACATATATATATATATATATATATATATATATATATATATATATATATATATATATATATATATATATATATATATATATATATATGGAATAGTTGGCGAGTGGGGTGTGCCTGCTGAGATAGATGAGAATGGCAGTGCGTTAGTGGACATTTGTGCTGGGAGGGGGTTGGTGATAGCCAATACCCTCTTCAGGCATAAAATGATCCACAGGTATACATGGCAAGTGATGAGAAGGGTGGGTGGTGAACTGAATGAAAGGAAGGCAATGATTGATTATGTGTGTGTGGATGAAAGGATGCGAAGGTGTGTAATGAATACAAGAGTTTATAGAGGCTGGGGAAGTGGACTTTCTGACCACTACTTGGTGGTGGCCAGAATCAGAATTCAAGTAAGATGGAGGAATAGAAGAAGGGAAAGACGAGAGGAAGGAGTAGTTGCAAGGAGAGTGGAAAGGTTACAAGAGGATGAGAAAAAGGCAGAGTATAAGAGAGAAGTGGAGGAACGATTGGGCAAATATGAATTGAAGCAGATGGGAGGCGTGGAAGGTGTGTGTAGCATATTTACAGAAGAAATATGTGCAGCATGTCTGACCCAAAAAGTAGATGTGCTGGAGAAATTCATTGCGAGTAATGTCAGACACACTGCAGAAGACAATGTCACTGCTAGGCCAACTGCAGTCCAGGTTGACCATCCCCCTGCTGTAGTTACTTCTCCCCCCACCGTACAGAATGAGTTCCAGCCAGTGCAGAATGGTGCAAGGCTTGTAAGGAAAAGAAGCATCATTCCAGTAACAACATACAATAAGTTTCAGATTCTCACAGAAGTAGAGGAAGAGGCCCATGAGGCAAGGGTTGTGGGGGACTCCATCATCCGTGGTCAGTTGGTGGAATTTTGTGGCCGGGCACCCTCTAAACGAAAGCGTTTTTGTATTTCAGGTGCAGGAGTAGATGACGTAATAGAGGCTGTGGATGACGTTTTTGAGAATGCAGAAAATAACAGCCTTGTTATCATTCATACAGGTACCAACGACGTCATGCGAACCCGATCAGAGGAGCTGATGGAAAAGTACAGGAAGATGATCCGACGCTACAAGGAGAAAACTAACCATATTTCAATTTCAGGCATACTACCAAGGATTAATGCAGGGAATGCCTTCTTCAGCAGAGCATTTGGTATTAATAACAGAGTCAAGTCACTTTCCTTACAGGAAGAAGTTCAGTTCATCGACACGTGGAACCAATTTTACGAGCAGCATACACTGTTTACGAATGACGGACTACACTTGAATGCCGTTGGTTCTGCCCGTCTCGGTCGTTTGCTTAATGATGCCGTAAGTTTTTTCTGGAGAAAAAACAAGCATCACGGGAGGCAAACGTAGATGTCATACGATCTGATAAATCGATAAATAATGGAAGCTCCCCACATCAGAAAGGAAAGCACATTAAAGCAATCCTTGCAAATGCTCGAAGTCTATGTAATAAATTTTCTGATTTAGAGGTCCTTGCCTTTACCGAAGATTATGATGTAATTGGAGTAACAGAATCGTGGCTAAATACTGAGCAGAGAGATTTTCTAACAGAGTTTAATTTACCAGGCTATCACATTTGCAGTTGCGAAAGGAAGAATTGAACAGGGGGCGGCGTGTTGTTATATGTTAAATCAGGATTTCATCCAGTCGAAATTACCAAGCCATGTATCGAAAACATCGACACTATTTTATATTCAGCTTAGATATAAATATTGTCATAAAATCACTCTTGGGTTAATTTATCGTCCACCTGGTCAGCCACTCAACATCGATAATGAAATCTACAATCAAATTGCCGAAATATCTTGTATGCAAAGCTCTGTAATATTTGGTGACTTTAATTTACCAGTTCCACAATGGGGAGAAGCCCTATCCTCACACAGGATCAGACCTATATACAAATTTGCAAGAAAGCTCTTTGTATCAATTTGTAAATTATCCGACAAGTGGAGCTAACGTCCTAGATCTTGTCTTAGCTTCATCAGAAAATGTAGTGAGTAACGTTATTGTAGGAGAAGAATTTAGTACAAGTGATCATCGCATAGTTACATTTAACATTAAATTCAGTGAAGACATTGTCAAGGCCAGTTGTGAGAAAGTGCCCGACTTTAAGAGAGCAAATTTTAAGAAATTAAAGGCAATTGCAGGTGCAGCAGACTGGCATCCCATTGTCGAAACTTTAGATATCAATGACACATGGAGTTACTTTACAGAAACTCTCAACAGTGCCATCAAGTTATGTACTCCTATGCGCAACAGAAGGCCCACCAAAAATTCTAAACCCAAATGGTGGAACTCCAACATTAAACATTGTCTAGAAGCAAAAAATCTTGCATATAAGAAGTATAATACCACAAAGAGTCACAGTGATAAAAATGAATACGATGCCCTTCGACGAAACGCCAAAAAATTAATTATATGCAGTAAGAAAATCCTTGAGACACATATTGCAAGTATCAGTAAATCAAATCCCAAAGAATTTTTCAGTTACATAAGAAGCAATCGGTCCTTTAGTCACAGATAATGGAGCACACTGATGATGAAACTATGATGGCGAAAATTCTTAATACTTTCTTCGCTTCAGTACTTACAACAGAAAATATACATACAATTCCTACTGTTTCCCCCATTCCTATAGAAGAGGGCAACATAATCACTGACATTACAGTCAGTGATCGCAACGTACTGCTTGCAATAAACAGATTAAAAGAGAATAAAGCACCAGGACCGGACAAAATATCACCACATGTATTGAAGGAACTACAGAATGAAATATCAAAGCCTTTAGCTGACTTTTTAGCTTATCACTTAAGAGCAGTAAGGTGCCACATGAATGGAAGCTTGCTAACGTAACCCAAGTATTAAAAAAGGGCAACAGAGACCAACCAGAAAACAACTGCCCAATTAGTTTAACATCGGTGGTTTGCAAATTGCTTGAAACTATTATCAGAGACAAGTTTGTAAAACACTTAGAAACAAACAATCTCATAAAAGATTCGCAACATGGTTTTCATCATAATCGCTCTTGCCTCACGAATCTGCTGGACTTTTTCAATGATATACAGAACATGTATGACGAGACTAAATCTGTTGATGTGGTCTACCTCGATTTTCAAAAGGCTTTTGACAAAGTTCCACACAAAAGACTCCTTCAGAAGCTAAAGGCACATGGTTTCAGCGGCAGTGTTCTCGGGTGGGTAAAAGATTGGCTCACCGGACGAAAGCAAAGAGTTGTAATAAATGGAAAAGAGTCAGACTGGATAAACGTTACAACTGGAGTGCGGCAGAGTTCAGTGTTAGGTCCTATTCTTTTCTTAATATATGTGAATGATATTGACGAAGGATTGTGTTGTAAGATTTCAAAATATGCTGATGATACTAAAATAGGTAATGGAGCAGATACAGCACTGCAAAGACAGGCAATTCAGAGAGATCTTGATCAACTGTTTAACTGGGCCCAAGTCTGGCAAATGGATTTCAATATTAATAAATGTAAAGTGTTAAACATTGGCAGTAAAAATGTAAGAGCAAGTTATAGCATGAATAATGTCCAGCTTGATAGGGTAAACCATGAAAAAGACTTAGGAGTTATAATAACAAATGATTTGAAACCAAGGAAACAATGCACAGAAGCTGTGAAAAAAGCCAACAAATTGATTGGGTTCATAGGCAGAGCATTTGAATATAAATCCGATAATATCGTCCTCACTTTGTATAATTCCTTAGTACACCCGCACTTGAAGTATTGCGTTCAGTTTTGGTTACCGTATTATAAAAAGGATATGGAAAAGCTTGAAAGAGTGCAGCGAAGGATGACAAAGATGATACCTAGATTGAGAAATAAACCGTACGAGGAACGTTTACAAGCCCTGAATCTCTTTACCCTAACAAAACGGAGGATACGAGGAGATTTAATTCAAGTATTCAAGATATTCAAAGGACATGATAACATGGCTGTCGATAAATACTTCACAGTTGATCACTCGAACTACACTAGAGGCAATGGGCATAAAATAATTGGCAAATGATTCCAGTCACATGAAGCTAAGCATTTCTTCTTCAATTGAGTTGTAAATATATGGAATAAACTGCCCTCCAGCGTAATAGATTGTAATACAGTACAAACCTTTAAAGGTCGCCTGGATAAGTATTTGGCATCCAACCCCCAGCTTAATATGTTTACTCCTGAATAAAACACTTGTGTATGTATAATTTTCTGTTTTATTTTATTTTATTATTTTTAGAGCCTGGATCAATTTATTAAATCCAAATATAGTATATGCACAGACTAGGATATGCACAGATAGCCCTGAATTAACGGTCACTACTCATACTTTCGACCTGTGATGGGCTGTGGATCACTGAGGGTCCCTGTTAGTTACGTGGCCACCATCGGGATTTTTAATGTACCAGGGGTCACTGCTTCAGGAGGTGACTTGTTTGCTTGTCCCGCATAGTGGAATGAATGGAGCTGGGGCCTGATTGACTGCTGCCTACCTTAATAGCGCCAGGCAAGGCTGCCGCACCACCCCTGAATATCCGCACTGTGCAATTTCCACACTGTGTCCGCAGATGCCCCGTCAACTCAACGTACCTGTACAGTGACATGCATTAGTTATTTATTTATTCGATTACTCATTGTACTTTACTACTTTCTCTTTCAGGTTATTCATACTGGTAGCTTAATTCCCCCTTTCCTTGGGGGAAGCAGCCTAGGTATATAGATAGATTATAGAGTGTAGCATTTCCTTTTCAGTCTTTCCTATGAAATTTCCATGTTAGTTTTTCCATGCTGTGTGGTGGTTTTTCTAACTTTTTCTTGCCAGTTTTGGCTGGAGAGTTTGGAGGTGGGGAGAGCCTTCTTGCTTTACTATCCTTATCCTTCAGCATGTAGAGTTAGATCTTGTAGTCATAGTCTACTCTGTTGCTGTTTGCTTTCCTTTGTACTCCTTTGTACTATAGAAGCAGCCATGGTTCTTTTTATGGGGGGAGAGCAGGGATGTGTTGTGAAATGTGTATGGTATGTAATGACAAGGTTGGTGTTTTATGGAGAGAGGATAGCTGGTTTAAGGCAATGTGATATAATGTGGATGTGTGTGTTGTGTAAAGAGGGCAGCCTGATGCCCTCTGATGGTTGAGGCAGAAAGATGTGTAACCAGCTACCAAGGCCTAGGAAAGAAAATGAAATCCAGGCTATTCCCTGAGGCTCCCATTACCTTGGCGGTAGTACTTCCCTGGGCGGGGCTGCCTACCCTTACTACTCCATCCTGTATGGTTGAGGTCCAGAAAAAAAAAAAAAAAAAATACCGGCATGTACAGGCTGTCTCAACACCTGAGGTACTAACTTTAGGAGGTGATTCTTGACCTAATTTTGAGGGGAAAAAATCAACATGGGACCAATTATTAACTGAAAAAGAGCTATATTTAATAAGAGCTTTGTGAGTAAATTACGAGGGAGACCATTTTGCCCACACGGTCATCAACAAATGTAGGTCCGAAATGGTTGAGTCGAGGACCCATTTTGATACAGAATTTTTTTAACACATAACTGACCCAGGCCCTAAAGTTAGTTCATTAAATGCTGAGATAAGTGCATAATATTATGAATGCCATTAAACGTATGAAGATAATTTATTAGAACGAAGGAAAATGCATATTGTTATTTTACAATAAAATGGATCGATGTATTCGGAAATAAGCTCGATGAACATAATTATAACTGGTTTTAAAGTAGCAATTCTCCGTTACTGTCAGTAATATAAGCAATTTTGGATGGTTAAATAAGGTATCCGAATCCACTTTCCAGAATAAGTTATCATCCTCCTCACCCTAGGGGAAAAAAAAAATGATCAAAAGAAATAATTAATGAGCTTTATGCTGAAGACGGAGGGGGATGATATGCATGAAGGCTAGTTTAGGAACAGAATACCATGAGTCAAAGAAAAGTAACAACGTACTTTTCTTTAATCAATTGTATGGATGTGTTTGTGATTAACAATGTCCATGTGATTAACAATATCCAGACACAATAGTAAGCTCACTGAAACATAAGATATGCAGTGCAGTTTGCGGTTTCAGAGTCAGTTACCACCCTCTAGTCTCTGGGTCATATTACTTGGCCATAAACGAATTTCGTTTGCACTAGTGAAGGAAGTACCCAATTGAATGGCTGTTTCACTTATGAAAAGTTGATGCTTGTGACACACAACATACTCAAAGAGAACAACGGTAGATGTCCTCCAAGTAGTATTTCACCAAAACGGGCTTTGAAATTATCAGTAAGTTTCTCGATTAACTGACTATGGTTATGACCTTTCTGATTCCCTCCCCCCTTTTTTCTGAAGAAATTGAAAAAGTAGGGATGATGAACACTGTGCAGATTCTAGTCGAGAAAAAAAAATTCTTATAGAAAACTTAAACTGAATTTATCTTATCATATAAATTTCTGTTCCTTCTATGACATGCACGTCACCATCATAACAGTGCGAGTTGGCTTCTGTGATATTTAATAAAGATTTTCGGAGTTGTGAACAAAAAATAAGCAGAAATAACCCGTAACTTGATGCACAGGGGTCTTCTCGAGTCAGTGCGTGTCCCAACCAACTGCTTATGTCGTATGTACAATTTCATGTAGCCCTAAGCTTAGCCCCAACTGCTATTACCATTATTACATAATCACATTCACTTTACCACTACCACCACCACATCACTTCTATACTGCCTACCCACAACCAGTCCAGAAGTTCAGTACCCTTTTGCCAACCCAGCACTTGAACAAAATGATGACAACAATCACTGAGTACTTGAACTTGCTACATATCGTATTCACACGGAAAGGACTTATCACAGAGATGACATGGTGTTTAGTATGATGAAACTCACTTTATTTCAAGGAATGTGATCACCAGGAGTAGTTGAAAAGTTAATGGTTTCTGTTGGACAGTAGTTCAACTTATCTGCCTTTTATCCACAAAGTTTAATTTATATCATGCATTTTATAACGAAAACAATATATACAGTAATACCCATGTCTTAAGAGATCACTGCAAGAGTTAAACATATTTCAAATAGATAACTACATGAAAAGCAAATTATTCAGGCGATATCATTAAAAAAAACTCATCCTTCAGCTTGATATGCTTAGTTTCTTGGATATGAACTAGACTCTGTATATTCAAAGAAGGAAGTCACTGGGGTCCACACAAACGCTCGTCGCATTCCGGATGTGGACCGCGGTCCGTCATTTGATTACCACTGATCTAGGACTTCTGATATCTCTCTTACTTTCTCTATAATAATTCTTCCATATACCTTCCCTATCACACTCAAGAAATTCATGCTACAATAATTCTTGCACTCACTTCGCTCACCATTATTTTTGTACAGGGGAACAATCACAGCCTTTCTCCACTTTGCTGGCACAGTTTCACTCATCCACGCCTTCATAAATATCTTCAGCAAGTATATCATTCCGCTCTCTCCACTACACTTAATCATCTCTGTATACACCTCATCAACCCCGGCTGCTTTCCCATTTTTCAGCCGTTTCACTGCGTTCTTCACCATTGCGAGTGTCATATTTCATATCACTGCACTCCTTCTCTGCAACCCCCCCATACCAAGCATGTTTACAGCGGCTCTGCTCTGTCTATTCCCAAGCAACAGACTTTCAAAATATTCTTTCCATCTGAGCGTTACTTCATCTCCACGGGGTAATAACCATCACTTACATCCTTCACACTTTCACATTTCTTTTCGTTGTCACTTCTGTATTTTTACACACACACACACACACACACACACATATATATATATATATATATATATATATATATATATATATATATATATATATATATATACATATATATATATATATATATATATATATATATATATATATATATATATATATATATATATATATATATATATATATATATATATATATGGAATAGTTGGCGAGTGGGGTGTGCCTGCTGAGATAGATGAGAATGGCAGTGCGTTAGTGGACATTTGTGCTGGGAGGGGGTTGGTGATAGCCAATACCCTCTTCAGGCATAAAATGATCCACAGGTATACATGGCAAGTGATGAGAAGGGTGGGTGGTGAACTGAATGAAAGGAAGGCAATGATTGATTATGTGTGTGTGGATGAAAGGATGCGAAGGTGTGTAATGAATACAAGAGTTTATAGAGGCTGGGGAAGTGGACTTTCTGACCACTACTTGGTGGTGGCCAGAATCAGAATTCAAGTAAGATGGAGGAATAGAAGAAGGGAAAGACGAGAGGAAGGAGTAGTTGCAAGGAGAGTGGAAAGGTTACAAGAGGATGAGAAAAAGGCAGAGTATAAGAGAGAAGTGGAGGAACGATTGGGCAAATATGAATTGAAGCAGATGGGAGGCGTGGAAGGTGTGTGTAGCATATTTACAGAAGAAATATGTGCAGCATGTGATGTGGTGTGTGGAAGGAAGAGAAGACGGAGGGGGGGTGCAAGGAACAGCGTGGTGGACTGAAGAGGTGAAATAGGCTGTGGCACAAAAGAAGAAAGCATACAATGAATGGATGAGAAATAGGGGCGTGGAAGAAGTTGAGAGGCGGAAGAGAGAGTTATATGTAGAAAGAAAGAGAGAGGTGAAAAGATTAGTAAGAGAGAGTAAGAAGACATTGGATGAGGAATTTGGAAGGAATTTGAGTGTAAAGTGGAGGGACTGTAAGAAAATGTTCTGGAAAGAGGTGAAAAGAGTAAGACAGGGTGGAAGTGAAGGTAGCAGGGGAGTGAAAGATATAAATGGTAGATTACTAGTGGAGAAGGGAGAAAAAGTGAACAGATGGAGAGAACACTTTAAGGAATTGTTGAACGTAGAGGATGGAATTAATGCGAGTATAAGTGGCTGGGGAATGGATGGGAGAAGGAGGGAGGTGAGAAGACAGGAAGAAATCAGTAGGACAGAAGTTGTGGAAGCAATGAAGAAAGTTAAATCGGGGAAAGCCCCAGGAATTGATGGAGTGTGTGGTGAAATGCTGAAGCATGGGGGAGAGATAGTAATAGAATGGATGTGGAAGATGTGCAGATTGGCCTGGGAGGAAGGTAGAGTCCCGGAGGATTGGAAGTCAGGTATAATTATTCCCTTGTACAAAGGAAAAGGGGAAAAAGAAGTGTGTGGTAATCATAGGGGCATTTGTCTTCTTAGTATAATAGGAAAAGTGTATGGTAGGATACTTATTGACAGAGTTAGAGAAAGAACAGAGAAATTAGTTGGAGAAGAACAGGGAGGCTTCAGGAAGGGAAGAGGTTGTGTAGATCAGATATTCATTCTTAGATCTTTAGTGGAAAAGTTTCTAGAGACGGGAAAGAAGTTGTATGCGGCTTTCATCGATTTGGAGAAAGCATATGACAGGGTGGATAGACAAGGATTGTGGAAAGTGTTAAGAATATAATTATGGAGTAGATGGGAAGTTGTTGAATGCTGTGAAGAGTATGTACGATGGTGCGAAGGCTACAGTGCGTGTGGATGGTGAACTAAGTGAATTTTTCTCTTTGAAAGTTGGGTTGAAGCAGGGATGTGTCATGTCTCCATGGTTGTTCAATCTGTACATGGATGGGGTAATAAAAGAGGTACAAGGTAGGGTAGTGGATGTTGGAGTGGCCCTGGTGAGAGAGGATAGTGTTTGGAAACTCCCTGTACTGTTGTTTGCAGATGATACTGTGTTGTTGAGTGAAGACGAAGGGGAGCTGCAAGGCTTGGTGGATGAGTTTGGGAGAGTGTGTAAGAAACGTGATCTAAAGGTGAATGTAGGGAAGAGTAAAGTGATGGTCTTTGAGAGAGGTGAACTCAGTGAAAGTACAGCGAGGTTGGATGGTGAGGAACTGGAAAATGTGAGTACGTTTAAGTACTTCGGTAGTGTGATGAGTAAGGATGGAGGTTTGGAGGGTAAAGTGCTTGAAAGGGTACAGCAGGGAAGAAAGGTTGCTGGTTCTTTGAAAGCAGTGATAAGAAACAGGGAAGTGAGCATGGAAGTGAAAAAGTTACTACATGACAGTATTGTGATACCAATTCTAACGTACGGAAGTGAAGCTTGGACGTTGTTGGAAGGACACAAGTCAAGTGTGAGAGCAGTGGAAATGAGTTATTTAAGAGGAGCCTGTGGAGTCACATGGAGAGACAGGCTGACGAATGAGGATATAGAGGAGCGTTGTGGTGTTGATGTGGATGTGATAGGAAGCGTTATGAGGAACACACTGAGGTGGTTTGGCCATGTGGAGAGGATGGAGGGTGAAAGACTGACGAAGCGAGTGTATGTGAGTGAGGTTGAGGGGGGAAGAGGGAGGGGGAGGCCGAGGATGAGATGGAGGGATGGGGTGGAGAGGTATATGAGAGAGGGGGGTGTGAGTTGGGAGCAGGGCAGTGAAATGGCGGGGGACAGGGCGACTTGGAGGAGATTTGTTTGTGGCCACCCCAAACGGGATTGAGGCGTCTGGCAATATATATATATATATATATATATATATATATATATATATATATATATATATATATATATATATATATATATATATGCATTGCATGCCGACAACTTATTAGTTCTTGGTGCATTACAAATAATCAGAACAGCTTGCTACGACAAGCCTGTGTTTTGAGCACCAAACTGCTCCAAAAGTGCACTAGACAACAGCTTGCCATCACATACAAATTTCTTCGATTAGTGGCTAATGTCTCGGCCAAAGGGCTTTCCCTAAAAACGAACCCTGGAAGACGCCTCATCGGAGGGTATGGAAGTCTCCCTGACTGTTAATATACAACTTTATGTGTTGTGTGCCTGTCTCTCTGTGAAAATCCCATTGTCGAGAATACTGCTAATAAATCAACATGGCTAACTAAGTTGCAATCAGCCTGGGCTGAATTAGACTCGCTTCACGGGCCTAAATTGCTAGTACCGCCTATTTTCTACCTGCTATATGAAAAAAAAGGTGTCTCAAAAGATCTTAGTAACTATAGACCCATTAGCTTTTTTTCAGTTATTTACAAACTCTTCACTAAAGTCCTTACGAACAGAATAACAACTAATTTGGAGAAAACCAACCTCGTGAACAGGCGGGATTTCAAAGCGGGTGTTCGACTACTGATCATCTATACACAATGAATAAGAATACTGAGAAAACTTCAGGATATAACAAACCTCAGTGCTTAGGTTTTGTTAATTACGAAACGGCTTTTGGCTCAGCAGAGCTAATAGCAATTATAAATTCCTTGCGAGAACAAGGACTAAACGAGAACATTGTAAAACTGTTCGAGAGCATATGTAAAGAGGGAAGTGCTACGGTTAATTTATATAATTACTCTGGAAAACTTAAGATTGAGAACGGTGTGCGTCAGGGAGATACGGTTTCACCAAATTATTTACAGCATCCCTAGAAAGCATTTTCAGAAAGCTAGACTGGAGAAACAAAAAATTAAACATAGCTGGAGAAAAGTTAAACCATTTAAAATTTGTAGACGACATTGTCCTGGTCCTAGAAACAGCAGAGACATTGCAAGAAATGTTAAATGACCTGAACAGAGGAGGTCTCAAAGTAGGGCTAAAGATGGACCGGAGTAAAACTTAACGAATGGTTAATCCAAAATACTCCAAAGAGCGTCATCCGGATATGTGAAGAAATTCTTGAAGTTTAGGGGTACTATTACTTGGGGCACGTGCAAAAATTAACGAAAGACTATGATAGCGAAATAAAAAGATTCATCACAATTGGATGGAAGGCTTTCGTAAACATAGAGACATCAGGAAAAGTAGCTTGCTATATGTATGAAACGAAAAGTATATAACGAATGTATAATTCTATCTGTGACGCACGGTTATAAAACCAAACTGACAAAATCGATGGAAAATCAACTAATCCGTTCTCAAAGGGCACTCGAAAGGTCTATGTTGGAGATATCTTTAAGAGACCGGAAAAGATCAACTTGGGTGAGAAAGCAAACTAAAGTCAAAGACGTTGGAGAAGAAATAAAAGAACAGAAATGGAGGTGAGCAGGTCATGCAGCAAGAATAAGGGATAACCGATGGAGCAAGAGGCTGACTGACTGGACTCCAAGGGATAGTAAGAGTAACAGAAAAAGGCCAGGCAGAAGGTGGAAAAATGAGATTGAAGTGTTTGCAGGGAAATCATGACAGAGATTGGCTCAGTCAAGGAATTCGTGGACAAGGATGGGGGAGGCCTTTGTTCAGCAGTGGACTTGCAGTGGCTAATGATGATAGTGATGATATAAAAATATTAAGTGAAATTAATTCTTACCAAGAACATCTCCCCTAATGCACTTCCCATCCCTCTCCAACCATCCCATCCTTCTTGTACCCCGCCCTAATATAAAAATATTAACAGAAATCAATTCTCTCACCCATGTCCCTTACCACATAAAAGCAGCCTTCACAAGGTGCAATCGTCCTGCCCTTCTTCATCACCCGCCACCTGTTAACACATCCCACTTACTCCTGTTCAAGCTCATCCATTTCTTCCTCCCTCATCACTGACGTGAACATTGCAGGCCAGCTTACAATACTCGTCTCCACAACATATATTTTTCAAGTCATGTCGCACTGCTTACTCTCAATTCGGACCATCCTGACCTCTCCTCTGCACCCATGCCACCCATTTGTCATAAAAACTAAAGCAGCTGCTACACGCCGACCTGCTTGGCCCAGTTGTCACAGGTTATACATTACCCATTGTAGCCTCCAAACCACCACCATCCCTGCCCAGCACACCACCATCCCTGCCCAGTACACCACCATCACTGCCCAGTATACCACCATCACTGCCCAGTGCACCCAGTCGTCTTCACTCACCTCACATAGGACTGCACCCAGACTCTTGAGATGTTATACTGACCGTATCTCATACACAAAGTCCTCAGTTTTTATTTTTTTTCTGACGCTTTCATGCCCATGAATTACGTCAATCTTGACTGATTAGAGGGGATTCTGATTTACCTTGTGTGATCAGAAAACTGAGAGAGAGAGAGAGAGAGAGAGAGAGAGAGAGAGAGAGAGAGAGAGAGAGAGAGAGAGAGAGAGAGACAGACAGACAGAGAGACAGACAGAGAGAGAGAGAGAGAGAGAGAGAGAGAGAGAGAGAGTAATGCAAGAAAACAGAAACAGAAGGGACTAGTAAGAGGAAACGTTACTGAATGGTATGAATGAACATCTTCACTTAGAGGATGTGTCATGTTTAGTTTGTTCTTGGTACTTCCTAACGTTCATACAAAGGTTAGAAGATGTGCCCTGACCTAAACCGGTAGAGAAAGGTTATATCTAGCTCGTACAATTTGGAAAGTTTGCCAAGAGGTGAAAAAAACTGTTTACAAGACGTCCTCGAGTATTCACAGTGTCCAGTCTCCGATAGGATGTTGGAGTTGCCATCAGGGGCATAGGCAGGTCATATACCCGTAATATCCTGAGCTGTTGGTAGCCTGGACTAAACACTGCATATTTAAGCGGACAACGTGGAACAGGTTGTTACATTTCAGTTTATTTACTTATACTTTACAAAGAAAAATGAAGAGGTAAAAGAACAAGACGATGCCGGTGGGAGAAAGTTGAAACAGCACGATGTATAAGTAACTCTATAATGGATACCTATAAACCTGAGACATATAATACTCCCTCGTAGACATCGAACATGCTACTGCCAGATTTTTTTCTGATTATTATTTTTATACCAGCCACCGCGGAGCAAGAGAAGGTATTGTGTTCTCATCGGTGCATGTGCATGTGTGTGTGTGTGTTCTTACCTTACCTAATTGTTCTTACCTAATTGTATCTTTACAGGAATGAGTCAAGCTCGAACTGTCCCGTGTCTTAAACCATATTTATCGTACATATCCTTAAATTTGTGAATTGTTTTGGCACACACTATTACATTCGGTAATGCATTCCATTGATCAATTGCTCTGTTTGGGAAACTGAATTTCCTTACGTCTTTATCACCTCTCTTCTTATGCAGTTTTTTGCAGTGTCCTCTTGCTGATGCTTCTCCATATGTTAAGTAATCATTTATGTCTATTTTCTCGTTTCCTGATATGCACTTATATAGCATTATCATGTCACCTCTTTTCCTTCTCTCCTGTAGTGTTGGTAGATTCAGTTTATTTAGTCTTTCTTCGTAGCTTAGGTCCCTTAAGCTTGGTATCCATCTTGTAGCGGCCCTTTGAACTTTTTCAATCTTGTCTATATGTTTTTTGAGATGAGGACTCCAGACTACTGATGCATATTCCAGGGTTGGTCTAATGAATGATGTTATAATCCTTCTTAGCATGTCTTCATTTATGTATGTGAATGCTATTCTCATATTTGCAAGCAGTGTATACATGTTCCGTACCTTCTCGCTGATGTGGTCAGCCAGAGATAGTCTGTTATTGATAATCACACCTAGGTCTTTCTCTCTTTCTGATGTGTATAGGGTTTTATTTCCTAACTTATAATCCCAATCAGGTCTTTTTCCACTTTTACCAAACTTGATTACAAGACACTTGTCCACATTGAATTCCATTTGCCATGTACTACTCCATTCATGAAGTTTAATTCTTCTTGTAGCTCCCTACAAGAGTCTGTGCTAGTAATTTTCCTTTGTATTTTTGCATCATCTGCAAACATATTCAGATAGCTCTCATTTCCAGTGTTACTGTTTATATCATTTATATACACTAAAAACATGATTGGTGCCAGCACCGAACCCTGTGGTACTCCACTAGTCACATCTTTCCATGATGAATAGTTTCCTCTTAGTACTGTCCTCATTTCTCTGTTTATGAGAAAGTCTTGCATCCAACATAACAGTTTGCCTCGAATTCCTCCTTGATGGTACAGTTTCCATAAAAGTCTTTGGTGTGGTACTGTGTCAAAAGCTTTCTTGAAATCTAAATAGATACTGTCCACACATCCTTCCCTTTCCTGTATTGTGTTTGTTACTCTGTCATAGTACCTCAAGAGATTAGTAACACATGATTTTCCTTTTTCTGAAACCAAACTGTCTTTCTGTTATCATACTGTGTTCTTCTAGATGATTTACCCAAGCTTTTCATATAAGTTTTTCAAATACCTTGCTTACAACACTGGTCAGTGATACTGGTCGGTAGTTGAGAGGATCTTGTCTATTTCCTTTCTTGAATAAGAGGACTATATTTGCTTTTTTCCAAATATCAGGTAGTTTTCCTTGACTCAAGGATTTCCTGAAAATTAAAAATAATGGTTTACTTAACTCCTTTGCACATTCTCGTAATACCCAACATGAAATTTCATCAGGACCACTTGCTTTTCCTCTGTCTAATCTATTTAACTCCTCCTGTATTACTTTTTCTGCTATTTGTATATCTGGTAGTATGTGTGGACATGTGTGTGTGTGTGTGTGTGTGTGTGTGTGTGTGTGTGTGTGTGTGTGTGTGTGTGTTTGTGTGTGTGTGTGTGTGTGTGTGTGTGTGTGTGTGTGTGTGTGTGTGTGTGAGAGAGAGAGAGAGAGAGAGAGAGGAAAGTAACTCGTACAGTTACTTCCCCCCAAATTTTAACCAAACTTGGTGAAAGGAGTGAGGGCCAGCCACAGAGAGTTCCTGTTGTTTTTAGAATTATAGATCAGAGGTCAAGGTGATAGAGCTAGGTCAAAATTTGTCAATGTAATATGAACTTTATCGATTTTTATCTGATTTAATTAAACTGGGTGGAAAGCTGCAAAATGAGGCAAAAGCAAAATGACTCGATTATGAGAAAAGTCAGCAGGGGTAAATGTAAAATGGTGAAACCAAACTTAGTCCTGTGTTAGTCAGGATTATCTGGTATTCTGGTTGCCTGTCCTACCAGTTGACTGAGATTAACCGATTCTGCAAACAGCTCGCATTACAGACCAGTATCGTTAGCCCTTGCAGACTGCAATAGTCATTCAACATTATGGAAGTAAAAATCACCCAACACAGTAATTTCAGTGGTACAGGTGAGGTTAAGGTTCGTCTATGCTGATATGAAGTCAACTGCATTGGATTCTGCTGAGCCATTGGGGAAGGTATTAATTATAAAGATATATTGATTATATTAAGGTAATTTAGTTCTTACAATGAGTAATCAAAACTGATAGAAGTGAAGGTCATGACAGCGTCAACTACATATTTAGATTTAGCAGAGCACTCAAAAAACTGTGACACCAAGATGCAACCTCTTTTCCAGCTGTTGTACATAAATGACCAGTGTTTGCGCACAGGTTAATAATCGCCTCGCATGTAAAAATGAAAAAAAAAAAGAAAGAAAGCCCTTCAAGAAAGTTGTGAACTCAGACAAGTGTGACTCGTATGGGCCTAATACGGGAAACTGTGGCAATTTTTTAAATTTCCAGTTACAGCCTACTTTTGAGAAAAAAATAGTATAGGTAACAAAAGATTAAAACAACTGATATCTCAAATATGTAAAACAGTAAGCACCAATTACCCTATAAATTCTTCAAGACACTCAAACGGAAAGAATGTGCAAAGGAAAATTACTTGGATTTAACACAATAACATAAATAAAGAATAAGTATTTCTACAAAGGAAAGTACAATAAGAGGACACCGAGAAACAAGTAAAGAAATAAACAAACTTCGTAGAATGTACGACCAGGAAGCCGGAAAGGTAAAAGCAATATGCGTGAAATGCGAGACGGTGGAGAGGGAGACGAGAATATGGAGTCCAGGTAGGGAAGGAAACTTGGATAGCAGTGATAACTCGGGATGGGGGGGGGAGAGAGAGAGAGAGAGAGAGAGAGAGTAAAACTTATAGAATATTGGGACTCGAAGTGTATGGCACAGGCTAACAAATCAATCATTAAAAAAAAAAAAAAACTACGAGACCTTAGGGAGACACTTTCTATTCTGTAATTACCATCAGTTTCATATTAAGTGAACAAAAGTAACTGCCAAATTCTAAAATATTGAAATACATCCAGCATATATGCAGCTAAAGCCCAGTGATGCCCTTCATAATCTGAATAAAATAGTTCCGTACTAGTCATAACAGTACTGTACATACAAAACCTCTCCGGGCTGAATGGGTTCATGTGAAAATATCGTTCGTACACTATATACTGCCTTAGCACAACACAACCTCTCGACTCAACCTCATTACACCACAGTACAACATTCCATTCACTACCCAGCCATACGACTGTCACAAAGGACTTTGTAGTTACTTGTAGAGAAGGTTTGTTGTTTAGTTGTCACTCTCCATTTCTTGTAGTAGGAATTAAAGATGAATACAGTGAGTGGATCTTAATTTATTATCTTCAGAGAAATCTAAGTTGAGCAGGGTATGTCTCACAGAGACAATATAATAAGTAGTCTAGTTGAGCCCCTCTTTCTTGTTCACTCTCTCCACTACCTGTCGGTTCAATCACTAGCCTCCTTCTGAGCTCTCTTTCCTAAAGTCTGGTGAAACAGGGGTCGTGTCACGTGTGTTACACTGTGGTTGGAAAGTTCCAGAAACCTGTGTGTGAGTATGTGTGTATGTCACTAGGCTTTGTTCCCCTGCTATCTCGCTGACACACTACCTACATCATCTCCTGACATTGCTACTTCCTATCTGTTGTCGACATTTCCTCAGTTAACTTGCAAGATCATTTCCCTTTCCCAGGCTCGCATGGAGCTGTCTATCTATCTATTTATCTATCTACCTATTATGATTTGTAATTATAATATGGACTCATAACATTGCTTGGCCACGCCGCTGAAGGTCCTCCGACAGCAATCATCATTGACATATGCTAATTCATTAGTACATAATATTGATTATAATATTGGATACATATAATAGTCACAGTAAATTGCAATGATCCAGTAATATTACATTTTAAACAAGTTGTATACATATTTGAATAAATGCACTAAAAGTAAATTATTTAACTGTAATACAGTATGTACTTGGGTTATTGTAGTGAAATGCATACATGCAAGAAAAAAAAAAATAGTTTAAAATTAAGATTATGGTAACAGTTATTAATATTTCATTTAAAGATAATGATACTGGTATGCCATACCTCTATATCATGGGTCATTCTTCTTTGTATATATATATATATAAATATATATATATATATATTTATATATATGTATGTATATATAAATATATATATATATATATAGATAGATAGATAGATAGATAGATAGATATAGATAGATAGATAGATATAGAGAGATAGATAGATAGATAATTAATACTATATACAAAATATGTACACTTCATTAAGGGGGGTTAACTTGGATGTTAACTCTCCCCCCACTAAATACTGACTCCAAATTATCAATTCTTGCATGCATTCTGTGCATTGCGAACAGCAGTACTGCAAATACAATGCAGAAGATTATAAAGACAGTAGGTGCTGGGCTATACACATAATATGGGTTGAACATACTCAAACTCAAATCTTCCCAGGGCTTCATTGTTTCATTGATCAGCTGCATAGTTTCAAACGTAGGTGAAGTCAACTTAATACTTGTGCTCATGTTTAAGTCCATATCAGGCAGTGGGTGGAAATGTTTGTGTGTATGATTGAGGATGGCGTAGTGATTGATGGTGGATAAAGTAGAAATGGCTAGAGTAAATACCGCACAGTAGTCTGGTGCTATGTATAATCCTGAGGCTGAAGTATGAGATGGTGGTATATCTGGACAGACTATGTAAACTGATGTGTTATGAGTGAAATAAAAAACTGTGAGTGTCCGATGCGTTGATGGTGTACAAGTTTATCTGGAGCAAAAGTGAAGTTGCAGTGATTATGAATATTGTCATTTCTGATGATAGCCATTTCACAAGGGACTGTATCAGTAGGCTGAAACGTGAAAATGTACGCAGGACAAAGATGAACGCATGTAAGGATGTGCGGCACTTTCGTTCAATCGTTGATTCACTTGCGAAAGTGACAGTGTCCCGTCTCTTGGAGACCATGATGAGTTCAGTGTCTGTGTTGATGTTGATGATGACCAAAGTGTTGTTATTTTTATAGGGGAAGGGGTGTATTTGGTATACTGTGAACAGGTCTTCAGTTATGAATGGTACATGAACTACTACTGATGTTGGCGTTAGTGTTGCTTCTAAATATGGATAATATTGCATGAATTCCCTACTGCAGAACAAAGGCTTCAATTTATGTTTATGTATGCCTTGACTAATTATCTGACGTAGCTCATGAACTGGAAGTAAGTCAATTGTGATCTTCCCATCACCAGCATTCGAAATTCCTTGCATAAGTGCCCTGAAATGATCTCTAGTGTTGTCTAATTGTAGTAGAATCGTGTCAACATGTTCTGTGATGATGGAGAAGTGTTGGAAAAGTGTAATGTTTCCTTCCATTTCATTTATTTTATCTACACTTTCGAGAGCTATGTTTTCTGCCTTTTTCAGATTTTTCACAATTGTCTTCATTGCTGAGTTCTGTCCTGTGATGAATTTATCTTGGTATGTTAGTATCTGAGCTATTTTATTAAATTTGTTGTTTATTTCTTTAAGGTCATCCTCTGTAGCCAATCCAAAGATGTTCCCAAGAACTGCGCCACCCAGATCGAACAAACCGCGCTTTTGGCGAGTACGTGTGATGTTCCTGTCGCTCAGTACCTCCGTTCCATAAGATGGGAAATCTTGGATCATGATGAGCATAGTTGACTTTGCCTGTTCCAGTTTCCATTTTGCTAACGTTACCATTTCATTCACTTCCTCTGTGTTATGTGCTAGTGGAACATAGTTTCCTATCATGAAGTCCAGAGTTCGCATAGGCTTCGCAAGATTGTCTAGATAAGTAGGTAATTCATACAAGTAATCTAGACTTATTTCAGTACTCATGACGTCCTTAACGATTGTAGTCGTGGCCGTTGGAGCTATGAGGCATCCTTGTCGTACTATGTGTTGGGGATCTAAATGCGCATATCCTCTTGCTATGTAGAGGAGAATCCATAGCATAATTTCCTTCATCGTAACCTACCGAAAAAAAATCCATTAATTTCCTAATATGGTCATGCTGTGGTCGATGATATTGATGATGTTCGTTACGGTTGATTGTTATTTCATTTATAGAAGGAGTTTAAATCGATATTTAATTCTCGTAAATGATGTACTGTAGATTTTATTGGAACAGTTGCACCTATGTTCGATTCTTTGGTATACGACCTTAATTTCTTTTTATAATCATTGTTGTTTTCTTGCTTGGTTTCTTGAGGTAAGTTCGCCTGTTCGGTTGTATCCGATGCTGTATAATTAATGGATAATTCCATTGAAACTCGTTTTAAATGGTCAATATGAACTTGTTTCTCTTCGCCACTTGACAGTGACTTAATTAAAACTTTGTTTGCTTTTATGTTAATTACTCTGTATGGGCCCTCAAATTTTGGGGATAATTTATTGTCTCTCGTATGAATGATACCATAAACAATGTCTCCTAAGCTGATAGGTGAATCTCTTGCCTTCTTGTTAAATGCCTCCGTCATTTCTTCCTTGGACATCGTTAATTGTCTTTTGACTCTCTTGTGTATGTCCTGGAATTCACGTAAACGGAGTTTAGGGTAATCATCGTAATTGTATATGGGCAGACTGTCACCTTCTAGGAGCTCATATGGTAGTTTTTTATCTGTCCCATATATAATGAAATGTGGTGTGTCACCTATGGATTTATTTATAGATCCGTTAATTGAGGCTTCTACTCTGGGAATCCAATCATCCCAGCTTGCATAATTTTCACTGAGAATGTGTCGTAGCACATCTGATACTTTTTCATTTTGTCTCTCTACCAACCCATTCGATGCTGGGTGATATGCTAAAACGTTAACCTTTTTGATGTATTGTTTACATATTTCTTGTAAGATCTCAGAATTAAATTCTCCTCCATTATTACTTATTAGTACCTTTGGGGTAGTAAAGCGACATATTACATTATCTGTTATTGCCTTTGCTACTGTGTCTGCTGTCTTATCTTTAATTGGAGATAAAATAACATAACGGGAAAAATGATCCGTTGCTACGAATAGGTATAGGTTATTATTGTATGATAATGGCATCTTGAGTAAATCAACAGCGACAACGTCCCAAGGTTGATGTGGTACAGGGTAATTACCCATCGGTGCAGGTGTGATTGGGTATCCTTTGTGTTTCGCACATGATTCGCATCTGTCTATATGATTGTTTATATCTTTTCGTAATGAAGGCCAGTAATATAACAGCTGGGCTTGTTTGAATGTCTTATCCTTTCCAGGATGTCCTGCATGTGGGCTATCGTGTATCGTTCGTAATACTTGGGGTATCATGTCATTAGGTACTACAAACTGGTTAGTATTTCTTTGGCGTTTTGGTTGTTTAGAGTTAATCTTGTATAATGTATTATTGACCATTGTGAATTGTTCGCGTGGGACATGCAGTTTGGGTAATTGTATGTCATCTCCACTTTCTAACTTGTATATAACTTTAGACCATATTGGGTCAAGTCTTTGTGCCTTTGCGATATCATTGTGGTTTGGGATATTTCCTTTGAGATCTAATGCCGCGACCTGAATTGTGTTCGGGTTCCTAGATAATGCGTCAGCTACTATGTTCATTTTACCTTGTATATAATGAATTTGTACATTGTAGTTTTCAACTGTACATTTCCATCTTGCTCTCCTCCCAGAAAGGAGTTTTTCTTTAAACATACCTACTAGTGGTTTATGGTCGGTGAATAAGTGGATTTCGTAACCATATACCGAATCCGAAACTTTTTTAATGCAAAAACCACTGCAAGTGCCTCTAAGTCTGTAGTGCAATAATTTTTCTCTGCACCTCTTGTTTGTCTGCTGGCAAATGCAATTGGTTTATTTTTTCCTCTTTTATCTTCCTGCATCAGTACAGCCCCTAATCCTTTAACTGATGCGTCTGTACAAATAAGAAATGATTTTGTGTAATCTGCATATGCTAAACAAGGTGCATTTGTTAGTTTAATTTGTAGATTGTTAAATGCCCTTTTTTGTTCTTCTTCCCATTGGAATATAGCATCTTTTTTGAGTAGTTGGAATAGAGGAAAGGCTATATGGGAGAACTGTGGTACGAATGACCTATAGTACCCAGCCAGACCTAAATTTTGTTTAACTTCGTCAGTCGTAGTGGGATCAGGAAAATCTCTCACTGCCTGTATTTTGTTATCAATGGTATGAATATCATTAGAACTTAATTTGTGGCCTAAGAAATTTATTTCCTTAAAGCAAAATTTACATTTAGAAAGCTTAATTTTAAAACCAGCATCACTAAGCTTTTGTAAGAGTAAGTCTAATTTCCTGAGATGATCCTTAATGTTCTTCGTTGCGATTATAATATCATCAAGATAAACAAATATTCCTTGTCCTAAAATTCCGGACAATACGTAATTCATAAGACGCTGGAATATGCCTGGGGCTATGCCTGGGGCTGTCCTCAGTCCCATTGGCATTCTTGTATATTGGTAATGGCCACTGTTTGTGGAAAATGCAATGTATTTACGGGACTCCTCCGAAACCGGGATCTGATAATAGCCGTTTAGGAGATCGATGGTTGAGAATATGTTATTCTCAGGACCAATATTCTGTAGAACGTTGCTTAGCAATGGCATGGGAAATCTGTCTGGGATTGTGTGATTATTTAGTTTACAGTAATCTACCACCGCACGCATTTCTCCATTTCGTTTGGGCACGAAGAATAATGGGGCATTCCACGGGGAGACTGAAGGCTGAATAATTCCAAGTTTTAACATTTCATCGACATAATGATTTGCAAGTGTACGTTGGGAGTGTGGTATGCGGTAAGCTGGTAAGAAAATTGGTGGTGTATCTGGGTGCACAATCATGTGATTAATCAAGTTAGTACACCCTAATTGTTCTCCGGGTAATGCTACGGTGTCCCTGTGTGTTTCCAGCAGGGTTAACAAATAATTTTCTTCATCAAATTCACCTGAGTGAATTAAATTCTCTTTTATTCTTTCTCTATCCATAGATTTTATCTCACTTGTCACTAAAGCTATAACTATTTCCTTCACAGGGGCAGGACATTTTTCAATATTAATTATGCAAGTCCCCTTTTTCAACTGAACTTCCCCATTCATGTGATTAATTATGAATATCTGAGTTTGCCCTTCGTCGTTCATCTGACTTAATGCGTTTTCTACTGACAATCCCTTTACTTTACATAATTCTTCTAAGACAAGAACAGTACTATTCCGTAATTTGCTCTTTATGGTAACTTTCATGTAGGAATTAGGTGGTATAACTAAATCATTGGTGAAATGGGAGGGAAAAATTGATAAATCAGTACTGTTATCTGGGTCACTAATTCTGGAGGCTGGGGCTGGTGGTTGGAGTGGATCTATACACTCATCTGTTTGTGTATGTTTGTTTAAGCCTTTAATATTACCAATTCTTTTTTGTTCTCTTTTACTAATCGGTGAGGGCTCTGAAGGTATTTCCTCAATGAATTCATTGTCAAAGTCTATTCCATTAGATTGTGGGAGTATAGTTATGTTCTCTGCTCTCATGGATCTTAAGCCCAGTAACATATGAGCTTTAATTGCTAAGTTTTCAACGATATAGAACAATGCAGAGAATGGTCTTGTAGTCTCTGTGAAACTGATATTTAATCTTATCATACCTTTCACTGTAATTTGTTTTCCATCTACCGTGTATAAATCTAAATCAGCTTCATCCAGAAAAGTTACTTTCTTCTTATTTTTAAGAATTCTATTTATTTCTTCATGCGTTATTAAGTTCACTGGAGAGCCTGTATCTAAAAATAAGGAAACGTTTTGATTCTCACATACAGCTGGTATCAAGATACACTCATTTCCCAACATGCCTCCTATGTGAATTTTAGATTTGCTTTTCTTTACGTTTGTTCGTTTTTTGTCATGACTTGGTCTTCCCCCGATTTGAACATAGACACAATTTTTTCTACTGTTTTGCAGTCACTGGTCCAGTGCCCTTGGTATCTATGATGCCTACAGTAAGGACCAAATCCTCGTGTCTTTTGTCTATCCTCTTTTGCTTTGATAAAGTATTCATACCTTGTGTGTCCTGGTTTTGCACAATAATGACATAGAATGGACCTATCCCTTGACTGTGACCTACGAGGTGACTTCCCATAAGTAATGTTGTTTATGGCGCGAGACCTGCTCGGGCTGCGTGAAAACTTATGAAATTGCCTGTAGCCTGGTGTTTGTGATTGAGCCCTCGTCACGTTTGGTTGTCTGCTCTGCCTGTTTTCGGGTCGCGATCGATTTTGTTCTCTGTTTGGGGTCGGTGTAGATGTTTTCACAGCTGATACTGTCTCAGGTATTCTCATTCTACTAGAATGTGCGGGTGTGTCGACCATACCTGCTTTACTGCACTGCATCTCTACCTCGTTCATTAAGTCTAGTAAGCACATGCCTGGGGTGTACGTGGTCGTCTTGGCAATCTTAAGGGTCCTATCAGGTGATTTACACAAGGCAGCTACATAACCAATGATGTCCACGACGAGGTCTGGGGACATATTTCCATCATCTGTTATCCAATTTGAGTTTTCCAAAGTAACTAACAATGTCCTTTTCATTGTGGAGACATCAGCAGTTATTTCACTGAGCGCATGGTTTGTAGTGTGCTCCCTTACAGTATCTACAATCTTATGTAATTCTGGAATTATACCTGGCAAGAAGTTCATTCCTCCAGAAATTTTCTTCAAAAATTCAGTTTTAAATTCATCATATGTCCTAGCTTTAAGGAGCTTGTCCGATTGCAATAAATTGCTTGCTGGACATCTTTCCTGGCTTATGCAAGATGAAAAAATGGCAATTTTCTCTTGTTCATCTAGTATGTGGCGCTTGATGAACATTTGTTCGTACTGATTGACTAATGAAATTACATCAATGCGATCATTTACTGTGCCAGAGAATTCTGGGGCAGTTTTATCTTCATGGTACACGTACACATGGGGTGGGGTTGTTAGATTCACGGTATTTGTTTGGTGCTTCATTTTCACTGTTTGCTCTGTTAATTTAACTTACACTTGTTTATCGTTGTGTGAGGGAATGGTGGAATATATTCGGCCGGAACAGTGAACCCTGTTAAGTGTATTGGCATACGTGTGCAAGTCAGCGACAAAGTCCTCACTTGCTACGTCAGAGGGGGTTTCCCACTCATCATCTGGAACTGCCGTATTTGATTCTTGGTCTTTAATTTGTATTGAGGTTTGTACAAGGGGTGTGTTGCCTTGGTGCTCTCCTAATTGTGAGTCTGTTGTTGTGGCTAATTGTGTGTCATCTGGTATTAACGTGGGTGGTGGCGAAAATATTCCTGTCATTAAGATATGGTGTTATGAAATACGCCTTTTGTTTATTTATGTCCTAAAAAAATAGATGAGTAAATAAGTTGAAATAAATGATAGATAGTGAGTGTATAAGTATATATATGGAAATAAGTAAAGAAGTTGAATATAGCTAATTTTAGCACTGAGAAGAAATGAGTAAGTATAATTTTACCCACTTGATACAGATCGTAGAGGTGTGTTGATACAAAAGTCGATCTCGGAAGAAAAATGCAGGGTTGATTGAAGATCTCTTGATAATTCTAGTGCTGTGTTGATGGACGATATTACTCAGGAAATTCCATGGCCTGGTGCTTGCGGTGGTTAACAGCTGTCACAGGCAAACCTCAGCATAGAACGTCGAATTTCCAACTCAATACTGTGGAAATAAATGAGTATGAGTAGGAGCTATGTGAATAATGAGTAATGAGTAGTGGGTGAGAAGTGCCTGGTGTCAGTCACACTTTGCTTGGCGTGGCAAACTCGCGTTGTGAAGTCATCTCAGCACATGGTGATGTCGGCTTCCCACACTGGTAGCTGTGGTGAATACTGAGTAGCGATGAGTAAGCTGGGTGAAGAAAGGTGAGTAAGTCGCGTTATAAATGTGGCTCTGGTGTTTTGCTGCGTGTCTTGACCCCTGCGTCAGCGATGGAGGTAGGCGGGAGAGAGTGGTGGGGGTATGTTTGCTTGTTGCTTTGATGTTTCCTCTTCTTTACTTGCTTTGTTTTTTATTCTTCTTGCTGCTGCTTGAATTTACGTGAAGATTATAGAGTTGTTTTGTAGACTTGTCGGCTATTTGTATTGTAGGCTGTATTTTGTAGGAATTCACTGTTGATTCGTAGACGAGGTTCATATCCCACCGCTGCCACCAAATGTCACAAAGGACTTTGTAGTTACTTGTAGAGAAAGTTTGTTGTTTAGTTGTCACTCTCGATTTCTTGTAGTAGGAATTAAAGATGAATACAGTGAGTGGATCTTAATTTATTATCTTCAGAGAAATCTAAGTTGAGCAGGGTATGTCTTACAGAGACAATATAATAAGTAGTCTAGTTGAGCCCCTCTTTCTTGTTCACTCTCTCCACTACCTGTCGGTTCAGTCACTAACCTCCTTCTGAGCTCTCTTTCCTAAATTCTGGTGAAACAGGGGTTCGTGTCACGTGTGTTACACTGTGGTTGGAAAGTTCCAGAAACCTGTGTGTGAGTATGTGTGTATGTCACTAGGCTTTGTTCCCCTGCTATCTCGCTGACACACTACCTACATCATCTCCTGACATTGCTACTTCCTATCTGTTGTCGACATTTCCTCAGTTAACTTACAAGATCATTTCCCTTTCCCATGTTCGCATGGAGCTGTCTATCTATCTATTTATCTATCTACCTATTATGATTTGTAACTATAATATGGACTTATAACACTACCACACATCACACACTACCTCACCACACACTACATCGCAACACACCACCTCGCAACACATTACCTCGCTACACACCACCTTGCTACATAGTATCTCACAGCATTTATTATATGACAGAACTTACATTACTGTCTGGCCTGCGATTAGTGAATGCCCATGTATTTACTCATTTTGACAAGTAAATCACAGTTGACATGATGATGAAATGTGTTCGCTTGTATACCAGTATTTTGTGTGTACGCGCGCGCGCGCGCGCGCGCACGCACACACACACACACATACACACACACACACACACACACACACACACACACACACACACACACACAGTCTATATGTGTGTATATATATATATATATATATATATATATATATATGTGTATATATATATATATATATATATATATGTATATGTATAATATTTCTTCCCTTTCAGTGTTGTCTCTGTGACAAACATTCTTTCACATCTAGTTCTCATTCTTTTTTGGTCCTTTCACTTCAAATTCAGTCATCTTTCATCTTTTAAAATCATTTTCATATCATGTTATTCTACACTTCCCTTTACCCTCCTTTTTCCTTCACAAATTCCCCAGATTGCTACCTGCATTATGCAGCAACATATATCTTACTGCATTTCCTAAGAAAACCATATAAAAAGAAAAGGAAGAACAACACAACCTTAGATTTAATTCTTCTATGTTTATCTGATACCAAATTATGAAAGATTTTATATAGGCCTTTCGAAAGCTCCAGGATCAGACATTTTCCTGTGAACCCGGCCTGCATTGGCCGATATTACATCGAGGTCCTGACTGTACTGATGGGTATACAAAGACATGGGAAGAGGAGCGGAAACCAGTCTGCAATGTAAAGTCTAACCAGCGCGGGAGTGGAGCATGGGCTCTTGCAACTTAGAGTCTAGCGGGCCAGCCAATGAACTGCCATCTCCACCTGTCGTCTATATTCTAGCCACAGATGTACAACAGTACAAGGCTCTAGCTCTCCCCAAGTCTGCATGAACTATATATCTCTTATAATCTTTTGCAGTCTATATCCATTACATCCATCCATCCATCCATCACCCAATCCTACGTTGCCCCATGAGAGGCGTAGGATCCCGGGGCTAGGCAAGTTGGTCCTGACGTTTAAGATGAGTGTGACCAGCCTCACTCATCCCTGAGTGGCATTACGTGAGCAATAAACCCCAACAATCCCTTGGATATAAACCTTCACCGGCTCAATCCGATTGGAGCACCGTAATTACCCACTAAACCACCAGGCGCCAAAATTTGTTTGTATGGTTACCACCCAGCATAGTAAATGGTTTCCTGGTGTACAAGAAACCATTTGGCTTGTCACTCAGTGTAGAGTCACCCACAGGCAGAAGGAAGAGGAAAGAATGAAGGAACGAAAGACAGAAGAGGGAGTGTAGAATCACCCGTAGGCAGATGGACGAGGAAAGAATGCAGGAAAGAAAGACACAAGAGGATGGAAGGGAAGAAGGATGGAGGAGAGGAAAGGGAAGACACCCGAGAGCAGCACTACATCGAATGAGTGGATGGTGAGCACCCCCACCTATCCATTACATGCAGTTATAAAATGGGAGGATATTAAAGTATTAATGCTGTCATTTAATTCATCATCATCATCCAGACCTCCTTTCCCACCCTAGGGCAGGGTGAGAAGTAGCAATGGCCAGACAGCCCAAATTTTCACAATCCAATGGGCCACACTTCCATTCGCTCACCATTCAAGCCCCCGGAATCCTGGCTCTATCTGATACGCCAAAAACATTCACCACATTCCGTAGCTTCACACAAACTTATCCGATAGAGCCAATCCGGACTCTGTTGCGTTTGAAAACGATGTCAAATCCCTGATCATGCACTTCTCCTCACAATATTCATCCAGCCAGCTCGATCTCTTGTCAGTTCCTTAGCCTCACCGACATCCAAACCTCTCCTTCCTCTCACACTCATCCACCATATCCCTCCACCTTCTCCTTGGCCTACCTCACCTCCTCCCTTCTTTAAATTCGCTGATATACCTTCTTCACCACTCTATTGTTATCCATTCTCTCCACATGACCATACCAACTCAGTACACTCTTCGATTCTGGTGTCCACAGATTTTCTCGCTGCACATCTTTCACTAGTCACATTATTTCGTATCCTATCCACTCTCTGTACTCCACATCTATTCCCCAGCAATCACATCTCCACTGCTCTCACTCTTGACTTTTCATTTTCATGCCACACCGTAGTCTCACATTCATTTATTAAAGTTGGCTCTAACACTCCTTCATGTAAGCCTCGTGCAGCTTCAACACTTAAGCCTTTGTTTCTTAACAAGGCCTTCATTGCACCAGCTACTTTCCTTCCACGTGTCACTCTACTTTTCACCTCTTTTGCACATTTTCCTATCTTTTCTATCACTGTACCCAAGTATTTGAACCCTTTCACCAATTCCATTCACTGTAACCTCGCAGTCATTAATGGACACGAAAAAGCAAAAACACAATTTGTAGGTGGAATGATAGTGAATGACGAGGTGGAACGATCAGTTTATCTGGGAATGATACATGTAAATATGGGTACAGTCCATGAAACTGATCAGAGTTAGTGTGGGATCATTTAATTGCCCGAAACATCTGACTGTTAATGTCGAAAGACTGACGGACGGGCAGTAAAATACGAAACGTGAGCAAACGAGGACTGTCAGGTACAGAAACATTTCATTGGTGTCTAGAAGACAAACGTAGGCCTGATGCAATAAATAAGAGTTACAGTTCACATATAATATGATGTATTAGCTAAAGACTGAGAAACTGTTTTGTACTTTGCTCAGGCCTGTAAGCAGAAGAATTCTGAGAAAGCTGAACCCCTTTAAAATTATTAACAGAGACAAGCTGCAGTACATATAGTGATTGTTGCTAGTGAAGAGCAGCCTACTGTCAGGAAGCAGGAGGCAAGTGTATAACAGGGGTAACCAAGATATTAAAGTACTGAAGAGAAAACACACACACACACACACACACACACACACACACACACACACACACACACACCACATCAGTGAGAAATACGTAACAGGTGTACACTATTTGCTAATGTGAGAATAACACTGACATATAGAAATGAAGACATGCTGAGAGAGATAATAACATCATTCATCAGACCAACCTTGGAGTATGCATCAGTTGTTTGGAATCCTCATCTCAAAAACGTATAGATAAGATTGAAAAAGAACAAAGGGTAGCTACAAGGGTGTATCAAGCTTAAGGAATCTAAGTTAGGAAGAAAGACGAGAAAAACTGGATCTACTAACACTACAGGAGAGAAGGAAAAGGGGAGACATGATAATGCTATATAAATGTATCTCAGGGAAGGAGAAAATAGACATAAATGAATGTATGACCTATGGGGAAGCGTCAGCAAGGAGGATACTGCAAAGAACTACATAAAATGAGGGGCGATAAAAACGTAAGGGAATTCAGTTTCCCAAATAGGGCAATTGATCAACGGAATGCATTACCAAATGAAACAGTGTGTGCCAAAACTATTCATAAATTTAAGGATATGTATGACAGAAATGATTTAATACACGGGACAGTACAAGCTTGACTCATTCCTGTAAATATACAATTAAGTAAGAACAATTAGGTAAGAACACACACACACACACACACACACACACACACACACACACACACACAGTGAATGAAAGTATAAAGGAAGGGAATAATGTTGCAAATGACTCTCCTGTGTCAAATGTTTATGTTGAATGGTTTCAGAGTAAGACCAATGTACTAATTATAGTAACTACTGCCAAATTACGGAAAGTAAAGTGGAAAATCTTAGTAAAAAAATATGTGAACGTTGTCTAATGGAAAATTCTGTAAATCTAGAGAAAAATGTCAATCATTTTGACATTTTTGAAGGATACGTTTATGTGAAGCTATACTGTAGAACACGGTGAATGTTTTTGGCGTATCCGATAGAGCCAGGATTTCGGGGGCTTGAATGATGAGTGAATGGAAGCGTGGCCCATTGAACTGGGCAAATTTGGGCTGTCTGGACGTTGCTACTCCTCACCCTGCCCTAGGGTGGATAAGGAGGTCCGGACGATGATTTTTTGTTTTTTTGTTTTTTTTTAACGTGTCCGACTCTGGGCAAAGGCTTCAGGGCCTATCCCCAAGTCCCAGTAGTCCTCCTTGGGGCCCAGTAGTCCTCCTACATCTCCATGTGTCACCACTTCGGTGCTAACACCCACTATCCATACTGCATATATGCTAGGGCTGCCTCCTACAGGACTGGTCCACTGGTATTAGCAGGGGTGTTTTTATGACACGTCGGCAGGTCATCTGGTAGATCAGAAATATCTGCTTTCCATGAAATTCAAATCCTTAAACTGTTCCCTACCCCAACCGGGAATCCAACCTGGGTCCATTAGGACTGCACGCCGCCTCTCTACCGAGGAAGAAAATTAGAGGGCAAAAATACTGCTGAACCAGACAAAAATATCGTGTCCACACAGGAGAAAAATACAGAATCATGAACACCCTCCAAGTCTGTGAAATCCATAAGGCGCTGTGTAGTGAAAATAAATAAAACTTGTGGAGCAGGAAGTAAAACGTTCAGAAGTAATACATAACAGAATGAAGGACAAAAAATAGGAAAACAAGGAGCACGTAAAAAGGAACATCCGCTCCGACCAGCTGTTCTGTGGGCCGACAATTTGACTTTGTCCTGTGACCGTGACCTTCGACAAATTACTCTATAAAAACATTTCGTACTTTTGCTGAGCCTTTAAACCTTCAACCATCTTCGTTTTAAAACAGATCAGAATTATTCATGTTACCTTAACCTTTGACATTATCCTCTGACGTTGACCTTTTACTGCCTGTTCTCACAATCGAATCTTCTTATCCTTGTTTAACCTGAACCAAAGACGATAGGGTGATATTCAGCCACCAAATAAACCCAAATCAGATGAAGATAGTTTTAGTTATTTTCTATGCAGACAGACACACGGGTCAAACTATGACTTTGCCCTGTGACCTTGACCTTTCACTGTTTATTATCAAAAATGAATCTCTTCTTTCTTGACGGATCATTAATGCTTCCACTAAATATTTTTTCCTCTTAGTTCAAAACTATCCGAACTGATCGTGCTCAGTGACGTTGGCCCTTGACATTACTCTCTTACCTAGACTTTTGACAAATTACTTTCAAAGTTGAATCCTTCATTTTTTTTATTATCCACGATGCATCCGCAAAGTTTAGAGTTATTTGGATAAAATCTATAAATTACCTTGCCTTGTGGCCATGAACTTTGACCTGTTGTTTTAAAAGAGCTATATGTTTAATCCTTGACTAACACTCACCACTTTCACGAAATACATTAACACTGTATCAGCTGCCTGGTTTATTTTGTTGACATTCATACACATATTACAAACATTAACCTTTCTCTCCAGTCCTGACGTTTCACTAATTGTGCTCAAAACTGAGTGTGTTATTTTTACCTCACACTCAACCATTCCAACCAGTTTAGTCTAACTCGGAAAAAAAGAAAGAAAGAAAAAAAAACTATTTGCATTAATCTTGGCCTATAGCCTTGGCATTTCATTTATTGTTCAGAAAGACAATATTACTGTTTTTCCTTCCAGTATAGTGGGTTAAAAAAGAAAAAAAAAACATTGTTAACAAGCACTCACACGGGTCGAAATAATACCTTTCCTTGTGACTGAATGTTCGGAAAACTGAATCTCTTCATTCTTACCTTACCCTCAGCTCTTACCCAAAGGTGGGTCTAAACTAAATAACAGTTGTTTAAGTTGGCTTTGCTAAGGCAACATTTGACCTATGCCTGTGACCTTGATCTGGTGTTTAAATATATATATATATATATATATATATATATATATATATATATATATATATATATATATATATATATGTATATTTTATAAATAACAGAACGGAGGAAGGAAAAACAAACGATTAAAAAAAAAACAATCCATACACCAGATTACTGGCGTCCTCCGTTCATAAAATATCTGTAACAGTTAGGCTTGAACAGCTGTGGGTTGCGAATTCCAGAGAGATGCAGTTCGGGGAATGAAAGAATTCTGATAGGCAGAACTTCTGCAATATGGCTGAGTGACATTCCAGTCATGAGCGCTACCAGATGCCCCTGTAGAGCGAGGGAAGGCATGGAGAGGTGGCACCATGGACACAACCTCGTCTGAGCATTTGCCAAAAAAATATCTGTAAAATAATGCAAGGGAGGCAACATTCCTTCTTACATGCAGGGGAGGTAGTTTATATGTAATGGCAGGGTTGTTAATGATTCCAACAGCTTTGTTCTGAATTTTGTCTTGTCTTAATGCAACCTCTCAACAACCATTCCACAAGGGTGAACAATATTCAAGCAGAGAGCACACATGACTCTTATAAATTATAGCTAACTGCTCATCGGCGAAGAAGTTACGGACTCTGTACAATTATCCAAGTTTCTTTGAGGTGGTTTTAGCAAGTGATCTGACATGAGAGATCCAGCTGAGGGCACTGTTAAGTGAGACGGCAAGGATTTCAATACTTTTGGAGATGGGAATATCAGTAGCACTGAAGGCAATGTACGAATCTGGCAATATCTGTCTATTAGTAAACTGTATATATTTAGTTTTACTAGCATGAAAAGAGACAAGGTTCTTTTGTCCACATTCACTGATCGTAGATAGATCTTGATTTATGGAGATGGCTGTACTGAGTTGAGAGGTAGAGATATTAGACTTTGTAAATGGGTGTCTGAGTGTGAATGAACTATGTAGTGTTGAGTCATCTGCAAATGAGTGAATGGGATTGTGGGTGACAGATAAGAGATCATTAATATGAATCAGGAATAGGGTTGGCGCCAGAACTAATCCCTGCGGCACGCCGGCATTAATTGAGTGGAAATTGGAATATACATAATCTACTTTTACTCTTATTTTCTTGTCACTAAGATATGAAGAAATCAAAGGAACAAAAGACGTTAGTCCATAGCAAGGGAGTTTGGACAGCAGGGATTGGTGCCATACTCTGTCGAAAGCTTTAGAGATATCAAGAGCTAGTGCATGAGTTTCTCCAAAAACATCAATTGATTAATGGATGGTATGAGTTAAGAGATTGTTTATGTCAATGGTTGATCTTTCGTGGCGAGAACCATATTGTCTATCACTAATTAAGTTGTTGGATTCAAGATGTTTAACAATGTGCTTATTAATTAAAGTTTCAAATACCTTACCAAGAGAAGATGTGACAGCTATTGGTCTGTAATCAGAGGGGTCAGACGAATTTCCTTTCTTCGGAATTGGGTGGATATTCGCTTCTTTCCATGAATTTGGGAATAAAGAAATACGTTGCATAATCTGAATAATTTAGCTAGGACAGAGGCAAGTTCAGGGGAACACTTTTTCAAAACAATTGGCGGAATTCCATCTGGGCCTGGAGCTTTGTTGGTAGGTAAATTGTCTAGGATGGATTTTACGTATCTTGTCTGTATTTTAAGTGGGGCAATTTCGGGAGAATCAAGTTCCAGTACTGAGACATTCTAGCTGGTATAGTCTATGGTAGAGTTTCTGGCAAACGTAGGCTTGATGCAATAAATAAGAGTTACAGTTCACATATAATATGATGTATTAGCTAAAGACTGAGAAACTGTTTTGTACTTTGCTCAGGTCTGTAAGCAGAAGAATTCTGAGAAAGCTGAACCCCTTTAAAATTATTAACAGAGACAAGCTGCAGTACATATAGTGATTGTTGCTAGTGAAGAGCAGCCTACTGTCAGGAAGCAGGAGGCAAGTGTATAACAGGGGTAACCAAGATATTAAAGTACTGAGGAGAAAACACACACACACACACACACACACACACACACACACACACACACACACCACATCAGTGAGAAATACGTAACAGGTGTACACCATTTGCTAATGTGAGAATAGCACTGACATATAGAAATGAAGACATGCTGAGAAAGATAATAACATCATTCATCAGACCAACCTTGGAGTATGCATCAGTTGTTTGGAATCCTCATCTCAAAAACGTATAGATAAGATTGAAAAAGAACAAAGGGTAGCTACAAGGGTGTATCAAGCTTAAGGGATCTAAGTTAGGAAGAAAGACTAGAAAAACTGGATCTACTAACACTACAGGAGAGAAGGAAAAGGGGAGACATGATTATGCTATATAAATGCATCTCAGGGAAAGAGAAAATAGACATAAATGAATGTATGACCTATGGGGAAGCGTCAGCAAGGAGGACACTGCAAAGAACTACATAAAATGAGGGGCGATAAAAACGTAAGGGAATTCAGTTTCCCAAATAGGGCAATTGATCAACGGAATGCATTACCAAATGAAACAGTGTGTGCCAAAACTATTGATAAATTTAAGGATATGTATGACAGAAATGAATTAATACACGGGACAGTACAAGCTTGACTCATTCCTGTAAATATACAGTTAAGTAAGAACAATTAGGTAAGAACACACACACACACACACACACACACACACACACACACACACAGTGGATGAAAGTATAAAGGAAGGGAATAATGATGCAAGTGACTCTCCTGTGTCAAATGTTTATGATGAATGGTTTCAGAGTAAGACCAATGTACTAATTATAGTAACTACTGCCAAATTACGGAAAGTAATGTGGAAAATCTTAGTAAAAAAATATGTGAACGTTGTCTGATGGAAAATTCTGTAAATCTAGAGAAAAATGTCAATCATTTTGAGATTTTTGACGGATACGTTTATGTGAAGCTATAGAACATGGTGAATGTTTTTGGCGTATCCGATAGAGCCAGGATTCCGGGGGCTTGAATGATGAGTGAATGGAAGCGTGGCCCATTGGACTGGGCAATTTTGGGCTGTCTGGACGTTGCTACTCCTCACCCTGCCCTAGGGTGGATAAGGAGGTCCGGACGATGATTTTTTGTTTTTTTGTTTTTTTTTAACGTGTCCGACTCTGGGCAAAGGCTTCAGGGCCTATCCCCAAGTCCCAGTAGTCCTCCTTGGGGCCCAGTAGTCCTCCTACATCTCCATGTGTCACCACTTCGGTGCTAACACCCACTATCCATACTGCATATATGCTAGGGCTGCCTCATACAGGACTGGTCCACTGGTATTAGCAGGGGTGTTTTTATGACACGTCGGCAGGTCATCTGGTAGATCAGAAATATCTGCTTTCCATGAAATTCAAATCCTTAAACTGTTCCCTACCCCAACCGGGAATCCAACCTGGGTCCATTAGGACTGCACGCCGCCTCTCTACCGAGGAAGAAAATTAGAGGGCAAAAATACTGCTGAACCAGACAAAAATATCGTGTCCACACAGGAGAAAAATACAGAATCATGAACACCCTCCAAGTCTGTGAAATCCATAAGGCGCTGTGTAGTGAAAATAAATAAAACTTGTGGAGCAGGAAGTAAAACGTTCAGAAGTAATACATAACAGAATGAAGGACAAAAAATAGGAAAACAAGGAGCACGTAAAAAGGAACATCCGCTCCGACCAGCTGTTCTGTGGGCCGACAATTTGACTTTGTCCTGTGACCGTGACCTTCGACAAATTACTCTATAAAAACATTTCGTACTTTTGCTGAGCCTTTAAACCTTCAACCATCTTCGTTTTAAAACAGATCAGAATTATTCATGTTACCTTAACCTTTGACATTATCCTCTGACGTTGACCTTTTACTGCCTGTTCTCACAATCGAATCTTCTTTTCCTTCTTTAACCTGAACCAAAGACGATAGGGTGATATTCAGCCACCAAATAAACCCAAATCAGATGATGATAGTTTTAGTTATTTTCTATGCAGACAGACACACGGGTCAAACTATGACTTTGCCCTGTGACCTTGACCTTTCACTGTTTATTATAAAAAATGAATCTCTTCTTTCTTGATGGATCATTAATGCTTCCACTAAATATTTTTTCCTCTTAGTTCAAAACTATCCAAACTGATCGTGCTCAGTGACGTTGGCCCTTGACATTACTGTCTTACCTAGACTTTTGACAAATTACTTTCAAAGTTGAATCCTTCATTTTTTGTATTATCCACGATGCATCCGCAAGGTTTAGAGTTATTTGGATAAAATCTATAAATTATCTTCCCCTGTGGCCATGAACATTGACCTGTTGTTTTAAAAGAGCTATATGTTTACTCCTTGACTAACACTCACCACTTTCACGAATTACATTAACACTGTATCAGCTGCCTGGTTTATTTTGTTGACATTCATACACCTAAAACAAACATTAACCTTTCTCTGCAGTCCTGACGTTTCACTAATTGTGCTCAAAACTGAGTGTGTTATTTTTACCTCACACTCAACCATTCCAACCAGTTTAGTCTAATTCGGAAAAAAAGGAAAAAAAAAAATTGTTTGCATTAATCTTGCCCTATAGCCTTGGCATTTCACGTATTGTTCAGAAAGACAATATTATTGTTTTTCCTTCCAGTAATGTGGGTTAAAAAAGAAAAAAAAAAAACATTGCTAACAAGCACTCTCACGGGTCGATATCTTACCTTTCCTTGTGACTGAATGTTCGGAAAACTGAATCTCTTAATTCTAACCTTACCCTCAGCCCTAACCCAAAGGTGGCTCTAAACTAAATAACAGTTGTTTAAGTTGACTCTGCTAAGGCAACATTTGACCTATGCCTGTGACCTTGATCTGGTGTTTAAATATATATATATATATATATATATATATATATATATATATATATATATATATATATATATATATATATATATATATATATATATATATTTTTTTATAAAGAACAGAATGGAGGAAGGAAAAACAAATGAGTAAATAAAAAACAATCCATACACCAGATTACTGGCGTCCTCCGTTCATAAAATATCTGTAACAGTTAGACTTGAACAGATGTGGGTTGAAATTTGGAGGGAAACATCTCTGGGGAAGCGAATTCCAGAGAGATGCAGTTCGGGGAATGAGAGAATTCTGATAGGCAGAAGTTCTGCAATATGGCTGAGTGACATTCCAGTCACGAGCGCTACCAAATGCCCCTGTAGCACGAGGGAAGGAATGGAGAGGTGGCACCATGGACGCAACCTCGTCTGAGCATTTGCCAAAAAAAATATCTGTAAAATAATGCAAGGGAGACAACATTCCTTCTTACATGCAGGGGAGGTAGTTTATATGTAATGGCAGCATTGTTAATGATTCCAACAGCTTTGTTCTGAATTTTGTCTTGTCTTAATGCAACCTCTCCACAACCATTCCACAAGGGTGAGCAATATTCAAGCAGAGAGCGCACATGACTGATGAATTATAGCTAACTGCTCATCGGCGAAGAAGTTACGGACTCTGTACAATAATCCAAGTTTCTTTGAGGCAGTTTTAGCAAGTGATCTGACATGAGAGATCCAGCTGAGGGCACTGTTAAGTGAGACGGCAAGAAATTCAATACTTTTGGAGATGGGAATATTAGTAGCACTGAAGGCAATGTACGAATCTGGCAATATCTGTCTATTAGTAAACTGCATATATTTAGTTTTACTAGCATGAAAAGAGACAAGGTTGTTTTGTCCCCATTCACTGATCGTAGATAGATCTTGATTTATGGAGATGGTTGTACTGAGTTTAGAGGTAGAGATATCAGACTTTGTAAATGGGTGTCTGCGTGTGAATGAACTATGTAATGTTGAGTCATCTGCATATGAGTGAATGGGATTGTGGGTGACAGATAAGAGATCATTAATATGAACCAGAAATGGGGTTGGCGCCAGAACTAATCCCTGCGGCACGCCGGAGTTAACTGAGTGGAAATTGGAATATACATCATCTACTTTTACTCTTATTTTCCTGTCACTAAGATATGAAGAAATCAAAGGAACAAAAGACGTCAGTCCATAGCAAGGGAGTTTGGACAACAGGGAATGGTGCCATACTCTGTCGAAAGCTTTAGAGATATCAAGAGCTACTGCATGAGTTTCTCCAAAAAGATCAATTGATTGATGGATGGTATGAGTTAAGAGATTGAGTATGTCAATGGTGGATCTTTCGTAGCGAAAACCATATTGTCTATCACTAATTAAGTTGTTGGATTCAAGATGTTTAACAATGTGCTTATTAATTAAAGTTTCAAATACCTTACCAAGAGAAGATGTGACAGCTATTGGTCTGTAATCAGAGGGGTCAGGCGAACTTCCTTTCTTCGGAATTGGGTGGATATTCGCTTCTTTCCATGAATTTGGGAATAAAGAAGTACATATGCATAGTCTGAATAATTTAGCTAGGACAGAGGCAAGTTCAGGGGAACACTTTTTCAAAACAATTGGCGGAATTCCATCTGGGCCTGGAGCTTTGTTGGTAGGTAAATTGTCTAGGATGGATTTTACGTATCTTGTCTGTATATTAAGTGTGGCAGTTTCGGGAGAATCAAGTTCCAGTACTGGGACATTCTGGCTGGTATCGTGTATGGTAGAGTTTCTGGCAAAGGTACTGGCAAAGATATCTGCTTTCCCATGTGGGTCATTTGTAATGCTGCCATCTGAAGATATTAGTGGGGGAATGGAAGATGACTTGTTAAAGTTATTATTGAAAGAATTAAGAGTTGACCAGAATATTCTATTGTCATTAGGGTTGTTAAGTAGTTTTGATGCTTGCTTTTGAGGAGTGTTTGATTTAGATAGATTTAATACAGCTTTTGCATGATTTCTAGCAATTTTAAACTGGAAGAGTGATTCAGATGTTTTTTATTTTAAGTAAGAGTTATATGCTAATGACTTTTGGGCTGTTGCTCTGGCACAGTTGCCATCAAACCATTTTGGAGAGTTCGATCTTTTAGTGAACTGTTGACTTGGTATGAATAAATCCATAGCAGCTAGTATTAAGTCATATATATATATATATATATATATATATATATATATATATATATATATATATATATATATATATATATATATATATATATCAATGGATGTCCCATAACACCTCTACCAAGTTCAGCTAATCGAATAAAACATGAGTCATTTTCTTTAAACACAAGCACGCACACACACACACACGCACACACACACACACACACATACAGACACAAGGAATGTAAGTAGACTCTGTGCTCTTAGGACCACCTGATGTCCACCTACTTTAGTAGAGCAAGTATGGAGAAGAAAGGGGATAAAGGTAGAAAGCTGGATGATGATTTCTACCAAGAACTGGTTGAAATGGAGACGTATAACAAGCTGGTAGGACTGTTAAGCAGATTAGAGATGGCATTTCAGAATGAAATGGATGAAATTAAAAAACAGTTCCATATGCAGTTGGAGGAAGTAGAAAAATTAGGAAAAGACGTCAACAAGAAAGACACAACAATAGATGAGGTGACAGTAAAAGTGGGTTCACTTAGAAGGAAAATTAGTGTAATGGCAAGTACAGTAGTCAACCACGAGAGTATCATGAAAGAGTTCAAAAATGATACAGAGACAATTAGGCAAGTAAACAATTTGATAGATCAGAACAGTGATATTGAGAAGATAACACAAGTGAATGAAGCACTGCAAAGCTACAAAAATGATGTGGAAACCACTTATGTTGAAATGGTGAAAGTAAAGAAAGACTTAGAAACAAGAGTTGAAGAAAAAAGCATTGCAAAGGAGGTGAAAAGAATAATCCAAAACAATCCTAAACTGGTAAGAGATTCAGCAGATATCAATAAATCTATAATAATCACTGGTATAGAGGAGGAAGAAATAAAAAACAAGATCTCGAGAGACAAAATGGAGATGGCAAATGTAATGAGTGTACTGAAGGAAGTATCAGAGGAAATCTGTATTAAAGACATAGAGGAACACAAGAGGCTAGGGAAATATGAGAGAAATAGGTCCAGGTCCCTTAAGGTAACCTTCCAGAGTGTAAACACAGTGGAAGAGATACAAAAAAATGTAAAGAAACTCATGGAAAAAGAGGAATTCACTGATGTATGGATAAGAAGATGCCTAACTCAAGAAGAACTGGAATTACTAAAGTAGAAAAGGAAGGAAGGAAGGAAAAACAAAGAATGAGAGAAGATCAGAGGAGGAGAATACATTTTTTTACAAAGTGATTGGATTGCAAGTTCAAAAGTAGTACATAACCAGGAGGGTTAAAAAGGAGGAAGGTAGTAGATCAAGTCGTGACAAGTATGTAAACAAGACGATTAAGTTGATGTACTCAAATGTAGATGGAATGCTATCTAAATTATTAGAGATGAATGATTACATCAGAGAAAATTAACCACAAATAATATGCCTAACTGAAACAAAATTAACACCAAGGATATCAAACGACATCCTAAACTTAGAGGAATACAATATATGAAGAAGAGATAGGAATTTTAAAAAAGGAGGAGGAATTATAATATTATCAGAGAAAAATCTAAAAGTCAAAGAAATAGAATTAGATACACCCTTACAAGTAGAAATGATTGCAGTAGAGATAAGTACATCTGAAGGGAAAGTAATTGTAGAAAATTTATACATGCCTCCCAGATCAAATACATGGGAAAGAGGCGAATATGAGGATCTGACAGAGAGTACAATTCAGAGTTTAAGAGCATTACTACATGGCACTGAGTAGAAATCGGAAAGAATCATACTAACTGGAGATTTTATTATAAGTATAAATTGGAATACATTAGATATAATAAGCCAAGAAAGCTGTTGGGACCAAATCTCCTGGATCTCGTGCAGGAGTTTTTCTTAATGCAACATGTAAGGGAAAGCACCAGAAAAAGAGAACTTGATGTACCCTCAGTACTAGATCTTATATTCACTAGCAAGAAAACGATATTGACAGTTTAATGTATCACCCTCCATTCAGCAAAAGCCTCCATGCAGTACTAATTTGCAACTTTAGGATTGCATATGACATAGTTAACAGCAATGAAAGTTACAAAAAAGCCTGAATTATAAAAAATGAAACTACTATGACCTAAAGAAGTACTTCTTAGAAATAGATTGGGTAAAGGAGCTTAGAGGACAAGATTTAAATGTTATATATAAAAAATTCTGTGAACTTTAAGAAATAAGAGTCCAGAAGTATATCCCACAGCATAAAGAAACAGAAAAGGAAATAAAGAAATGATTTAATACAAAATGTAAAAAATCAAAAGAAAAGATAGATTTGTTGTGGAACAGATATAGAAGACACAACAGTGAGAGGGCATATAACAACTATAAACAAACAAGAAACGATTATACAAGAATAAGGAGGGAAGCCCAAAGACAGTTTGACAAGGATATCATAAATATAAGTAGTAATCAACCGAAGCTATTTTACAGCTACATCCGAAGCAAAACCAAAGTAAAAGATAAAATACAATTTTGGACGAGGAGATCACCTATACACAAGAGAAAGATATTTGTGAAGCACTAAATAAGAATTTCCAATCAGTTTTTACAGAAGAAAATAATTTTGAGAGGGATGATATGGAACATGCATAACCACACAATTACCAGATATACAAATATCAGAAAAATATTACAGGAGGAGTTAATTAAATTACACAAAGGAAAAGCAAATGGGCCTAATGAAATTTCATGTTGGGTGCTACATGAATGTGCAAAGGAGTTAAGTAAACCATTATCTTTAATATTAACCCCTTAACCGCGGGGCGTCACTTTCGTGATGCTCGGGCGAAATGGATCATACCGCGGGGCGTCACTTTTGTAATTCTGTGTTATTTTGAATTATCCCAGGGTTTCAAGTGGTGGCTTGTATCATCTATCAGTACTGCCAATGTCCAACACTAGTCAGCACTCCAAATCTCATCTGTACTCCCATCCATTGTTGACATTTTAGCCATTTTCCCCCGTTCCTGACTCCCCTCCCTACCTCCCCTCCATTACCCTGTCCTCTCACCTACCCAGCCGCGCTGTGCTAAGCAAATCTCCCCCGGATTATTCCACAGATTTCATCCATTGAAATAAGCCCTATGCCCTATACTTATAGAAAATAATATATACCAAAAAAAAAAATAAGGTAAGTGATAGTGGTATACACCAGGAATTGGCTAATTATCACCTGACAACACCTCACATGCATTCATTTGCTACATTCCCACGGTAATTTCCCCTTTGAATTATGCCTTGTAATCTATTTCTGTAAAAAAATATATATATCAGAAAGGAAGGGAGAAGCCTAAGTGACATTTACATTCACCTGGAACTACCTATTTCTTTATGTATTGCTGAGATTTTCTACCAATAATTTATTAGCATGTAAGTTAGCAGCTGTCAGCCCCATTGTCACTGTCAACCCTTGCCTTCTCAGATAAGCCGCACCATTTAGTTCCTTGTCCTCCTCTGTGGTCAAAGCATGTCACACTCACGCCGCGCCATTTCTGCCGCTTCTGTGCCCATTGCAAAGGGCCCCGTGACCTCTATGCCCAGAAAAACTCCTGGTGGAAGCAGGAAAGGACTAAGTGACTCTGCAGTGGAACGTGAACTAGCCGAATTATCAATGGTGATGATGGATAGTGACTTTGACCCTTCGGGGGATTCGTGTGATGAGCCGAGTGAAGAAATCGTGCCAGAAACTACTAGTACGAGTGCTTCAGTGTCCCAAGTTATCCCTAGCTAAAGGGAAAGGAGCCATTAGTGCAGCAAGAGAAGGAATTTGGGAAGGGAATGAAAAGGCGGCGGGTTAGCCCTGGAGCAATGGCCCCGCGTGACCCAGCCCGCCATGAGTCCCAAGTTGATTCACCTTCCCGTTCCCCAAGCCCCACTTCACTCATTTCTTCCTCTTCTTCTGCTGAATTTTCTCCAGAGTCATCATTGTCGGAGTCACCACCAGCATCAACAGTGAAGGCAGGCCGTAGAGGAAGAGGTAAATCCCTGACCCATAAAAGTAGAGTTGCTAGTAGAGTAAGGGCTGCTAGTGCTGTATGGCAACCCAGGGTCAGTGCGAGTGACCTTGAACCTGATAAATCTGCCTCACAGCTACCCTCCACCCTCACCCACCCTACACCGCCACGACAGGGAATCCTGGACGCCTTCGCGTGGACGGAAGGGTCCGATTTTGTCCCTGAACATCTCCATTTTGACGAGAGTTCCTCAGGAGTACAGCCTGCCTTCACTCTTGACGAGGATGCTGAGTGTGTGGACTTCCTTTTGGCCTTCCTAGATGACGAAGTCATGCAGCACAAATGTGATGAGACCAACAGGTATGAATCACAATGTGCTGCAAGTGGTACAGGTGCAGCCAAGATGCAACAGTAGTCCATGCTGGGAGTGCAGGAGCTGTATGTGTTCTTCGCCGTCATGGTTCTCATGCCACACTCAAAGAAGCATGAGTTGGAAGAATACTGGTCCATGGACCCCTTACTACCCTCACCCACCTTCAATAAGTACATGGCCAGAGATCGCTTCTGGAACATCATGGGAAATCTGCACTTTGCCGACAACGATGTACCTTCCCAAACCAACCCACTCTGGAAGATCCGGGAGATTCTGAGCAGAATGAAGGATAAGTTTATGATGTTCTTCCACCCCTTTCAGAAGGTTGTCATTGACGAATCATTGGTTTTGTTCAGAGGACATCTTAGGTTTGTTCAGTACATTCCAAGCAAATGCCATCGCTTTGGAATCAAGTTCTTTGTACTGTGCTACTGTAAGACGAGGTACATCCTTGACTTCGTCATTTATTCAGCCAGCACTGTTGATCTTGATAAAACACACTCCCTTGGCTTCTCAGGGTGTGTAGTGAAAGTGCTCCTTGAAAGGTATTTTGGTGGGAATCATGTGCTGTATACAGACAACTATTATACAGCACCGAAACTTGCCAAATACCTTTCAGAGCACGGCATCGGCTCCTGGGGCATTGTCAAGAGTAATCGTGCCCACTTCCCTAAATTCCCAGAGGCAGGAACCTCGCAGTGAGGAGACGTGCACCTATGCAAGTCTGAGAAGATGCTGGTAATACGGTGGCATGACAAGAGGGTCGTGCACATGCTCACCACCGTACACAAGGGGGAAATGAGAGACAGTGGGAAGGTCGACTGTAAGACAGGCGAACCTGTGAGGAAACCTGATGCTGTCTTAGACTACAATATCAACATGCGGCTGGTGGACAAGTCCGACATGATGATTAGAGAGATCGACTGCCCCATGAAGAATACTAGGTGGTACAGGAAAGTTTTTCTGCATCTCATAGACATGACGATGCTGAACGCCTTCATCCAGTACAAGATGAAGGTCAAGCCACCCAAGTCCTTCTCCCTGAGGTTGTTTGCCAGGACTTGTGTTCAGCAGCTGCTTGAAAGATATGGTAGGGTGACAGCAGCAGCTCCAAGGCGCCATCCAATAACACTTCCCGACAGACTTGAGCAGAGGGCGTACATGGATCGGCACAAACTGGCGCAAATGCCTGCCACAAACAAGAGGAAGGCTGCGATCCGCAGGTGCCAGGTGTGTGCACATACCACCCGATGCACACCTGAGCACAAATGCACCTCTTGGCAGTGCGCTGAGTGCCAGGTTCTCATCTGTGTTACCTGCTTCTTTGATTACCACAGCCAGAAGCAGTTCTAAAAGTGCAAGTGGGAAAGGATAATAATGTGAAAAAAAATGTAAATAATGTGTAAATAATGTGTAAGCAATGGATGTACAGTACATATGATTGAACAGTGTTATATAGTTTTATGTTACTGAAAGTGACAGTGAATAACATAGTGTAAGGAAAATAGAAGTGTAAATATTGAAAATACAAAAGAAAATGTAAATAGAAATGTAAGTAATTAGGAATATAAGAATATGAGTACAAATGCTTGAGGTTATAACAGTGAAAGTGAATCCGTGGCTCTGTACGTATTTTACTGAATGGAAAATTGAATGACTTCAGTGACAATAAACTAATACTACTGAAGGAAACTTATGGATAAAGACTCTAGATATATATAAGTGTTATATAGTAATAGAAATATAAAGTGTGAGGGGTTTTATGAATAATAAATGACATAACACCAACAGCGAACTAGCGCAAGTGGGAAGATCATACGCACTCTAAAGTTTCACTGCTTTCACAGTGTTTTTTTTTTTTTTTGAGTATGGATCCCAAACTACTTGATAATCATAGAATAGTGTTTATAGTGATAATATCTGGCTGTGGTAATCATAATACGGGTTGTCGGGAAGTGTAAAGTGGAGACTTCGTTACCCAACTTCAGAGGTCTCCACAAGTCCTACGGTAATAGACGAAGGCTCAACAAACATCCCAGGAGAAAGCTGAAGGTATGTGCCATGAGCATATTTAATTTTAATATTCTAGGACTAATAACTGATTTTTGGCAAATATTTTTTGACAGTCTGCCGGAGCTCGAATAACCCCACTGGACACGCAAAATATTGGGAAACAAGCCTGCGGTGTAAGGGTTAAAGGAATCCTTGAGACACGGTAAACTACCTGATATTTGGAAGAAAGCAAACATTGTTCCCTTATTCAAGAATGGGAAACAGACAATATCCACTCAAATACCGACCAGTATCACTAACCAGTGTTGTAAGCAAGATACTAGAAAAACTGATAAGAAAAGTTTGATTAAATCATCTGGAAGAACACAATATAATAACAAAGACAGTTCGATTTCAGAAAGGGAATATCATGTGTTACTAATCCGTTGAGCTACTATGACGGAGCAACAGAAACATGACAGGAAAGAGAAGGATGGGTGGACAGTATCTATTTAGATTTCAAGAAAGCATTTGGCAGAGTACTGGACCAAAGACTTTTATGGAAACTGTACCATCAAGGAGGAATCCGATGCAAACTGTATTGTTGGATGCAAGATTTTCTCAAAAAAAGAGAAATGAGAACAGTACTAAGGGGAAATTACTCATCATGGAGGGAAGTGACTAGTGGAGTTCCACAGGCCTCAGTGCTGGCACCAATTATTTTTTTTAGTGTATATAAAGGATATAGATAGCAACACTGGAAATGAAAGCTAACTAAAAATGTTTGCTGATGATGCAAAAAATACAAAGGAAAATTACTAACACAGATTCTTGTAAAGAGCTACAAGAAGAATTGAGTAAACTTCACGAATGGAGCATTATATGACAAATGGAATTCAATGTGGACAAGTGTCATGTAATCAAGTTTGGTAAACGTGGAAAAAGACCTGATTGGGATTACAAGTTAGGAAGTAAAACCATACACACGTCAGAAAGACAAAAGGTCCTAGGTGTGATTATCAAGAACAGACTATCTCCGGCTGACCACATCAATCAGAAGGTACGGAACATGTATATGTCATAAAAAGTACACCCTCCTCTCTCTGCTACATCCACCCAACCTCCACCGCTGACGCAGGAGTGAAGAGGTCAAGACGGCGAAGCAAATACCAAGTCCATATTCACAACTCTTACTCACTCATCTTCACTCAAGTTACTCATCGCTACTCATTTACTCACCACAGCTACCAGTGTGGGAAGCCGACGTCACCATGTGCTGAGATGACATCACAACGCAAGTCTGCCATGCCAAGCAACGTGTGACTGACACCAGGCACTTCTCACCCACTACTCATTACTCATTATTCACATAGCTCCTACTCATACTCATTTATTTTCACAGTTGAGTTGGAAATTCGACGTTCTATGCTGAGGTTTGCCTGGGACAGCTGTTAACCACCACCAGCACCAGGCCATGGAATTTCCTGAGTAATATCGTCCATCAACACAGCACTAGAATTATCAAGAGATCTTCAATCAAACCTGCATTTTTCTTCCGAGATCGACTTTTGTATCGAAACACCTCTACGATCTGTATCAAGTGGGTAAAATTATACTTATTCATTTCTTCTCAGTGCTAAAATTAGCTATATTCAACTTTTCTTTACTTATTTCCATATATACACTTATACACTCACTATCTATCATTTATTTCAACTTATTTACTCATCTATTTTGTTAGGACATAAATAAACAAGAGGCGTATTTCATAACCACCAGTCTCTTCGGAGGCGTGGGTTCGTATCCCACCGCTGCCAACAAATGTCATAAAAAGACTAAATGTCATAAAAAGACTTTGTAGTTACTTGTAGAGAACTTATATATATTAGACTTGTGGACGAGCGGTTGTTATACTTGAGTAGCTTTGTAAGTGGATGACCTTCTTTCCCATTTGTCATTCAATGACAAGGAGAGGTAAAGAATAGTATGGGACTATTTTTATTTGTCTTGGAAATATTAACAAGTCTCTCACACAGAGCGAAGTATAAAGTAGAGTCCCGTTAGCTATCTCCCTATCTCTCTCCCTCTCTTCCAAGTTGCTAAGCCTTTCTTCTACTCCTTGCCGCTTCTATGGCCTCTCTCCTTCTGAGCTCTCTTTTCTAAATTCTGGTGAAACAGGAGTCGTATCACGTGTGTTCCCTGTGGTTGGAAAGTTCTAGAAGCCTGTGTGTGAGTATGTGTGTATCTGTGTTCACCTGGTGATCGCTGACCAACTAACTGCATCATCTCCTGACTGGCTACTTCCTAGTCTGTCGTCAGCTTTTCCTCAGCGTAACTTGCAAGATCACTTCCCATTCCCAGGCTCGCATAGAGCTGTCTATCTGTCTATTTATCTATCTATCTAGTATGATTTGTAAATATAATATGGACTCATAACATATACACAGCTTGCAAATATGAGAATAGCATTCACATACATAAAGGATGTCATGCTAAGGAAGAAAATAACATCATTCATCAGACCAACCCTGGAGTATTCGTCAGTAGTCTGGAGTCGTCATCTCAAAAAACACATGGATAAGATTGAAAAAGTTCAAAGGGCCGCTACAAGATGGGTACCAAGCTGAAGGGATCTAAGCTTCGACGACAGACTAGAAAAACTGAATCTACCTACACTACAGGAGAGAAGGAAAAGTGGAGATATGATTATGCTATATAAATACATATCAGGGAAGGAGAAATTAGACATAAATGATGACATAACCTATGGGGATGCATCAGCAAGAGGACACTGCAAAAAATTTCATAAAAAGAGAGGTGATAAAGATGTAAGGATATTTAGTTTCCCAAATAGGGCAATTGATCATTGGAATGCACTACCGAATGACACAGTGTGTGCCAAAACAATCCATAAATTTAAGACTATGTACGATAAAAATGGTTTAAGACACGGGACAGTATGAGCTTGACCCATTCCTGTAAAGATGCAATTAGGTAAAAACAGTTAGGTAAGAACACACACACACACACACACACACACACACACAATGCTGTGGCGGCGGCATAATATTGTCCGAGCCAAATGGGGTAGCTGATACATATTTTACATCCGACCTCACACGGAACTATTTGCAAATACCTCTCTCTCTCTCTCTCTCTCCAACGACGCATTTAATGAACACACTATACGTCACTGTGCCTTCCCAGTCCTGTACTTAGTTGCCATTTTCCTCCTAGCAAGGCAGTAATGTTATCATCTGTGTGTGTGTGTGTGTGTGTGTGTGTGTGTGTGTGTGTGTGTGTGTGTGTGTGTGTGTGTGTGTGTGTGTGTGTGTGTGTGTGTGTGTGTGTTACCAAGATATCTTATAATCAAATAGGCAAATTTTATCCAAACTTTTTGGACTTTATCCTGAGATATCTGGCTTGTTGGTTAATAATTTTGACGAAGCTGTGATGATATTCCTCTTATTGCCAGAGGATTCTATATTTTGTTTTATTCCTTATCATCATCCGGACCCCCCTTTCCCACCCTAGGGCAGGATGAGGAGTAGGAACGTCCAGACAACCCAAATTTGCCCAAATCCAATGGGCCACGCTTCTATTCACTGATTATCCAAGCCTGCAGAATCCTGGCTCTGTCTGATATGCCAAAATACTTCGTACATTCACCACGTTCTATAGCTTCACTTAAACTTATCCGACAGAGTCAATACGGACGCTGTCACGTTAAAAAGGGATGCCAAATCCCTGATTATTCGTTCTTCTCAAATATTCATCCAGCCAGCTCGATCTCTTGTCAGTCCCTTAGCCTCAGCGACTTCCAAACCTCTCTTCCTCTCACACTCATCCACCATAAGTCTCCACATTCTCCTTGGCCTACCCTGCCTCCTTCCTCCTTCACATTCCCAGATATACCTTTGTCTTATGATTTTTTTTTTTTTTTAAGACAGGAATGCAAAGAGACACTGGAAGGCAGCAGGCAAAATACTAAGACTTTTTTCGATTTTCTTGTTTTTGTCGTCAGTCACAGAGTGAGGCAGTAATGTAATCATCACCCATCTAGTGAGGCGATAAAGTATATGGCTGCGTCTTTTTTGTGTCTGTGTGTGTGTGTGTGTGTCTGTCTGTTACCAAAATATTTATGTAAAAAATAAGCGGGTAATTTTCGTCCAAACTTTGTGGGCAGTATCCCGGGATATCTGGCTTTCTGGTCAAAAATTTTGGCGAAGCTGGGATGATATGCCCCTGAATGCCAGAGCATTACTGATAAAGTGTTTTTAATGACGGCGGGTGATATGCATCCGCGGCCTAATGCCTTGTGCTTTTATCTGGTTCTGTGCTTTCTCCCCTCATTGTTCCCACCTCAGCATAATTTACTTTTACCACAAGCAGGTACCCACTCGGCCATCTCGCTAACCTGAATACTGAAAGAGAGACTTGGCCGTACAATTTATTAAAAATTTTAATGAGAAAATTGATAATATTTGCGCTTTCACTGTCAGAGTAACTCTGTTGTTCTGCTCCATTCAGTGCAAGAGTCTGTAACCAATTAACCTTTCACTGTTCGGAGAAATCTAGTATTCCATTCTAGCTGACTCCAGACTATTTTATTCTAAGACTAAGTCACGGTAACCTGAGAGTAAAAAAAGAACACCACCTCTTTCTTATCGCTTTCCTTTTCTAGGTTGCTGTGCTCAAGACTCAACTTCTCCTTCAGTTTTTTTTTTTTCTTTATCCTGAAATTTCCTCTCCTTCTCTGCCAGTCGTATTCTTGCTTCAGTAAGGTGATTTTACTTCTCATTTAATTTTTTCTACAATTTTTTCCTCAATTAGTTTAATATAATCAATCTGCATTTTTCTTCCGCCTCGCTTACTTTCAACTAATCCTCCTACACTAGATCTCCCAGCATCTTGTGTTAACACCAAATGACATCTGACCATAGCTATATCGTTTTACTAATGTCGATGTTGTGTTTGCCTCGTTGATACATCTCCATCTTTTTATTCATTCTGTCAACACTGCACCTCTCCTAACAGCTGCCAGCGCAGCGGACACACACACACACACACACACACACACACACACACACACACACACACACACACACATACACACACAAGTGATTTTCTCCCATGTAGAGCATGTTAAGACTTTATTTATCGTCTGCCTGAAGAGAGGATGAGGAGGGAAGAGAAGTGCTTTAATCAGCGAAGTATGAAAGAATAAAATTAAGCACATGGAGGGGAAACGAGAGGACAGACAAAATGAAGTAAGGAAAGAAAATGACGTTGAAACTAGGTTTAGTAGAAATGAAAAAGGATTAACAGATGCAAGTGAAAGTGTCTCAAGACCTCTTAGAAGGAAGAGGTGGGCTGTGGATAAAGGAAAACAAAATTGCTCTTTCTCTCCCTTCACTCACCCCTCTTGTTAGATCTATTTTAGCTGAGTGTCAAGTAATAAGAGGTAAATGAAGACACAGTGTCCCCTGGAGAAGTGTAAGACTTGGCAAGCAGGGAGAAGGAGAGTTCTTCCGAAAAACAGTTAGAACTTAAGTACAAAAAGTGGAAGAGGACAAGGTAAAAGAGCGAGAGAGAGAGAGAGAGAGAGAGAGAGAGAGAAAGGGGGGGCGGGTCAAACGTGGCTGGAGGTATACCGTAGTGTTTGGGACAGGTAAACAAGTAACAGGTTGACATACAAAAGAAATCATCATAGATAACCGTGAAGGTTAGAGCAAATCACATTAAACGTTAGGAGATAATTTTTGCCAAAAGTGTAACAGTCCAAGGTAAACTGAAAATCCTTTGAGTAGTTGCTGTGAAACAGTGCACCTGCTCGTCCTCCAGGAATTCATCGTTAAACAATCATTCATATTGTACTTCACAATTATAAACATTAGCATTCGTTTGTTTGCATAAAAATTTCTCCTACGTATTAAATTATTTCAGTTCTATAAATTTCTTAATACCACCACTTATAAATCTTGACCAAATATTAAGTTCATTAATTTCCTACTTCACTGTTTCTTCCCATGCTGTGATATATCCATTTTCTCTCTGCAGCTCTTACGGGGCGGCCAAATATATTGTGTTCCCCACTGTCACTCATTCATTTACTGAGTCACTGTACTGTTTCAAAGGAAGGGGTTCAGTCATTATACGGGTGTGTTGGGGGTGGTGGGCGTGCATGAATCCATACTTACATATAAGTACACAGAAATGAACAATACAATAATTCTATTGAATTTCGATCTCATCTGAGAAGAGAGAAACCTTAAACTTTTGAAAGGTGGCAGCTGATTGGTTATCCGAGTGCATTCATTAGTAGCGGTGTAATTTACACATTTAATACTACCGGCACCAGTAAAGTGCGATTTGTGAGCGTGTGGCGAGCGAGCGAGCACTATTTTATATTAATTTTCCTCTAATGTATGGAGACAGGATTGTCAAGTTTGTTATTTCTCGAATTCGAGTCAAGAACTGTGGTTACAACGTTTCTTCAGTAACATCGACGAGGTTTGAATATTCAACGGCGCATCGACTTGCTATGAAAGAAACTTACAAGTGTTGTTATCAACTTTCCTTCAGCATAACAGAAGCATTGCATCACAGGAACCAAGCAGAATATTAACAATGGTCGAGTAGTTTCAACGATCTACGGCAAATTGTCCGCCATCAGACACTCGATGATCCTGGATGGTTTCTCCCAGGATAATATTCGGCTAATGATTAAATTTTGACTCGCTCACTGAGTGTTGTGGAGCACATATTATGAAGTGATGAAAACCAGACTTTGTATAGCTCAGGGTTTGAAGAACACAAGTTCCAACTTTACCCGAGAGCTTGTGTAAAGCAAGGCGCCAAAGCATTCATCACGCAAGCAATGCTAAACTGTACAGTCTCTTGCCATTTCAGCATTGAAATGATAAAGATTTGGTGACTGATGGGATGATTAAAGCTAGAAATGGTGTGTTTTCTCATAGTGATTTCACAGTCAAAACAAACCAAAAACGCTATAGGCGTAATCGCCAATATTTAATTCTAAAACTGATTCCAAAAAACGCTGTGTTACGGGGGAAATTTTTTTTTAGTTTGATTTCGTAACTGAGTAGTTCACCGATCAGAACTGAACACTGTCTTGGAAAACCGGGGATTCCAAAGGGTTCTTACGCCTTTATGTGTGAGTTTTTAGTTTATAACAAAACCTACTGAATGAATGTATCACATGCAGAAAGAATTTAACCTCTACTCCACATACGGATAAAGTTATTAGTTTTAGCTTAGCGTGAAGGTCGGGTCAAGCAAGGCCAAGTCAGGCGGGGCAGCTCATTTCCAAACATAACCGAGAGCAAACATTGCTTGCTCGTATTACAGGTTACAATAATAGTTTGACGATACGAGTGCTAAAATTATATGTGTATAGACAGATAGATAGATAGATATCTGCAAAGATTAATTTAAAAACGAGGCCTTACAAAGTTTATCAGATGACGTAGATATGATTGAAATTTTCAGTACTGCCGAATTATCACTTACAGAGTTTTGATTTTATTTTATTTTTTTTATGATTTCCCATGTTCAGGCAGATGAAGGCAAATTATACGTCATTGCTGCGATATTATGTAAAATCTAATCTAGTAAGGCATCGGAATTCCAGTGAAATTTGACAAATTCCCTGAAATTTTATGAATGACATGTAGACAGAGGACAGGGGTTAAGACGCCCGTTGGTACGGCAGCCAGCCAAGCCAGGCGGGAACTTAACTAAGCAGATGACTTTGCGTATTTACCTGAGAACTTTTCCTGCACATCAGTTTACATGATTCCTGCTTTCGCATCAGTTTACATTATGCTTTCTACTTTGCGCCGTTGGTAAGTTTTCTTTCTCCTTAGATCAAATATCTACTGTTACAACAGCTGTGACAAGATATGAAATGCGGGATACTTAAAAGCAACGGGTAACATAGTCTTTTCTTCACCCGTGTCTTCCAGTCAATCATCAGAAAACAAGGAAGAATATTTTGTTTATACAAGGAAGAAGGAAGCAAAAACCAGAAGCCAGCAAGATTGTTCCCTCCAAGAAAATATAGAAACAAAATAACATAAATTCGATTTCTTGTTAGAATATATTTACATAATGTTGCAGTAATGACGTATTATTTTCCATAATTGGCTTGAACATGAGGGGGACAATGTATTAATTTTGCGTGAAAATTTTACGTGTCTCTAGGCATTTGATAGACTTTTAGACGTCGTATGACCTAGTTCTCAAAGTAGCCTACGAGGATAACTCTCTCTCTCTCTCTCTCTCTCTCTCTCTCTCTGTGCATGTGTGTGTGTAAATAAATAAATATATATATATAGATATATATATATATATATATATATATATATATATATATATATATATATAGATAGAGAGATAGATAGATAGATAGATAGAGAGATATAGAGAGATAGATAGATAGATAGATAGATATGTATACATATATAGATAGATAGATATAGATATAGATATATAGATATATAGAAAAGAGAGAAGCAATATAAAAAATGGTACGTTTATGCTTTACCCCATTTTTTATATTGCTTCCCTCTTTTGTTCTTTTTTTCTTTTTTATGCAAGTCTATGTTTTGTACACAGGTTTTTATTTCTCCTGAGATTGATCGATGATTGTTGTCTTTTAAACTTTTAGATCCACTGATGATGGATTGTGTCTCCGAAACGTTTGGATTAATAATAAAGATGCTGTACATCACAACGTTGGTAGTACTTTTCCTGACAAGACTAAGGTTCCCAAGAGGAAGATCTATTGCAGATATATATATATATATATATATATATATATATATATATATATATATAGATAGATAGATATATATATATAGATATATATATATATAGATAGATAGATAGATAGATAGATAGATATAAATATAGATATATATAGATATATGTATATTATATATATATATATATATATATATATATATAGATAGATAGATAGATAGATAGATGGATAGATAGGTAGATATATATATATATATATTCCACTCTGATGGCTCTGTAGCTATTTCTTCTACTGATAAAGCAGAACTCGGCGTTCAGACTATCTCCTTCAATTCCATCTTAGATGATTCCAGTGCCGTTCCTCCATCACTTCCCCCCTCTTACTTCCGCATAGCTGACATTAACACGTCTTAAGTTGATGTATTTTCCGACATGACTCGCCTCAAAACTAACAAGGAATATGGGCCTGAAGAGGTCCCTCCTCTTGTCCTCAAAAACTGTGCATCTGTGCTTACACTCTGCCTTGGTAAACTCTTTCGCCTTTGTCTACCAACATGCACCTTCCCTTCTTGCTGGAAGTTTGCTCTCATTCAGCCTGTCCCAGAGAAGGGTAACCATTCCCATCCCTCTATAGTCCAATTGCTTTTACATCCTATGTTTCAAATGTTTTCGAGTCTGTTCTTTAAAAAAAAACAATAAAGGATCTTTCCTATCACAACCATTTTTCCAATTGTCAGTATGGGTTCCGCCAGGGATGGTCAACTGGCAATCTTCCCACCTACCTTTCAAACTCCTGGTCGTCCTCCTTTCGGGACTTTGGCGAAAGCTTTGCCATGATCGAATTTGGCATAAATCTTCAATTTCCAAATTGTCCTCTTACGGTTTCTATCCTTCTATCTGTGCCTTCATCTATAACTTCCCCTCTGGTCGTTTTATAGTTGATGTTGTAGACGGCCATTGTTCTTCTCCATAGAGCTATCAACAGCGGTGTTCCTCAGGGCTCACTCATAGAGTCAACTCTCTTCCTTATATGCATCAATGACCTTCTAAGGTGGTTATGTTTGAGGTCGGATATAAAATTTTAATCAGCTACCTCAAATATCTAACAGAATATGATGCCGCCGCAGCTACCGCTGTCACAGCTATGTTCTTACTTAATTGTTCTTACCTAATTGTATCTTTACAGGAATGAGTCAAGCTCGTATTGTCCCGTGTCTTAAACCATATTTATCGTACATATCCTTAAATTGGTGAATTGTTTTGGCACACACTATTTCATTCGGTAGTGCATTCCAATAATCAATTGCTCTATTTGGGAAACTAAATTTCCTGACGTCTTTATCATCTTTCTTTTTATGCAATTTTTTCCAGTGTCCTTTTGCTGATGCTTCCCCATACGTTAAGTAATCATTTATGTCTATTTTCTCCTTCCCTGATATGCATTTATATGGCATAATCATGTCACCTCTTTTCCTTCTCTCCTGTAGTGTTGGTAGATTCCGTTTATTTAGTCTTTCTTCATAGCTTAAATCCCTTAAGCTTGGTACCCATCTTGTGGCGGCCCTTTGAACTTTTTCAATCTTGTCTATGTGTTTTTTGAGATGAGGACTCCAGACTACTGATGCTTACCCCAGGGTTGGTCTGATGAATGATGTTATTATCTTTCTTAGCATGTCTTTATTTATGTATGTAAATGCTATTCTCATATTGACAAGCAGTGTATACATGTTCCGTACCTTCTCACTGATGTGGTCAGCCGGAGATAGTCTGTTATTGATAATCACACCTAGGTCCTTCTCTCTTTCTGATGTGTGTAGGGTTTTATTTCCTAACATATAATCCCAATCAGGTCTTTTTCCACTTTTACCAAACTTGATTACATGACACTTGTCCACATTGAATTCCATTTGCCGTGTATTACTCCATTCATGAAGTTTATTGAATTCTTCTTGTAGCTCTTTACAAGAGTCTGTGTTAGTAATTCTCCTTTGTATTTTTGCATCATCTGCAAACATATTTAGATAGCTTTCATTTCCATTGTTACTGTCTATATCATTTATATACACTAAAAACATGATTGGTGCCAGCACTGAACCCTGTGGTACTCCACTAGTCACTTCTTTCCATGATTAGTAATTTCCCCTTAGTACTGTTCTCATTTTTCTTTTCATGAGAAAATCTTGCATCCAACAATACAGTTTGCCTCGAATTCCTGCTTGATGATACAGTTTCCATAAAAGTCTTTGGTGTGGTACTGTGTCAAATGCTTTCTTGAAATCTAAATAGATACTGTCCACCCATCCTTCTCTTTCCTGTAATGTGTCTGTTACTCTGTCATAGTAGCTCAACAGTTTAGTAACACATGATTTTCCTTTTCTGAAACCAAACTGTCTTTCTGGTATCATATTGTTTTCTTCTAGATGATTTACCCAAGCTTTTCTTATAAGCTTTTCTAATACCTTGCTTACAACACTGGTTAGTGATACTGGTCTGTAGTTAAGTGGATTTTGTCTATTCCCTTTCTTGAATAAGGGAACAATGTTTGCTTTCTTCCAAATGTCAGGTAGTGTACCTTGACTCAAGGATTTCTTGAAAATTAAAAATAATGGTTTACTTAACTCCTTTGCACATTCACGTAGCATCCAACATGAAATTTCATCAGAACCATTTGCTTTTCCTTTCTCTAATTTACTTAGCTCCTCCTGTATTTCTTCTTCTGATGTTTGTATATCTGGTAGTATGTGTGGGCACGCATGTTCCACATAATCCCTCTAAAAATTTTTTTCCTCTGTAAAAACTGATTGGAAATTCTTGTTTAGTGCTTAACAAATATACTTCTCTTGTGTATAGGTGATTCCATCGTCCGTAATGGACTGTATTTTATCTTTTACTTTGGTTTTGCTTCTGATGTAGCTGTAAAATAGCTTTAGTTGATCACTACTTTTATTTACGACATCCTCCTCAAACTGTTTTTGGGCTTCCCTCCTTATTCTTGTATAATCGTTTCTTGCCTGTTTGTAATTATTATATGCCCTTTCACTATTGTGTCTTCTGTATCTATTCCACAGCAAATCTATTTTTTCTTTTGATTTTTTACATTCTGTATTGAACCATTTCTTTATTTTCTTTTCTGCTTCTTTGTGTTGTGGGATGTACTTCTGGACTCCTATTTCATAAAGTTCACAGAATTTTTCATATATAGCATTTAAATCTTGTCCTCTAAGCTCCTTTTCCCAAGCAATTTCTAAGAAGTACTTCTTTAGGTCATGATACTTTCGCTTTTTATAGTTTATGCTCTTTTGGTAACTTTCATTGCTGTTATCTATGTCATATTCAATCCTGAAGTTGCAATTTAATACTACATGGTCGCTTTTGCCGAATGGAGGGTGATATATCAAATAATCAATATTGTTTTCTTGCCTAGTAAATTATGAGATCTAGCACTGAGAGTACATCGAGTCCTCTTTTTCTGGTGCTTTCCCTTACATATTGCGTTAGGAAAAACTCTTGCACAAGATCAAGGAGTTTTTAGTCCAAACAGCTTTCTTGGCTTATTATATCTAGAGTATTCCAATTTATATTTGTATTAAAATATCCAGTTAGTATAGTTCTTTTCGTTTTCTCTTTCATTTTATGTAGTAATGCTCTTAAACTCTGAATTATACTCTCCGCCAGATCCTCATATTCGTCTCTTTCCAATGTGTTTGATCTGGGTGGCATGTACAAATTGGCTACAATTACTTTTCCTTCACATGTATTTATCTCTATTGCAATCAGTTCTACTTGTGAGGGTATATCTAATTCTATTTCTTTGACTTTTAGATTTTTCTTAGTTGATATTATAATTCTTCTTCCTTTTTTTAAGTTCCTATCTCTTCTCCACATATTATATTCCTCTAAGTTTAGGATGTCATTCGATATCCTTAGTGTTAATGTTGTTTAAGTTAGGCATATTATATGTGGTTCATTTTCTCTGACATAATGATTCATCTCTAATAATTTAGATACCATTCCATCCACATTTGAGCACATTAACTTAATCATCTTGTTTATATACTTGTCATGATTTGGTTCTACTACCTTCCTCCTTTTTATTCCCTCCTGTTTAGCCTATGTACCACTTTCGTACCTGCAATCCGATTACTTTGTAAAAAAAAATATATATTCTTCTCCTCCTCTGATCTTCCCTCATTTTTTTGTTTTTGCTTCCTCCCTCTTCTCTTTCAGTAATTCCAGTTCCTCTTGTGTTAGGCACCTTTATATCCATACATTTTTGAACTCCTCTTTTTCCATAAGATTCTTTGCATTTTTTAGTATCTCCTCCACAGTGTTTACACTCTGGAAGTTACCTTTAAGGGTCTTGACTTGCTTCTCTCGTATTTCCCTAATCTTTTGTGTTCCTCTATGTCTTTACTACAGATTTCCTCTGATACTTCTTTCAATATGCCCATAACGTTTACCATCTCCTTTTTCTCTCTTGAGATCTTGTTTTTTACTTCTTCCTCTTCTATACCAGTGATTACTATAGATTTGTTAATATCTACTGAATCTCTGACTAACTTAGGATTGTTTTGTGTTGTGTGTGTGTGTGTGTGTGTGTGTGTGTGTGTGTGTGTGTGTGTGTGTGTGTGTGTGTGTGTGTGTGTGTGTGTGTGTGTGTGTGTTTAAAGAAAATGACTCAGGTTTTATTCGATTAGGTGAACTTGGCAGAGGTGTTATGGGACATCCATTGACAATGTTTTTTTTTTTTTTTTTTTTTTTTTTTTTTACATCAGATCAAGGTCACAGGCATAGGTCAAATGTTGCCTTAGCAAAGCCAACTTAAACAACTCTTATTTAGTTTAGACCCACCTTTGGGTTAGGGTTGAGGGTAAGGTAAGAATGAAGAGATTCAGTTTTCCGAACATTCAGTCACAAGGAAAGGTAAGATTTCGACCCTTCAGTGTGCTTGTTAACAATGTTTTTTTTTTTTTTTTTTTGTCTGACTTTAACCCACCTTACTGGACGGAAAAACAATAATATTGTCTTCCTGAACAATAAATGAAATGCCAAGGCTACAGGGCATGATTAATGCAAACATTTTTTTCCTTTTTTTCCGAGTTAGACTAAACTGGTTGGAATGGCTGAGTGTGAGGTAAAAATAACACACTCAGTTTTGAGCACAATTAGTGAAACGTCAGGACTGCAGAGAAAGGTTAATGTTTGTAATATGTGTATGAATGTCAACAAAATAAACCAGGCAGCTGATACAGTGTTAATGTATTTCGTGAAAGTGGTGAGTGTTAGTCAAGGATTAAACATATAGCTCTTTTAAAACAACAGGTCAAAGTTCATGGCCACAAGGCAAGGGAAGTTCAAGTTTTTATCCCATTAAATCCATAGGTTGTGGATGGAGCGTGGACAAAATGAGGGATTCAACTTTGAAAGTAATTTGTCAAATGTCTAGGTAAGAGGGCAATGTCGAGGGCCAATGTCACTGAGGAAGATCAACCCAAACAGTTTTGGTCTGATAGGAATAATATTTCGGGTAAGCATAAAGAGTCAGTCAAGAAAGAAGAGATTCATTTTTGAGAATACACAGTGAAAGGTCAAGGTCACAGGGCAAAGTCACAGTTTGACCCGTGTGTCTGTGTGCAAAGGAAATAACTAAAACTGTCTTCATCTTAACTGGATTTAACTTGGTGGCTCAATATCACTCTATCGACTTCGGTTCGGGTTAAAACAAGGATAAAATTATTCAATTTCGAGAACAGGTAGTAAAAGGTCAACGTCAGAGGGAAATGTCAATGCTTAACGTAACATGAATGTTTTCGATTTGTTTTAAGACGAGGATGGTTGAAGGTTTAAGGGCTCGGCAAAAGTACAGTACGTAATGCATTTTTATAGTAACTGGTAGAAGGCCATGGTCACAGGGCAAAGTCAAATTTTCGGCCCATATAACAGCTGGTTGGCGCGGATGTTCCTTTTTACGCGCACCTTGTTTTCTTTTTTTTTTTTTCTTCGTTTTGTTATGTATTTCTTCTGAACGTTTTACTTCCTACTCCAAAAGTTTTATTTATTTTATTTCCACTACACAGCGCCACATGGATTTCGCAGACTTCAAGGGTGTTCATGTTTTTGCATTTTTACCCTGTGTGGACACGATATTTTGGTCTGGTCTACCTGTATTTTTGTTCTCTGATTCTCTTCCCCCACCAGTGTAACTACATTATTCTCTCTATATATAGAATTGGTTTTCCATCAGACAATGTTCAAATAATTTTTACTCAGTATTTTCCTATTACTTTCCTTAATTTGGCAGTAGTTACTAAATTTAGTGCATTGGTCATACTTTAGAGCCATTCAACATAAACACTAGACACAGGAGTCACTTGCAAACATTATTCCCCTCCCATATACTTTCATCCAACGCATGTGTGTGTGTGTGTGTGTGTGTGTGTGTTCTCCTCAGTACTTTAATATCTCGTTATCCTCTGTTATACGCTCGCCTAATGCTTCCTAACATTTGGCTGCTCTTCACTTGTGTACTGCAGCTCGTCTTTGGGGATCTTTTTAAAGGGTTTCAGTTTTCTCAGAATTTTTTTGCTTGCAGACCTGAGCAAAGTACAGAACAGTTTCGCAGTAAACAGAATTGCTTACTGGTTTTCCATCAGACAACGTTTAAATATATGCTGACGAGTGTCAGACGTTTGTTTAATAACGATAACATTCGGCAATTGTATTTTTCTTTTACACATCTATAGAATAGCTATTATATAGTGCATCGTCGTTAATCTTCTGCTTCTCCTATAATATTGTCATGTTTGTTCTTTATAGCAAGCATGATGTTTTTCCTTTCTCTGTATCATTTTTCTTCGGCGTTTACCTGAAGGCGTGGTGGGCGGCGGAGAGCATTCCTCTTTTCTATCCTGTTTTCGTACACGTTGGTTAGATCTTAATATGATTGTTTTTATTTTTTCAACAAATAACTCTGTCATGGACCAACAGGCCTCCGGTTATCCATATTTCCTGTGTACCCATATGTACTTCACTTCCTTAGTATGCGGTATTCCTGTGTACATTTTCATCATCAAGTCATCACATCTGTTTCAATTTAAATATGTAAGTCGAACAAAAAGTACTAGAATTTTCCATAATTCGCTTCTTTAAATATTCATTTCTCTTAACATTTTCTTAGTTTCATCCCCATCCTCAGGTTTCTCCAAATCCACCCCTCCTCTCCAGTGTCCATTAACTCTCCCTGTCTCCTCCCTTGTTATTCTAGCTTTCCCATTTTACCTTCCTCACTTTCCATTGCATTGCTTGCTTTCCTTCCCTTGCTTTTCTTTTCCTCCTTCCCACCCTCTCCTCTGCTGCCTCTTTCCCTGTTATTATCATCAACGCTACTATTTAGGTTTCGGCCCCACTTTTTTTTCTCTCCAGATCTTGTGCTCCTGTAATTGTTTTTCCCAGCAAGCTCCAAAAATTTTACTTATTATAACTTACGCTTATATATTATGCAGAAAGAAAGAATCTGGGTATGAAGAGGTGTTCGGAAATTGAGTAACAGTTCAAACCAGGGGTAATTAATTTTATTTCTTCACAATAAGATCATCCCTTCAGTCTGTTAAATACAACTTTTTACTTCTTTTTCCATATTCTTTAATACTAATTGCGATACTCTGTTGCTTTCCTCTCTCTCTCTCTCTCTCTCTCTCTTTCTCTCTCTTTCTCTCTCTCTCTCTCTCTCTCACACACACACACACACACACACACACACACACACACACACACATAATAAACTGCTATTTCCTCAAACACCACAACTTCTTGGCATCATCACTCCTCACCGTAGACATAGCCCATGAAGGCTCCCTCCATCAAGCCAAAGACCCATCTGATGCTTCATCTGCATAAGTGGTAATTGATTTAGTAATGAATAGGTCAGTGAATGTGAAAATACTTTGACTCTTGAGTGGAAAGAAGGGTGCTCATGTTGAAGGAGAAAGTGTTAAAATGCAGCTGGGCTATTTGGGTGACAGATGGACAAAACAGCAAAGATCGTTGAACTGGACACTATCTGTAACTATAATATTGACGCTTTTCCCTCTTTTCCCTATATGGACTGGAAAATTAGCTTTGCAGGTCTGAAGCAATGGGTAGGCTACAACTGACATGAACTCTGTAATAAGAGCGTCATCGAGGATGGTTTCAGTATTTCTTAATGGTGATTTTTAATGTCCATGGAGAGAGAAACAGAAGTGTCAGACAGCTGTCAAAGGATATTGGGTGCAGGTGTCCTATTACGCAGCGAGAAGTGGGGTATATCCTGGGGGAAACGATGTGGTTGATGGTATGTTATATTGGTGGTAGATCGTGTTTAGCTTATATTTTCATTTTTTCTCCCAATATTTCCACGAAGCTGTCACTGAAGACGTGTTTATTTTTTACTGAGGTCTCTGTAGATGGAATCTTGTGTATTAGGGTGATGAGGTCGGACCCTTTGTTTTTTGTTCTTACTGCCCTTATAGTAGTGTTGGGCCTATTGATGAGTTAATTTTCGGGTTACTGCTGCTAACAGCATGAGCCGGTCTCCAGTCCCCCCCCCCCTCGGCATTATGTCCCACCCATCTGTTAACCTATAGGCCCTGTTCTGCAGAGACCAATTATACCCACTGATCTATTCTGATCATGATTCTGTTTTCCTCCATGGATGTATTCCTTCCTTTGCCCTATATTTCCCATAGTCCCATTTTGCCTTGGGCATGGTTTAATCCCATTAGGAGACTTAAACTCACCACATCGATCTATTTTCTTCCACGGACCTTTTCCATCTACGGACCTATTTTTACACGGTGAACCTATTTCGCTGACTGTGTCTATCTCGCTTGAGAATGTATTTTCAAAGAACTATTTCGTTAATAAAGACCTTTCCCACCATAATCTATTTCACTCAGATGGAGCCTAACATTTTTGCTATGAACCTAATATTTCCCCTATGAGGTGAAGCTACCTATTTCCCACTTGGCCATATTTTACCTATATGGGAGGATTACCTATTTCACCTTGAACATACTTCCCCTCACGCAGGACTTACATATGCCACCAAGATCTGTTTTTCCCGAAGGTATTATTTACCTCTTCCTTCCATTTACTGACTGTCCATAGAACACAGTAATTCCCTAACATCCAACCTACTCATTTCATTCTTAGCAACAACATGATGACTCGGCAAGTTTACAGAAACAAACAGAGGCACAGCATCTTTTGTGCGTGTGTGGAGGAAGTTGCCTACCTTCATAGACTTTGTGGTTATTCTACTGAGGTTTAGTCATAAAATATTTAATATTTGTGTGTGTGTGTGTGTGTGTGTGTGTGTGTGTGTGTGTGTTTACGCAAGATGAACAAAGGAAGGAAAAAGAAATTAAATCAAACAGTACCATAAACCAGATTGCAGGTGTCCTCCACTCATAGAAAATCAGTAACAGATGAATTTGAACTGCTGTTGGTTGAATTTTGGGGGAAACTAATCAGAGAAAGCTAGTTCCAAAGAGAAGCAGTTCGTGGAATAGATTACTTCTGACAGGTAATTTCTTCAAAATGTCAGTGTGGCAGTCTGGTCATGAGCGCTACCATATGCCCTTGTAGAACGGGTGAAGATGTGGAGAGGTGGCTCAGTGGATGCAATTTCGTCTACGCGTTTTCCATAAAAGTATCTGTAAAATAATGCAAGGAAGGAAACATTCCGTCTTACTTGTAGGGGAGTAGTTTATCGATAATAGCTGGATCATTAATTATTCTTATAACTCTGTATTTTGTACAGTTGTTTTAGTGCAAACTCTTCACCATCCGCTCCACAAGGGTGAGGAATATTACAGCTGAGAGCGCACATGACTTCTAAATTAAAGATAACTGCTTGTCAGTGATGATGTTTCTGATTCTGTACAATAATCCGAGTTTCGTTGGGGCGGTATTTGCAAGTGATCGAACGCGAGAGGTCCAACTGAGGTTATTGTTAGGGAAATCACAGAAAAATTAAATACTTTTAAAGGTAGGAATATTGTTTGCAGTGATGGCTACACAGCAATCAGGTATTATCTGTCTGATGGTAAATTTTATACTGTATACTTGGTTTTCCTTGCACTGAATGAGACAATGGTATTTTGTCCTCACTCAGTGACCTTAGATAAGTCTTGGTTTATAGTTATTCCTCAGCTGACTGTGGGCTAGAAATATCAAACTTTGTGAATGAGTGGTTAACTGTATTGGGACTGTGAAGCATTTAGTTATCTGTATATGAGTGAGTGGGATTATGGGGGACAGGCAACAGATAATTAATATAAATGAGGAACAGGATTAGAACCAGGACTGAACCTTGTGGCACACCGTCATTAATTAAACGGAGATAGAAATGTACATCACCTACCTTTACTCTTATCTATCTGTTGCTAAGTTGTAAGATCAGTGGGACTAAAGATGAGAGACCGTAGCAAGGGAATTTGGATAACAGGGAACGGTGCCACACTCTGTCAAAAGCTTTAGAAATATTAAGAGGTATTGGGTGGGTTTCCCTATGATGATAAGTTCACTTACGTATGATGTAAACAAAAAAATTAAGCATATCAACAGATAATTCTTCGTGTAAAAAACCGTACAGTCTCTCATTAATTAAGTTTTTTTTATTGAAGATGTTTAAGAATGTATTAATGACATTCTCAATTACTTTACCAGATGTGATAGCTATTGGTCTGTAAAGAGAGCAATCAAGCGAACTTCCTTTCTTTGGAATTGGGCGGATGTTGGCCTCTTTCTAAGAATTAGGAAATGAGAAAATAAGTATGCATAGTCTGAATAATATAGGTAGAACAGAAGCAAGTCGTGGAAAACACTGTATCAAAGCTACTGGAGGAATTCGCTCTGGACCTGGAGCTTTATTGTTTGGTAAAATGCCTAACACAGAGTTTACATACCTAATATGTATCTTTATTGAAGAAACATACTGATGTGGTTTGGCCAAGTGGAGAGGATGGAGAGTGAAAAATTAACTAAGGAAACGTATGTGAGTGAGGTGGAAGGGAGAAGAGGAAGGGGAGACCAAAGATTAGATGGAGGGAAGGAGTGGAGAGGCATATGAGAGAGGGGGGTATGGGATGGTGGGAGGGCAGGAAAATGGCAGAAGACAAGGCGACATGGAGGCGATTTGTTTATGGCTACCCCTTACGGGATTAAGGCGTCTGCCTATATATAGACATATCTTTAGTGGAGCAATTTCGAAAGTGTCAAGTTCCAGTATAGGAACGTTCTGATCGACTTACTCTAAGATAGATTTTCTGGCAAACTGAGAGTCATTTAGATTGTTTCCCTCTAAATATATTAGTGGTGGAACCGGTGATGAATTGTTATACAGTAGTTACTATTAAATGAAGTGAGAGTTAACGAAAATATTCTATTGTCAATAGGACTATTTAACAGTCTGGATACTCTGGTTTGAAGAAGGTTTTATTTGGTGAGATTTTTTACTGCTTCCGTGTGGTTTCTAGCAAGTTTAATCTGAGGGGGCATTTGGTAGTTTTTTTTTTTCTCTCTCTTATATTTAGCAAGGGCTATACCAGTGTGCTAAAGACTTCTAAGTCGTTGCTCTGTCACAAATGCAGCCAAACTATAATGCGGAGACCGATATTTTAGTGAGCTGTTAAAAGGGAATGAATAATTCCTTACCAACTCAAGTCATTATTGTGGGACAGGTTTGAATTTTTGTCAATGAAGAAGAAAGACTGCCATGGAATATCAGCTAGATAATTTATAAATCCATCCCACTTCGCCCTATCATAGTGCAATCTGATCACCTTGACTAGTTTACCAATGGGGAGGTGACAGGCAACTGACGAATGATGCTTTGATGAGACTGTGGTCGTGGGATCTAAGTGGTGACAGTACCATTATTACCTGTCACCCGCCCTGGTGTTTTGTTTTTACTTGATTTGTCTGTCTGTCTGTCTGCCTGTCTGTTAACAACTTTACACGAAAACTACAGGTGAGATTTTGACTAAAATTATAGGGATGATGGGCTATAACCTTCTGATCATATGAGTAAATTTTGGGCTAAACGCCAAGGTCCAGGCTGTAGGCCCCAAAATGTAAAAAAATCGTTTTTTTGCCATAACTCCCTTCAAATTCGTCATATCGACATGAAATCAAAACCTAAACGTGTATCTTTCAATGCTGCATCCTATAACATTCCTCATTACGTCACCCGCCAGTTAGCGGCAGGAAGGTCGAGCCTTAATTTTCAAATGGACATAAAATCGTCAGTTTTCATTCAATTTACTCCAGACACTGATATGTGACTTATTTGACTACATACCCTGTTGTGTTTATACGTCAGCACTAAGGTGACTGCCAGGGACGAGTATATTGTGTCATGGCACCGCCTCTTGTTCCGTATGGATCTGGGTTATTTGTAAGGAATTGGTCCAACAGATAGGCACTATAAGTAATTTTCATTTGGTCCAAATTTTTGGGGGAAATGTTTGTCGGTGGAGGACGTGAAAATAAGAATAAACTGCAATAAGTCGTTAGTTGTCACAAAGGAATCGACTTATGCAATCAAGTAGTAAGTAGTTATTACTCTATGTTGGCTTACTACGCCGATTCTCTAAAGACGAGAATTTCATAAACTTTCTCAGCAGTACACAGTGGAGACTAATCACTCACGAATGCTGATTTTTTTTTTTTTATACTGTTGGCCTCTGAGAAAGTGTCCTTACCCCTGACAATCGATAATTAATACTAATAAAGACAAATTCTTGTCAGTGCTAACTCCTAGTTGCCACATGCAGATTTATGAATTTATATGAAAGAACTGGCTTAGCTACTGGTAATGATTGATATAAGAAGTTTGTGCAAACTATGATTAGCAAACTGAAGTAAGCACACCATGGAGAAATGAAGCATGATTCTTACATTTAGTCAAGCCCAAAGAAAAGAACTGTAAATTTATTAATTACGAAGAAAATAAATTTTTATGTTACAAGGTAACTTAAACGAGTAATCACTCACTCACACAATCGGTCATACTACAATAGCTAATAATCTTAAAACTAGGAAACATAGAAAGAAATACTGGTCAGTGGAGAAAATGGAGATTGGGCGGCTCTGCTACTCAAGGCGGTGCAATTCGCAAATCTGATGTCCACTGTTGCCAATCACCAACTCAGTGGGGATATGTGGGGGCCATAGAACTGCTAGAAACTGGGTGATAAGCCATGAGATGGGGAACTTCACTTCTAGCACTGTTCTTGAGATCCTTCTTCTGTGGCAGCACTGCACCGACTGAATAAGTAATGGTCTCATGCCAGCCACAAAGCAAATAAATGATCACCGGAAATAGGTATGGCCTAGCTTAATGGCTAGAGAGACAAGGCGGAGAAATGTTCATTACACAAAAAGTATCACATAGTCAAACATACTGTCTATGCATTAAAACACTCTTGATACAAGACGATTTTTCTGGATATGTTTCAAATCTGGGTGCAAACATAAGTGGTTAACTGCCTGAGATAAGTTCTATGGGGTTTCAATATTGTTCAAAAGTTCCCAAAATAATACACAATGTCACGAATTGCCATAATAACAAGATCTCGTGAATTCATGACAATGTTGAGGATGTGCCTAAAGGTTAACACTCATTTTAACCTGAGACGTCCCGTCGACATATGGGTACATTGCAACATTTTGCATTTGCCAGTCCCGACAATGTACTGGTACGTCGTGCAATTGCAAGGTCCCTAATTTGCCAAATTTTTAATTTTCGTGCGTGATTTTTCGTACATATACACGGGACACCTTCCTCTATTCCTCTACAAGATGCCAAGCAGGGACAATGCCTTACACCGCATAACATCCTCCCTCCCCCCCCCCGCACGCCATTGTCTCAGCAATTCACCTGTAACCAGTGACCTGGCCAATAAAGACATTCAGGGCCAGAGTGATTCCCCAATCGATGACAATGTGGAGGACAAAGTTTACATAGCATTAGAGGAAGAAACAGTCAGAAATGATGATCAGGTAATGTGGCAAAAGAAGGTCAGGTATGGTGATGAGTTAGTGAGTGAAACAATGCTTATAATGCCTATATTACTGTTTGAAAACCAATATACTCTCATACTACATATAAATTCGTACCAAGTAAATAAATAAATATCGTTTATGAGTGGTGTGAAATAGTTACCCTCCAGTAGAACTCGTTTTCTTTAGTGCCAGCCTGTTAGAAAACCCAGTCAGGTAAGGAGGTACTGCTACCTGGATCGAGTATTTTAAACCTCAGGTAAGCGATTTCTCTATAAAATTTCGATATTTCTCACCAAAAGCGGAGGTTTTAGCCACAAAAAAAAAAATCGAAAATACCTACGGATTGGAGGGTGTCGGAGGTGCGAAATAGCTCGGGATGTGATGGGTTAAAGAGCAAATAAAAGGTCAAGATCACATAATGGGGTCAGTTTAAACAATTTTTATCTGATTTATGTCAAAAAAGCATAAGCGCTAAAGTTAAGGAAAGGACGAATTTGAGACGAATCCAACAAAGGTTTAATTCACAAGGAAAGTTATTAAATCCAAGTCATATGGTTACGTCAACACAAACAGTATTGATTTGATTTAGATCAAACTTAGTGTAAGGGCTGTGTCAAGTAAGAATAAAGCAATTCAATTTTGAGAGCAGTCAGTAGAACATCCAGATGCTTGGCTCTTAGGCCCATATTCTCTTCGGTAAGGAGGCTCCCCAGAACCTCATCCATAATGATTTATTTTCCAGTCTACCATTTAATATTCTCTTTTTTGCCTCTTATGCATTATAACCCACCCCGTGCCATTGACATACATGTGCGTCAGCCCTATATGCATGGACAGTGCCATTGATGTACATGTATGCCCACGATTTGAAATATTTCCCCGAATTCGAACATTCAAATTACAGGGTACGCGCCAAACAATCGGCAGGGATACTCTCACACCTCTTTAGGCCTCACCCGCCAGGTATGAGTCATCACCGCACACCTGGGCCCGTGTGGGAGCGCACCACGTTAGTCTGATTTTGACAGAGAGTGAGTGAGGATCATGGTGTGTTGCAGCCTAGCCTAGCACGAGATTGACTCTCTCCTTGAGGTGCCCAATGATGGGGAAAGCAATTCCCCATTAGATGACAATGTGGCTGACAGTGATTACATTCAGCCAGACCCTGAATCAAGCAGTGATGAAGAAGTTCCAACCCCCAGGAAGGCGAAATATATGAAGGTCATGTCGTTGTTCTCCCAGGCAGCCCCACCACCACCACTCCTTCCCACCACCACCCACTGCCCTCAATTGTATGATGATTCCTCTACTGAGGATGAGTATCAGGAGGATCCTGGTGCTCAATACCCATGCCCCATAAAGGGCCGAAGGCCAGAGAGGATTTACAAACTAAAAATACAAGGTGAGCAGTGCATTGTTTTACTCACGTGAGGCACAGTGAAGTGTGCTGCCAATGACCTCACAAATGCCTGAGTTACCTCAGTCCAGCACCTCAGCCACACATGACCTTCCACATGGAAATTCCCCTCCACATTTCAGTGCCTCCTCCTCCCTTATTGGTAGTGTAGGGATGAAAGGAAAGGGGAAGGGGAAGGAGAAAGGAAAAGGGAAATGTAAGGGGAAAAAAAGGTGATAGTCAGAAGGTGAGGGGGAGGGAAATATTCCCCAGGTAACCTCCGGTTTTCCTCCCCATCCTGATGATAGGGTCGGTGGTGGTGATGATGGAGATGGTGAAGCAGAGGAAGTGTCGTGGGAGTGGGAGGATGGGAGCAATTTTATTCCCATTCACCAACCATTTACTCGTGGAGACACGGCATATTGTACTGTCCCCTAGTTGAATCAATCCTCTAGGAGGATTGATTTCTTCTAAAACTTCTTTACAAATGAGTTGATTCTCAGAATCTGCATACTTCCGAACACGTATGCAGCATTCTGCCGTGGCAGAGCCCCACATACACCTTCTGTCGACAAGATGTATCTGTTCCTGGCATTAGTTCTATTGATGGGGCTGGCAAAAAAAGAATCAGTTGCTTTCATAGTGGACTATGGATCCCTTTATGTCAACACCCTTCTTTGGAAGAGTTATGGGGAGAAGCAGATTCTGGTACATTCTCAGCTGGCTCCATTTTTACGATACTGAGGACCCCAGCAAAGTAGGCAACACTGACAGGATGTGCCAAATTCGCCTAGTGTTTGATCACCGGAGGGTTCGATTTTCATCCTCTTTCTATCCCTACAGAGACCTGGTCACAGACGAGAGTCTCGTGTTATGGAGAGGGAACATTGCCTTCAGGCAATATATCTCCAGCAAAAGACACTGCTTTGGGTTCAAACTTTTCATCATGTGTGACTGCAAGACCGGGTATGTGCAGGACATAATCCTGTACACAGGTACACAGATGGAAATTTCAGAGGATAGGACTATCGGTTTGTCTCGTGCAGTTGTGAAAACAATGATGCAGCCATATCTTCAACGTGGGCACATCCTGTACCTGGACAACTGGTACACTAGCCCACTTCTTGCTCTGTATTTGCAGTAGCAGGAGATTGGCATCTGTGGTACAGGGAAGAAAACCAGGCAGCACATGGTACAGGTGGGCAGGAAACTGGAAAGGAAGGAGGTAGTGTTTTACCAAGCTAACAATATCCTTGCCACTACCCGGCACCACAACCGCTAGATAAACCTCCCTTCGATGGTTCATCGCCCCCTGATGCATATCACAAAGGCCATCGATTGCCACAGTGAAAGACGTGTGCACATCTAGAAGCCTGAGGCTGTGACTGATTACAATATTAATATGCGTCAGGTAGACCGGTCGGATGCAATGATATTGAGCGTCGAGTGTGCCAGGTCCACGATGAAATGGAACAAGAAACTGTTCTTTCACCTGTTGGATATAACAGTTTTGAATGCTCACCTCCTCCACACCCACACCACAGGATCCAGTGACACTTTGAAGGACTTCATAAGGGAGCTGTGCAGGAGGCTGATTGGCAGTGATCGTGCCCCAAGAAAACGTCCAGATGGTGGGGAAATTCCCTTCGCCTCACCGAACGTCATTTCCCAGAGTTAGTGACAGTACCAGGTGTGAAGAGGAATCCCCAACGCAGGTGTCACATGTGCCAACACAGCACAGACGGCCCAGAAACCAGTGAAAGGACTCGCGTTACCAGTGTGTGGAGTGTGATGTGGGGTTGTGCCTTACACCTTGCTTCAAAGAATACCACACCCTAATCCAGTTCTGAACAACGATAAAGGCGCAAGTGAAATGTATATGATTATAAATAATATGTAATGATAATTTCTCATAAAAAAGTGTAATATGATAAGAAACTAGTGTTAGTGGTATTATAAAAGTAAGTAAAAACCACAACCATATATAAAGTCACATCACTCTGATCAATCAGGTCTCCCTCAAGAAAGCCATCAATTTATCAGTCATAGCAAGATTTCCATTACCTAAGATGATGGAAAGGGTCCAGGGGAGGTCTGCTGAGCCACAGTAATTTACAAGTAAAGTAAGTTCACGATTGAATCGCCAACAGGGCAGAACTCATTTAATACCCCAAAATAACCCTGCACCACAGACGTCACTGTGCCGTGGAAATCGTCTCTCTGTACATGGCATCATGTGAGTGAGCTGCATGCAGCTGGTACACAAGCGTGCCAGTATTCTCTCCTCCAGGCGGCTGGGACGGTGGGCAGTATCCTAGACACCAAGGAGTGGATTACATATTGGTTTATTCAGTCTGGTCCACTGACTTTGCCACAGAAGATTTATTGCATCTTTTCGAGGAAGAGACTAGACCGTAGATCACGAGGAACGTTCCAAGTCTCCTCCAGCTTTACAGCCGACTCTGCAAGTCAGCCTGCTCATTGCAGTAAATATGACAATGACCAGACACCCAGATCAACGTGAAGGACTTGTTGCACGAATGCAGTTCATGAAGAATGCGATCCTGAATCTCATGAAAATCAGCAATGCAAGAAGTATTTGCCGGAAGGGCTGACATAGAGTCTGAATAAATGAAAATTGAGTCATGACAAGAATTTTGAGCATAGTCTATGGCTCTGGCTATAGCGAAATGTTCAGACACAAACACAGATTTATGAGCCGGCAACTGAAACCTGAGAGCACATTCATTGACCACATACTGGCACCCACACAGTCACTTTACTTGGAGCCATCGGTGTACAATTGGTGGGGACCTAAATGGCGCCTGATGCTGTAACTGAACAAATGGTGGACCAACGCCTCTGGTATCTTGGTCTTCTTTCCTGGGAACCACGAAACATTAACAACAAAGTTCGTTGGCTCTCGGGGGACTATATATTTTTTTACACCAACTTGTCAGTCACTGACGCTCACATTGAGCTCCTGACTCAATAAGTGGAGGCGAACGGGGAGTGGTCGACGAACCCCCACATAAAGATAATCGTGTTAAAGCAGGGGAGGTACAAGCCACGGTCTTGGTATTAGATTTTCTAACGGTCTTCATGCCATTCGATAAAATTAGGTGGTCTCTGTGAATGCAAAGACCACCTTAGAAGCTAAGACACATTTGTAAACACGTCTTATTATAACACATCCAATTACCTCAATGAGGCATTTGATGCCGATCCATCCATCTGTGAACCATAGTCAAACTTAGATCTAATAAGCAACCTATACACCATTAACAAAGAATTTCTGTAAGATAATAATTTATCACAACAAGCAACTAAATTATTAACATGCTAGTTAAAGATCAATCAGTAATCAAAGTCTAAGCCCAGATATTTGAATTTTGAAAAGATATCGGCTGATTATCCAAAGTCAGATGCAAGCTAGGAACTTTACGGGTGATAAAAACTACAGTGGCACACTTAGGGATGGAAAACAATCTCCATTGCAAGGCCACATGGTGGATGGAATCAAAGGCTTGAATCCGCCCAGACAAAAATTGTGCTTTACGAGAAGAGTGCCATACTACACAATCATCAGACCAAAGTGAGTATATAAGATTCCCCGGGATGGGGAGCTGATGGCAGGGTGTCATTGTTCATAATGCTAAACACAGTGGGACTAAGCACACTTCCGCAGGGCACCACCTTTCCCTGGACAGTTACATCTGATGTTACGGTACATTATGTGTCATATTGACAGAGAAATGTCTGACCCTCAAAAAATTTGAAAATGAAAATAGGCAAATTACCTCTTAAACCGCAAGTATTAAGCTTCATTCGTATACCGTGCTGCCATTTAATTTCACTGGCTTACGGGTGTCCAAGAACACCCTTATCATGAAATCTATCTATCTATCTATCTATTGCCAGACGCCTCAATCCCGTTTGGGGTGGCCACAAACAAATCGCCTCCACGTCGCCCTGTTCCCCGCCATTTCACTGCCCTGCTCCCAACTCACACACCCCTCTCTCATATACCTCTACCCCACCCCTCCATCTCATCCTCGGCCTCCCCCTCCCTCTTCCCCCCTCCACCTCACTCACATACATTCTCTTTGTCAGTCTCTCACCCTCCATCCTCTCCACATGGCCGAACTACCTCAGTGTGTTCCTCATAACGCTTCCTATCACATCCACATCCACACCACAACACTCCTTTATATCCTCATTCTTCAGCCTGTCTCTCCATGTGACTCCACAGGCACCTCTTAAATAACTCATTTCCTCTGCTCTCACTCTTGACTTGTGTCCTTCCAACAACGTCCAAGCTTCACTTCCATACGTTAGAGTTGGTATCACAATACTGTCATGTAGTAACTTTTTCACTTCCATGCTCACTTTCCTGTTTCTTATCACTGCTTTCAAAGAACCAGCAACCTTTCTTCCCTGTTGTACCCTTTCAAGCACTTCACCCTCCAAACCTCCATCCTTACTCATCACACTACCCAAGTACTTAAACGTACTCACATTCTCCAATTCCTCACCATCCAACCTCGCTGTACATTCACTGACTTCACCTCTCTCAAAGACCATCACTTTACTCTTCCCTACATTCACCTTTAGATTCCGTTTCTTACACACTCTCCCAAACTCATCCACCAAGCCTTGCAGCTCCCCTTCGTCTTCACTCAACAACACAGTATCATCTGCAAACAACAGTACAGGGAGTTTCCAAACACTCTCCTCTCTCACCAGGGCCACTCCAACATCCACTACCCTACCTTGTACCTCTTTTATTACCCCATCCATATACAGATTGAACAACCATGGAGGCATGACACATTCCTGTTTCAACCCAACCTTCAAAGAGAAAAATTCACTTAGTTCATCATCCACATGCACTGCAGCCTTAGCACCATTATACATACTCTTCACAGCATTCAGGAACTTCCCATCTACTCCATATATTCTTAATACTTTCCACAATCCTTGTCTATCCACCCTGTCATATGCTTTCTCCAAATCCATGAAAGCCGCATACAATTTCTTTCCTTTCTCTTGAAACTTTTCCACTAAAGATCTAAGAATGAATATCTGATCTACACAACCTCTTCCCTTCCTAAAGCCTCCCTGTTCTTCTCCACCTAATTCCTCTGTTCTTTCTCTAACACTGTCAATATGTATCCTACCATACACTTTTCCTACTATACTAAGAAGACAAATGCCCCTATGATTACCAAACACATCTTTTTCCCCTTTTCCTTTGTACAATGGAATAATTATACCTGACTTCCAATCCTCCGGGACTCTACCTTCCTCCCAGGCCAATCTGCACATCTTCCACATCCATTCTACTACTATCTCTCCCCCATGCTTCAGCATTTCACCACACACTCCATCAATTCCTGAGGCTTTCCCCAATTTAACTTTCTTCATTGCTTCCACAACTTCTATCCTACTGATTTCTTCCTGTCTTCTCACCTCCCTCCTTCTCCCAGCCATTCCCCAGCCACTTATACTCGCATTACTTCCATCCTGTATGTTCAACAATTCCTTAAAGTGTTCTCTCCATCTGCTCACTTTTTCTCCCTTCTCCACTAGTAATCTACCATTTTTATCTTTCACTTCCCTGCTAACCTCACTTCCACCCTGTCTTACTTTCTCCACCTCTTTCCAGAACGTTATCATGAAATCATTATTGGCAAATGCCTCCGAATTGGAATGCTCCAAATTCATTAAATGATCTAGTGTACTTCTGTATTTATAGAGGAGAAGGAATGTTTCTGACGATCATTATGACCTAACAGAAAAATGCAATCATTACACATGCTAAAGTACAAACGTTTATGAGCAAATTTTAAATTTTCCAGATACATTACGCGTAGTTCGACTCACTGACATTTGCATTAGAGTTTGGTTGTAGTATTTCCAGCCAGAATTGAGCTCTCCAATTGTGAACAATAACAAAATAAAAATGAATAATAAACTTTGAAAGAGGGGTAGATGATGATGGGAGTGAGGGAGGAGGTAATGTTATATGGGGAAAGGAGGAGGAGGAGGAGGAGGAGGAGGAGGAGGGGGGAAATGAGGAGGAGGAGGAGGAGGAGGAGGAGGAGAGAGAGAGAGAGAGAGAGAGAGAGAGACTGAATGATTGATTTATTAATGTTGCAGCAGTGGAGCTTGATTAGAGTGTCTTCTCTTCGCGTGTTTGTTGAAGTAACTCCTGTGATGGACACTGCAAGAGGCAAATGGAAAGGTGAAGGGTGGAATCATCAGCATATAATTGAATTGGGTAAGATATATATCTCAAAATGAAGAGCGAAATCTGTACTGTAAACAGGAAAAATCAGATGCATCTTAGAAGATTTCTGATGAATAGAAGGAAGAGAGTTGGTGAAGGACAGTACCCTGGGGAATACCACATTGATAGCTCAAACAAAATATCGATGTGCTTCTACTACAGCAGATACAGATCGATGAGACAGGATGCTAGAGATAAAGACAAAAAATTTAAAAACCGTAAGGAAGTCATTAGAAGAATAAAGATTTATGCCAGATTCGAACAAATGTGTTTGGAATGTCATGCATAATGGCAAAGCTATCGCCAAATTTCAGAAAGGAGGACGTCCAAGGGTTTGAAAGGAAGGTGAGAAGATCGCCAGTGATGTGTCCATGGCGGAACCCATTTATGGCAATCAGAAATGTTATAGTAGGAAAAGTGTTTTTTTAAGGCTTAGATTATATAATTTAAGAAATGCAAAATGTTAAAGCAACTAGGAGAGAGATAGAAAGCTGGGAATAGTCACCTTTCTTCAGGACAAACTGAATGAAAGCGAATACCCATCAAGAAAAACACGTACAAGTACAGGGTCAAAAGCAAAAGTGCTTCCTTTGGCAGGTTGAGAGCAGTGAATCCCAGTTCTAGAGAGCAACGGGAGTAACTCCATTAGGCCTTTACACCTTGCTAATACTGAGGTCAGTGAGGACAGGAAGTACATCAACTGAAGAATTTTTGATGCCAGTCATAAGAATGGCAGAACGGAGAAAGGTTGGCAGAATATCATTGGAATCGTCTAATGTGGAAATTGGAGGACAGAGTCTAAGCAAAAAGTTCTGTTTTTTTTTAGGCAGAAGAAACAGAATGAGGATAAAATTGAGTTATTTGAAAGGTTTATGGCACGTTGACAGAAAAAACAGAGGAAAACACTGCTAGAGAATTCAGAACATATAATACGAATGGCTGTATGCTTAACAGAGCACAGGAGCACATGGCATAATTCTGGACAGAAACATTAAAAAAGATGAGATTCAGAGGTGGGTTGACACCAGTACCATTTGTAGGCCTTCTTGTTAGGGCGGCATCAGAACGAGCGTGATTGTACTTTTTTTTTTTCTTGATAAAGGATAAGAGAAAGGAATATATGCTTCCATGTCCAAGAGAATGACCTCTGTAATGTACAAGGTACACACAGATGGCTCTCAGCCATGGAAACAGTAATTATTCTAGGGAAAATCAAAGAAATACTGCTTAAGGGCCTCACAGTCATCAGCTCCAGTGTCACAGCTGCCACTTCCTGGAAAGTTAACAAGCCTTACTGGAGTGACAGGACAGGTTAAGGTGATAAGGTTGTGATCAGTGAATGGGGCAAAAAGATTAACAGAACAGGGAGCATGAGTTGGTTATAAGGAAAAGGTCTGGTATGCTGGAACTCTCTCCAAGGTGGTCAGGGATATGGATAGGGTGCTGTACAAGCTGCTCTTAGGACAGAAAAGATGCAGGTTTGTTCACCACTTGGATCAGTGAATGGCTAGGAGAGCCAGAGTTAGCGGGGATCACTGAAATCACCTAAAATGGATTTTTCAGAGAATGGAAAAATCGATAGAATGTGTTCCATTATATAATTTAAAAAAATATATAATTTGTAGAAAATGCGGGATAAGTACTCAGCACAAATATATTTAGTCTGAGCCTGACAGGATAACCCAAGTCAGATCGTGGAAAATTCGAATGATTCAAGCTCAGGAGCACGAAAACATATGTTGTTGCATACATACACACAGCTACTACCTTTGGCATTGAAGTAAGTATAGATAAAGTAAGAGGATACGGTACAGAGAAAGATTTGTTATCAGTTGCCTGAGACAGTTGAGTCTCAGTGCAGAAAAGGTGAGGTTTAGAGTTGGGAGGTGGTGTTTAACAGAGAGAAAAGTGAAGGAATAGCCGCGGATTTTGCACAAATTATAATAGAGTGAGTCAGACAATAGCGCAAAGCATCTCAATTGCTCGTCAATGGGAGGAGGCGGGTGGTGGGGGCATTTATAGATTTTCCCCCCCCCCTACCTTTCCTCCAGAGGGAAATCGAATGTTGGATGCTGGGACACAATTATTGCAAATTTTGCAACAGAATATGTGTTGCGTCATTTGCAAGTAGTTTGGTGTTGATGGTTAGTGGAAACAAGCTATGGTCCTTTCGCAGCAAGAAGTCCGTTCAGGGTGTGGCAGAAGTTGGGATTTCCCCGAGTGTGACGTTGCCAATCTGACCACCAATTATCGGATTATCACTCTGTCTCCCTACCTACCCCCATCACACCTGTTTCTCGCTCTCTCTCTCTCTCTCTCTCTCTCTCTCTCTCTCTCTATCTCTCTCTATATATATATATATATATATATATATATATATATATATATATATATATATATATTGTATATATTTATTATTTATTTTCATTTTTTTTCCACGCCACTTATGAGGTAAAAGTCTAGGCGCATTTTATTTTTAAGAGGTTTCCCCTGTAGGCCTAATCCTCTCTCTGATCTTTAATCTTAATCTTCTTCGTCTTCAGAACTTTTTGTTATATTGACGAGAGAGAGAGGGAGAGAGAGAGAGAGAGAGAGAGAGAGAGAGAGAGAGAGAGAGAGAGAGAGAGAGAGAGAGAGAAAGGTGGGATGGGGGTAGGTAGGGGCCCAGTGATAATCCGATAATTAGTGGTCAAATTGGCAACTCTACGGAGTGGCAACATGGGAAAAAAGCACTGCCACGTGTCATAGAATTCATTCAAATCGTTGTTATAATTCCAAAAAGTGATACTCAATGTACTATATAGCTTCCTTTACTATATACAGAATATAAAAAACAATTTCAAATAGCACATAGATGGGAAATAAGAGAGAGAGAGGCATGTACTACGGTTGATTTGGCAGCATCGCTAGAGGTGATTCACCAGGTGGGCCCCACCCTGAACGGACTTCTTGCGGTGAAAGGACCATAGTCGTTTTTCTTATGCAAGGAAGATGGAACCAAAGGCCAGGAGACAGCAAACCGTTCCTTCCAAGAAAAAAAAATAAAAGAGCCATATTCAAAATCCGTTCATTTCAAATTACCTGTACACATTGTGTTTGAGAGACTAGAGACCATAAGAAGTAGGAAATACAGACGGAAAGACACAGTTCCAGAGTTGACCTGTTGCATAAATGAAGGACTGGGATTAACGGTTAACTCATGCATCAGAGAGTTGGATTGAAAAGGAATGAGTTTGTTGCTAGATGGGTGCTATGCATCCGACATAGAGGTTGGGGGATGCAAGCAGACAGTTCAGAGGAAGCGTGACTATTGAAGTTGTGACAGAAAAGAGATAAAGATGCAGCAGAGCAGTGAAGAGACAGAAGTTCAAGGGAGCCAGTAAGAGGAGGAGAGTTAATAAGATGGAATGCCCTTGACTCCACCCTACTGAGAGGAGCCGTACATTGGGAGCATCCCTACACATGAGAGTTGTACTCTACACAGGGGCAAATAAAATCTGTGTGTAAAGTCAACAACTGTGCAGGGGTAAAGAAGGTATGGAGTCAGCTTAGCACACCAAATCTCTTAGAAGCAGATTTTACAAGAGATTTAATGTGTTCTTTCCAAGAGAAGTCCCGAGAGAATGAAACCCCAAGTATATTTAAGGATGATGCAGGATTATGCTCAGTATTATTAAACATTAGTGGGTATACCTGTGGAAGATTTTGTCGGACTGATACTGTAGGTGTAATAACTGAGCCTTTGATGCATTAATAACAAGATTATTTTTACACCAGTCAGAGATACGAGCCAAGTCAAACTTTAAGTGTGCCATAGCCTCATCCCTTGGTTGTTGAAGCAACTGCTGAGATGTACGCTGTGAGAACTGAATGGAAAAGTGAAGGGTGGAATCATCGGCGTATGACTGGGTAGGGTTAGATGTACATAGAAGGTCACTGATGAATAAAAGCAAGAGAATTGGTGATAGGAGAGAGACCTAAGGAACACCACCGTTGATAGATCTAGAAGAAGAATGGTGGCCGTCTACAAGAGCAACTATACAACGACCAGATTTAAGCTATAGATGAAGGCACAGATAGAAGGATAGAACATATTAGAGGGCAGTTTGGAAATTAAAGATTTATGCCAGACTCGATCGAAAGCCTTTGAGATGCCAAGTGAAATGGCAAAGCTTTCGCCAAAGTCCCGAAATGATCATGACTAGGAGTTTGAAAGGTAGGTGAGAAGATCGCCAGTGGAGCGCCCCTGATGGAACCCATAGTTACTGTCAGAAAGAAGGTTATGATAAGAAAGATGCTTTACATTTTTTTCTATTAAGAATAGATCCGAAAATTTTTGAGACACAGGATGTTAAAGCAATGGGACAATATGTAGAGGGTTGGGAACTGTCACCCTTCTTTGGGAATGGCTGAATGAGAGCAAACTTCCAGCAAGAAGGAAAGGTACAAGGTGACAGACAAAAGCGAAAGAGTTTACCTATCCCGGGTGTAAGCAGAGAAGCATAGTTCTTGAGGACAACAGGAGGGACTCCATCAGGCCCATATGTCTTGTTATTACTGGGGCCAGTGATGGCAGAAAATACATCAGCTGACGAAATTTTAATGTCAGCCATAAGGAGGTCAGAGGGCGGGAAGTGACAGTGAAACTGCACCGGAATCGTCTAATGTGGAAATGGAGGAGAAAGTCTGAGTGAAGGGATCTGCTTTTATCAGTAGAAGAAATAGCTACAGAGCCATCAGATTAGAAAAGAGGGGGGAAGGATGATGAGGTAAAGTTATTAGAAAGGTTTTGGCAAGGTGGCAGAAGGAGCTGGAGGAATTCGAGTTAGAGAGTTGAGAGCATTTAGTATGGATGAAATTATTTTTAGCAAAGTGAAGAGACTTAGCAAGATTCCGGGTAGAAAGATAAAAAATATGTGGTTCAGGGGTGGCTTGGTTCTGGTACCTTTTGTAGGCCCTCTCCTTGTTGTGGACAGCATTAGAACAAGCGTGATTAAACCAAGGCTTTCTTGCGTCAGTCAAAGGACAGGAGAAAGGAATGTATTCTTCCATGCCCGAGAGAATAACCTTTGTAATGCACAAGGCACACACAGGTGGCATCCGGCAATGGAAGCAATAGCCATTCCAGGGAAAATCAAAGAAGTACTGCCTGAGGGCCTCCCAATCCGCAGCCCAAAAGTGCCACAACCGCCATGTCATTGGAAGGTCCACAAGTCATACCGGAGCGATAGGACAAATTAAGGTAATAAAGTTGTTACTGGAGGAGCTCAATGGAGAGGAAAGATTAACAGTGTAAGCAGAAGGATTAGTTGTAAGGAAGAGGTCGAGTATGCTGGAGCTCTCTCCAAGGTGGTCAGGGATACTGGTAGGGTGCTGTACAAGCTGCACTAGGTCATTAAGGATAGAGAAGAGGTAGGCTTGTTCACCAGGCGGATCAGTGAAGGGAGAGGAGAGCCAGAGTTGGTGGTGGACACTGAAATCTCATGTAATGGAGATTTCAGAGAAAAGAGAAATGGATAGGATGTGTTCTGTCATAGAAGTAGGGTAATCGAAGAATTTTTCAGTCAGGAGAATTAGGGGATAAGCTAACAGCATAGATGCATTTCGTCAGAGAATGACAGGAAAGCCAGAGATTAGAGAATTCAGAAGAATTAATTCAGGAACATGAGAGCAAGATAAGTCGTTGCATACATGTACACAACAGCCACCGTTGGCTTTAAAATGAGTATAGAAAAAGTAGGAGGATACAGAAAAGGATTTGGTATCAGTTGCCTCAGACAGCTGAGTCTCAGTTAAGAAGAGAAGGTGAGGTTTAGAGGAGGAGAGGTGGTTAACAACAGAGAGAAAGTTAGAGGAAAGGCCGCAAATGTTGCAGAAATGAAGAAGTGAGTCACGCAGTGGTTCCAGGCAGCTCGTCAAGTCATCACCGGGAGAGGAGCGGATGGTGGGGCATTTGTGGTCCCCTCCCTGGGGACTCCGGGGCTTGGTTATTAGACACCATTTTTTTTTTTTTAATTTTGAAAAGGAAGTGTAGAGTGTAATGTGCGTGTAGTTTGGTGTTGACAGTTAGAGAAACTTGTATTGGAGAGCATGCTGACCTACTCTCTATGTTACTGAAACACTGAAATAGTTCAGCAAAGGGAGATGGTCAGGAGTTAGTTCTAAGGACTGATGAAATGGGAGCTCCAGCTCTCCCTGTCATCAGGTGACGATGGCCAGCTCTAAGCAGACCAAGCTTTTTTAGTGACCGGAAATGAGTTTTGATACTAAAAGTCATCTCTATATGGAGGTACTCTAGTGCAATATTCCACCCAAGAATCATGGTCCTGGCTTAATAATCTTTGAAACCTTAGAAGTTTTTGTGAGCAAGGTTGTAATTTTAGCACTTTTCATAGTTTCTTCAACTGATAACCATTGACCCCTGGCCACGTGGATATAGGTCATGCATGTACAAAACACTTTCGTAGTACTCATTAACGTTTATAAGCATGCAAAGTTTCATTCAATTCCATCCACCCACTGTGGAGCTAAGAAACTTGAAATCTGCAGAATGGCCCACCAGAGGTACAACTTCTAGATGCCGCTGCCAGTGACTAGAAGTGAGTTTCAACACTAAGGCCGTTTTCACACAAGGCCACCAGTGGCAGCCACCGGTGGCCTCGTGTGAAAGTGGCCTAAATGTCATTTGTATGGAGATACTCCAGAGCATTATTACACCCAAGAATCATGACCCTGGCTTAATAGTCGTCTCAGCCTTATAATTTTGCGCGAGCATAGTCGTGATTTTAGACTTTTTCGCCGTTTTTGCATTCGATGACCATTGACACCTGGCCTGGTCAATGTAGAACATTGGTGTACAAAAGAAAGATGTAGTACTAATCACTGTCTAGAAGCATGGAAACTTACATTCAGTTCCATCAAGATGCCGGGGAACTAGGGGTACATTTTTTGAAAACCAGTACTGGTTGGTAGGGATGCTGAGGCCATTCTTCACAGGGTTGCCACTCAAAAACTAGAAGAGAGGAAAGTGGATGGCACACACCTGATATGAAATGACCTCAAGATTACGCTTAAATAGTTCAAAGCGTTCTACGGCCGTTACTATTGCGTTAACAGCTCAAAATTTGAAAAGTACGAGAAAGCTGTTCTTCTACCGTTGCTAGGCAACGAGTAGTTGCCAAGCAACCAAAACCTTGTGGACACAATCACCTACTAGGCTGGCCATTGTTGCCAAGGTTTGTTGGAATCGATTAATTCTGAAAGACAGAAGTGCCTGCCACAACTAAACATGAAATCAGCAAGAAAACGCAGCTAACAACAAGGGCAGCATGAGCTGGTCAGCTGTATAAAAGCATAAGCTGGCCTTATAATCAACGTGATGCTGGAACACTGAAAATATCTCAGCAGTGGGGAGATGATCAGATGCAATTCCTGAGAGCAGTTAAAACGAGGACTAAAGGTCTCCCAGTCACCAGTTTTCCATCCACATCGGGAATACTGCTTTGTTTGACTGGTGCCAGTCTACTCCATGCAAGACTTTCGATTCAAACAGGATTTTTCTGAAAATCATGTTAAACAAAGATATTCACATAATTCACCTCTCTCCACCGTAGTTGTATCTTCTGGTTTGGCTGTAGTGATTTTCGTGTTACTGTTTTCTTTCTGAAAGAAATCAGATAAACCACGAGTGACTTGCGTCTCACGTCTAAGCTCTAATTCACGTGTTTTGTGTTGGTAACAGCAGTGCCAGACATCACCAAACAAAATCAGTCACACGTAATTTCTTGTAAAATCGTCAATTCTTAACAAATTTTCATTATTCAAATGACAACTGAAGTGTTTTAAAGATGTCTAATCAAATTAGATATACAAAATCGTTATTTCAATAAGTTGAGTGTTAGGATAGTTCTAAAAGTACTTTTGACATTAAATAAATAGGGTGATTTAGTGGGAAGTCTGTGTGAATAATATTGTTTTTTCATGGCTCTGAAAAAGGTATAACATTCATACCATATATATATATATATATATATATATATATATATTTGGCTAATCAGGATTTCACTGAATATATACAAGGACTGTCTTAGTTTAGACTGGTGTGTGTGTGTGTGTGTGTGTGTGTGTGTGTGTGTGTGTGTGTGTGTGTGGGTGGGTGGGTGTGGGTGGGTGGGTGTGGGTGTGGGTGTGGGTGTGGGTGTCTTGCGGAAAATGAAAAAAAAAAAAAAATCTGTTATAGAATAATCAAATCAAGCCAGGGCTCAGACTCGCCCCTTTAACCTAACAGACCTTTCTCGGTCCATCTGACCATTACTTCTCCATGAGTGGGTATATGTGCGTATTTTCAAGGTACTAAGAAAATCCTAGAATATGCATTTGCATTTTTTTTTCACTCTCAGCATAAATCTGCCATCAGCGCTGGTCGTCATTCATCACCTCGTTCGTCCTGATTAATGGTGAGAGGCAGATCCCTTTTTTATTTCATCATCCGCATATTTCTTCATTCCTTCACCCTTCCGTATTTTCCATAAACCTCTTCACTGCGGTGACACATTTTTTCTTCAATGGTTTTGCGTTTTACCACATGTAGACTTATTTAAAATTATGAAGAAATCACTAGCAATGAAGGAGATCCTGAAGGCCATACCAGTCCCGTCGGTTCAATAATTTCTGTCTTAAACTGAATACTTTGGTCGGGAAAGAGTAATATTAAAGCAAATAAATGCCATCGTAGTAAACGGGTTCATCTTTTCAATTTGTTGATGCATTCTTCGTTCAATGTTTGGTACCTTTAGAAAATTATACTTATTTTATTAGAGGCACCTAAATGAACAAGTTTAGCAATAGATGTTATTCTCTCCTCTAATAAAAGTGATCTGCCACAGTTGACTAAAACCGTCCAGAGGTAAAAGCAGCAGACAATGGAAATATCATTTGTACTAAAAGGATATAACTTTCACCCTTACAGCACAATTATAATGACCATAACTAATGTCGCCTTCCAACACTCATTCCCTTTTTGTCAAAAATTGTTGAATTTTCAAGGGCATCTTCCTGAAGAAAAAATATGTAAATATTCACGAGAACAACATAGTTTCATGTTAAAACTTGACCAAAGTTGTGTTGGAATCCTTCCGAATGCCACTGCAGATAAAACAGTAAAGTTATGGTTATACAATTTTTGTCCTTTCTGAGCTAATTCCCAAGAACTTGACGGAAATTAGAGGCTACATTCTGATTTTTTCATTTATATTTATGAACTAGATTCTGAGGGAAACTAGCACGAAAAAATGCACGATTAATCCACTAGCGTTTGAGATGTTTTCGCGCCACCCATTTTTGTTTTGTGTGAGTGTAAAAACAACACTGATCCTAGATTATCGACACGGGGGCTGCTTGACTACCTGCTGTTGAGGTGTGAAGCCGGCTCGGAGGGTGTCACTGTTCATATATTTTTTGGTGATGGAGTTGTAGCTGGTGAATTATGGTTCATGTAAGGCTCTGGCGAACAGGTCTTACAAAGGCAAGAAACTGGTGAAATGATGGTTTGTAAAATGCATTTTAGCTAAGGAACATTATTATGGTATGGGAGACCATGGCTACTTTGTGTGTGTGTGTAACGAAAGCATCAGAAAAAAAAATAAAGAAGGCATAAAGGTTAATGAAAGCTTTATAAAAACTTACTTTCTGGTATTGGAGATCGCGGGCTAGTCAGAGGTTGGCGTTGTATTGAGATTTTTTGTTTGGTTGGTGGAATGGTGAGCAATGAAGAATAGGCAATATGAGACTTACATCAAGACGAATTATGAAGCTTACAGTATTCAACTAAGGGAGAGCCAAAGAAGCTGAGGTTGTTATGGAAATGAATGCAGAAAAGGAAGACACATAGGTCATTTTGTCATTTAGCCATATAAAAGATGTAACACAAATTATTACCAATATCATGGCTGTCTTATTATGCTCTCTTACACCTCCTATTGCTAGTTATTCACGGACCATCATTTTGCACAAGAAAAAATTATACTTGGCATCGCATTACCTACATATTTTGCAGGGACGTCTTTCATTAAATCTGTGTGCAGCAGCAAGGTAGAAATGTTAATACATGGGCTGATAAAGAAGTAGATAAACTGATGGAAATATAAACAGAGAGAGAGAGAGAGAGAGAGAGAGAGAGAGAGAGAGAGAGCGAGAGGTGGTAAACAATGGTGCAAAGTAGAAGTGAGGGAGTCGAGACTGGAAAAATGGACCGAATAATATAGATTTTTGTGCGTGTCAGTGCCTTTCATCTCACAGACTTGCACTACGTCCGCTTACTCTTAATATGCACAGATAGTGTAAAGTAGTATACATTATTATGTAACTGGTTTGCAAGAGTATTAAGTTATTCAATGTGTGATGATGTAATGGTGGTGGAGAGGGACTCCTTAACGCTGTAACACCAGTATAACCGGGCAGCAACCCTACAAGTGTTCCTCAATTCCCTTCCTATTTCGCGAAACGAAAACAGTGAATTGCAGAAGAGTGGTTCATCCTGCCGTCCATCCGGTTCACGTTCAGATGAGCCAGGGGCCAGAAAAATAACAATGACGATGTATTGTGTATTGTCATCTTCGTACTTCGAGATAACTTTATTCGGCTTAGGAAAACTTTTCCAACTGGATTGGGTAAATATTACTTTCATTCTTATGGTCTCCTTAGATGCAGATATAATTATTATCGTTTGTTGGTAATAAGAAAAGAACATAAAAAAACGTCATCCATTGGATTTCATAGTTTACCTGATAGGTAAGTTGTCTGTGATAATAACACACTTATATGTACATAATTATAACCATGAACTGTGGGTATTAATATCATCAGCCACACTCAGCATTTCTTGACATATGGTGGATGGGAGAGTGGGCGCAGCTGTATGATTATTTTATTTCATTCAGGAGCACAGGACTAACTGTTTCACTGCCAAATGATTAGTTTTGTTTTTCTTTCCATATTCAGACCGCTTTGCTGAACTAGTAAACTGGTTTACAAAAACTGTTTACATCCTTCAGTTTGAAAAGTTTTTCTGTTGTAATTTAAAATAACGAAGATATAGGAAGAAAAGAAATATTTAATATATCGCCGGAAATGAATGGAAAGGAGTCCCAAATTCCAGCCTCCCCTTCCCCACACCCTTTCTGGCACGTAAGAGATACAAGACTTTACAAAACAAATGGTGGGCGGTGGGTTCAACAGTGTAAAGAAGGAATGTTTTGATTCACTTACTCCCGTTCCCATGAACTTCAGAATTATTTGGTCAAGGAAAGACTAGAGTATGGGAGAACACCAAACACCTTAATGTAAATAAGTTCGAGGAAGAATATCAAAGGCACGGAATCTGCTCATACACATTTGCACGGATTCTATTAAAAAGAAAAAAAAAAATGTCTTTTAAATACTAAGTTACTGAATGATGGAAAAAATGCATAATGTGTGGACTTTCTAGACTCATATTTTAAAAGCATGTTTCTTTACAGTTTCTTTACAACGGAAAAGTGGCCGTCATAGAAGCTTATCTTTCATGATGATGATGATTATTATTATTATCATCATCATCGCCTGCCTTTAGCAAGGCGATATAGTTTCTGTCGGTGTGTGCCTGTGAATATATATATATATGTGTCTGTGTATGTATCTGTTGCCTAAACATCTCCAAAAGTTGTGGTCAAATTTTCACCAAACCTCCAGGAAATATCTACTGTATTGATATGAAGAAGTTAATTACTTCTGAAGATTTAACCGAATCAAGAAGCCATATATTTTTATCGCCCGCATTTAGCAAGGCCAGATGATATAGTTTTTGTATGTGTGTGTGTGTGTGTGTGTGTGTGTGTGTGTGTGTTTGTGTGTGTGTGTCTGTCTGTCTGTCTATTGCCAAAATATTTTAATATCCGGAAAAGTTGTTGACTAATTTTCACCAGGCTTTTAGGAAATAAGGACTATCTGGATCTCCAGATGCAAATTACCTTCGGTGAGGATTTAATAAAAGACGATCGAATGGCAGCTGCCATATATTTTTAATAAATATGAATTGGCTTTTTGTGAAACTCGGAGACTGAATTCCGTAGGGTTTTGCGATTTTGTATCACCCGCCTTTAGCAAAGCGAGGCAATATATTTTCTTCAATGTGTGTGTGTGTGTGTGTGTGTGTGTGTGTGTGTTACCAAAATATCTCATCTTCAAATCTGGTTTGTATGTAGCATATTTTGGCGGATGATTAAATTTCAGCTTCTCAATGTTTTTGTATCATCATTATTGTTAGAATGATGATGATGATGATGATGATGACGATGATGATGATGATGATGATTATTATTATTATAAACCATAACAGAACCAGCTGCTCAGTACTGTTGCATGTCATTCCTCTCACGCTGAGGCCGTATTTATAAAACATTTTAAACAAGTCCTACGAAAAAAGAGTCTCCATAACTATCTATTGGTACCATATATATATATATATATATATATATATATATATATATATATATATATATATATGTATATATATATATATATATATATAATTCACTATTTTGTCACTTTAATATTTCCTCATTATTTGGTTATGTAGTGTATGTAGGCTGCGTAAGTGAAGACAAATGTATATATATGCAATCATATGGACAACTGCTTAGCAGAATTCATAAATACGTCTCCTGCTCCTCTTCAACCCTTCATTACATTTCCAGCCTTGCTGTTCCGTTCAGATAACTTTGTTCTTCTTTTACATCTTGTCATCTCGCTCATTACTGAAGGTGTTGTTTAAGTCTGTTCTCTTTATACGGCCTATTTAACTAGTCTACCTATGTGTGTATATTTTTACTCTTAGATTTGTTTCTATTTGTAGAATATTTCTCTCTCTCTCTCTCTCTCTCTCTCTCTCTCTCTCTCTCTCTTGTTTAACTTCTATGCATTGTATATATCCGCACCATATTTCTCCTTATCTTCTTATTTTTAAAATCTGTTTTCTTGCTACCAGTAACTAGCATAGCAATCATTGTTATGTATGGATGCTGCATAGCACCTAAATTCACACAAATAAGGGACATAAAAGAGTGAAATAAATGCAAAGGAACCAGAGAATGAGGATTTAGAGGTATCTAAAATATTCAGCAGTCTTCAGTGTACTTAAAAGTCCGTGACCATCGCGATGAATAACCCGCCTCCTCTCAGACTCTGACAGTAATAAGGTGCACCTGAAGCACCTACAGTAATCCAATGTTGCACTGCACTTAGTCATTTACACTCTGAATTCTAATTTCTTAACACTGTGCATTCTTTTCTCACTTGTGCTCTACTGAACTTGATTCTCACCACTGTTGGAGTCTGCACTTAATCATTTGCACTCTGATTTCTAATTTCTTAACACAGCGTATTCGTTTCTCACTTGTGCTCTACTGTACTTTACTTTAGAAAGTGTTGCACTCTGCACTTAAGTCTTTGCACTCTGAATTCTAATTTCTTAACATTGAGCATTATGTTCTTTACACTGCACAACCCTGTAAATTCCCGTGTGGTCTAGTGGGGAGCTTTTGCTGTTTATTCACTCTCAGAGTCCGAGAGTAGGTGTTGCAGGTGGCCGAGGGGAGCGTCGCTGGGATGTGGTGATGGACTACCCCCGCAGGTGACTCTGAAGACAGGCGGAAACTCACGTCCAGTGGCGATTCCACCGTGGCTGATGTGCTGAGCTGTGGTTCAGAGATGGAAGGCCTGTCTTGGGGAGGCAGCAGTGTGGAGCCAGGGCTGGGCATGGCGGGGGTCACGAGCCTGAAGAAACTGTCAATGGCTGATTGACATAAGGAACGGCGATTCTAGTGATTGATGATGCGCTGCCTGAAAGTGCGCACTTCTTCCACAAGTCCCAAGGGCCCCACCTCCCTGCCGCAGTCTGGGTGTTCTAGGTAGTTGAGAACAAACTCGACGTGCTCCCGGAGTGCACTCAGCTTAGGGATGGTTGGAGTAGTGACATGCTGAGAGGAGTCCGCTTCATCGTCACTGTCCTAGTCGGAATCTTAAACTGGGTACTTGTACCGGCAACCAAAGATGCGATCTCGATATCAGACATGATCTGATACCCAACTACTCACGCACTTCATCTTCATCAACATAGTCACCAGCCGCACAAAGACGTGCATGGAGGTCATCCACGACAAAACCTAGAAAATCATGCACCACATTGGCTCCGAGAAGCAGCTGAGACCAACCATTTTCCAGAGTCTTGACAGATACTTCCCTCCATGCACTGGCCCAGTTGTAGATGGCAGACTTGATGTTGTTGCTGCAAAGGTCTTCCAAAGTCTGCTGGCCTCGTGTGTCCTGTCCTTCCCTGCACTCGTCCTCGTCCTCAAGAACAACCATTACCTCGTCCAGGAACTTCTGATGGTACAGCCTCTTCATTGCCACGATCACTCCTTGGTCCATTGGTTGGATGAGAACAGTCGTATTAGGTGGCAAAGACATGTACCTAATGCGGCCACTCTCAGACACCAACTCCTTGTCGGAATGATGCACAGGTGCATTGTCCAGAAGAAAGAGGGCCTTTACCTAGTCATGCAGGATTCCCAGTGTGTTCTCTGGTAATGGATGACCTACTTGATGAAGTGGCGGTGAAACCAGTCTTTGAAGATGGCTGTGAACAAAGTCTTCACAGAATTTTACCAAATGACAGGAAGGTCATCCATCACCCCACAAAGACACCGAGGCTGCTTTACACGGCCAATAATAATGGGCTTGAGCCAGTGGATGCCGTTAGCATTGGCACAACACACAGCAGATGTCTGTTGCTTGCAAAGCTTGCTGCCAAGGTACACTCTTCTTCTCCCCCCCGGCTAGAGTGTTAGTTGGCGTTGAGTGACAGAATAGACCAGTTTCATCAGCACTGTAGACTTGACCGAGAGTGAGGCCCTCCCCGTCGATCAAGCCCTTCACCTTCTGCCGAAACTCCTCTACTCCCTCTTCGTTGGCGTCCAGAGCTTCGCCATGGGCTTTAAGGTTGGTAAGGCCGTGCCGTAACTTGAAAGCAAAGAGCCAGCCCTCGAATGCTTTGAAGTCTGGGGTGTCGTGTAACCTTGCAAACTTTTCAGTAGCAGTCTTCAGTTCCGTACCACACACCAGCACACCAACAGCATGTTGTTGACAGTACCAAATCGGCGTAAAGTGGTCGATTACTGCAATCCGGGGAGTGAACATAGTCTTCCTCCCAACGTTGTGTTTGGTCTTCGATGCGAAGTCAGCCATGTACTGGGTAAGCTTGTCCTGGGATCTCTTGATATCAAACAATGTAGAGTGGGCCAGGTTGAATTCACAGAGGATGCGTGACATCGACCATCTTGCATCCACCTTGTTCAGTATGTCCCTCTTCTTCTTCAGAATCAGAGCCAGTCGTTTTCTCTTCTCGACGAAGAGGCAGGAGAGGAACAACAGGGCGTGCAGCAGGTAGGGCACCACCACAAAAGTGAGCACGTGGGTGACCATGGTGGTGATGAGCGTGCACTGACGACGATGGATGGGCGGGAAATGAAGAGGACGCAGCGTCACCTGGCCAGACATTGTGGAACTATGAGGCAAAACAAAGCTGGTCCGTGCTGCGTGCCAAGTTCAAATTACAGGTGAAAAAAAAAATGGATTTTTTAAATCTATCTATAGCCCGACGCCCTAATCCCGCAAAGGGTGGCCTCAGACAAAATGCCTCCAAGTCGCTCTGTCACCCACCATTTGACTATCCTCCCCCCAACTCACCCCCCCTCCCTCATAGACCTCTCAACTCCATCCCTCCACCTCATCCTCGGTCTGCCCCTCCCTCTCCCTCCCCCCACCTCACCTACATACACGCTCTTAGTCAATCTTTCACTCTCCATTCTCTTCACATGTCCAAACCACTTCAGTGTATTTCTCCTAATCTTCTCAACCACATCCACATCCACCCCACAACGTTCCTTCAGTTCTTCATTCGTCAACCTGTCCCTCCATGTCACTCTGCATGCTCCTCTCAAGTAGCTCATTTCCACTGCTCTCACTCTTGACTTGTTCCCTTCTTGCAAGGTCCACGCCTCGCTTCCATACGTCAGGGTAGGGATCACAATACAATTATGCAGTGACTTCTTAACTTCCATACTCACCTTCCTATTTCTCATCACTGCTTTCAGTAAACAAACAACCTTCCTTCCCTGTTGTACCCTTTCACGCACTTCATCCCCCAAAGTTCCATCCTTACTCATCACACTATCCAAGTACTTGAATGCACTCACATTCTCCATATCCTCACCATCCAACCTAACTATACACTCTGTGACTTCATTCCTCTCAAACACCATAACTCAACTTTTGTTTACATTAACTTTCAGCTTTCTCCTCCTACACACTGTCCCAAATTCATTCACCAAACCTTGCAACTCACAGTCATCTTCACTCAACAATACTGTATCATCAGCAAACAGCAGCATCAGAATCATCCAAATCTCACCCTGATTCATTAGAGCCACCCCCACATCCACTGCCCTACCTTGCACCTCCTTTACAACCCCATCCATGTATATATTAAACAGCCATGGATACATCACACAACCCTGTTTCAGTCCCACATTGAGATCAAAGAACTCACTCAACTCACCATCCACTCGCACCATAGCCCTAGCTCCCTCGTACATACTCTTCACAGCACTCAACAATTTCCCCTCTGCTCCATATATTCTTAATACCTTCCACATACCTTGCCTATCTATTCTGTCATAAGCTTTCTCCAAGTCCATGAAGGCAGTATACACTTTCCTTCCCTTCTCTAGATACTTCTCCACTAAACATCTTAGAACAAATATCTGATCTACACACCCTTTTCCCTTCCTAAATCCCCCTTATTCTTCTCCAACTAGCTCCTCTGTCATATGCCTAACCCTATCAATGAGTATTCTACCATACATTTTACCAGTCACACTAAGAAGGCAAATACCCCTATGGTTACCGCATACTTCTCTCTCCCCTTTTCCTTTGTTTAAAGGAACAATTATACCTGATTTCCAGGCCTCTGGAACCCTTCCCTCTTCCCAAGCCAATCTACCCAACTTCTATATCCACTCCACAACAATCTCACCCCCATACCTAAGCATTTCACCACATACTCCATCAATTCCTGGGGCCTTTCCCAGCTTAATCTTCTTCATCGCTTCCACTACTTCCGCCCTACTGATCTCTTCCTCCCTCCTCTCATCTCTTCTTCCCCTAGCCATTCCCCAACCACTTATACTCGCACTGCTCTCACTCTCCACATTCAACAAATCCTCAAAGTTCTCCTTCCATCTCCTTAATTTCTCTCTCTTCTCCACCAACAATCTATTATTTCTATCTTTCACTCCCCTACTGTTTCCCCTTTCACACTCCCTTACTTTCTTTTCCTCCTTCCAAAACCATTTTTTTACTCTCTCTCCATTTCACACTCGGATTCCTCCCAAACTCTTCATCCACTTTCTTCTTACTCTCCTTCACCAGTCTCTTAACCTCCCTTCTCCTGCTCACATATACCTCTCTCTTCTCTCTCTCATCTTCTCCCCTTCCTCTACTCGCTAACCATTCACTATATGCCTTCATCTTTTGTTCCACAGCTCATTGCTCCTCATCATTCCACCATGCTGTCCCTTGCACACCCTTGCATCTCCTCCTCACTCCACAAACTGCCTCACACGCTGTGCCTATCTCTTCCGTGAATATCTTACATACGTCTTCCACCCCTTCCATCTGCTCTAGCTCATTCCTTCCCAATCTTTCTTCCACTATGCTCTTATACTCTGTCATTTTCTCACTATCTTGCAATTTCTCCACACTTCTCACAGGAGATGTTTCCTCCTGTCTTCCCCTTTGTCTTCTCAACCATTTTCTTTGCAGCTTTACCTTGGCCATCACTAAGTGATGGTCCGAGTCTCCATTCCCCCACCCTCTCCACACTCTTGCATCCAATACTTGTCTTCTCATTCGTTCATCCACAAACACGTAGTCTATCATTGCCTTTCGTTCAACAAGTTCATCATCCATCCTCCTCATTACTTTCCATGTATACCGGTGGATTATCTTATGACGAAAGTAGGTGTTGGCTATTGCCAACCCCTTACAAGCACAGATGTCCACCAAAGCACTACCATTCCCTTCTACTGATCCATGCTTCTTATTCTTTTTTCTTCTCTTTGTCTTTTATTGATAACTCTACTTAATTCCGCTCGTTCTGTTTGATCATTCTTTGTTCTTTCTTTCATTTCCTTTCTTTTTTTCATAAGCTTGAGTGTCTTTTGTGAATACTTCTTGGCTTTGGTTGTATAAGGTTTTCCTACTACCTGCACTGATACTTTAAGCACTTTTGTTGGTCTCTCATTCAGCTCATCAGTGTCACATTCAGCAGTACTTAGAGCCTGAAATCTGTTCCATATTTCCAATTGAAGTGCTTTGTTTTCATTTACTTTTATTGGGCATATCTTTTTTAACTTTAATCTTCTTTTTTTTTTTCACTTTTGAAACTGAATCTGGCTGTGCAACCCACCATTCTGTGGTCACTTCCTATATTTACTTTGTTGCTAACTGTGACATTTGTGATCGTGTTATTCTTATCTGCTATAATGAAGTCGATTTCATTCTTTGTTTCTCCATTTGGGCTTCTCCAGGTCCACTTTCTCCCTGTTCTTTTGTGAAAGAATGTGTTCGTTATTCTCATGTTGTACATTTCAGCAAAGTTTTCCAGCATTTCTCCTCTTTCGTTCCTTTCCCCCACTTCAAATTTTGCCATACATGCTTCTCCATTTTTTTTTTTATTTCCATCTTTTGCATTGAACTCTCCCATGAGTATAGTACATGTTGTCTTTTCTTCTTCCATAATCTGGGAGATGTCATCATAGGATGTTTCTATTTCTTCCTTTGGGCTTTGAGAAGTTGGTGCAAATACTTGTATTACTTTCAGGGCATATTTTTTGCACAGTCTAATGACAACAAATGCTGATCTGTCAGATACACTGCTGAATTTAACAATGTTGTCTGCAAGATTTCTGTTAATTAGAAATCCTGCACGACTAACACTTTCATTTTGCCTTCCTCTGCAGTAAAATACATGGCCGCTGTCATCAAGTTGAAATACTTTTCATTTCTGTGGTTCTCACTCTAACATACAATATCCCAACTAATGTTTTCCAGTTCAGTCATTAAGTTATCAAGTATGTGATCTTCTGCAAGGCTTCTTACTCTGTATGTATAGATCATTCATGGATTTCAGAGTGTTAAATATCCCTGTCTCTAACTTGTCAACAACTCAGCACCTACTCACTTTTGGTGGCACACTGCCCGTAAGCACAGGAGGCAGTGTGGTTGGACCTTTAGTAGACGATGATCCAACAGGAGCACCCGTCAAATCACTTGCAATAGAACTCATGTTTGGTTGGTGGGATTGTGGCAAATAATCCCACCTCCTTGCCACATAGTTTCTGATGAGAAGTAATTTTTGTGCCACCTTATTTGTTATATTAGGTGAAGCCCTATATATCTATAGGGAGTCCTATGGTCCACGCCATCCAAGACGGTACCTAGTATGTCTACACGGCCTTCCCCTATCCGCCACCTGGGGACACGCCAGGTAGCCGTGGGATCCTGCCCCTGGATATATATATATATATATATATATATATATATATATATTTTAATTATGATAATTTATACAGATGGAACCCTTGAAAACATGTGTAACACATAAACGAGAGCATTTAGGATGGGATGAGATTCATTGTTCTTTCCTATCACTGTGCTCAGAAAACGTTAGTAGCTGGTGCAATGTAGCAATGGATATACAATTCTTAAGCTACTCCTATCCCAAATGAGCTCATGTTTCTGTGCTTTTTCATCTCTTGTTTCTGTATTTTCTTGCTTTTTGGTATGTCTTAGCAATCGTTTAGAAAAAATGTCTGCTTTCAAGTATCTTCTATGTATTGACTGTAAATAACTTAGTAGTGTTACGGTCTGGATACAGACAAATCTGTCCCTCCCAAAATCCCCATTAACAGTTTGTACATGCAGAGGAAGTGAGAATGAAAGTGATTCAAACTTCCTTTCTCCAATTTACAATAATTTATAACAGATAATTACGACCCATGTACCGGGCCAAGACAGAAGTACGTTTTAAAGGAGGGATACAAGTTACAGGGCGTACACTGTACAATACTACAGGAATAGCTTGGGTCAAGAGAGTCACCAGATTCAACTGGTCATCCACAAGCTTCAACTGGTCGTCTACCTGCTGTCTGCACTCCATCACGTTATTGCTCACCTTACATTTCTGCTGCTATAGCTTAACATATATTTCCGTCTTCAGCTATTGCTGTTCTTCCATCATTTCCCCCATGAAAGCGTCTAGCTGTCCCTGCATCATCAGTTGCAACTGCTTCTGTTGCTCCTGTAAAGTCTCTTGAAGAAATTCATATCACTCCTTCTGTACTTCACTTTGTGTTTGAAGTTGGTCACTAAGTTCCTTCTGCCCTCACTTTATGCTCGTCATTGTTCACTGATTTCTTTCTTGAGCCCTTTCTGTCCCTTACCTTGTGCCTGTTGTTGTTCTGTTCGGCTTGTAGTTGTTCGCTTTGCGCTTGCAGAAGCTTCATGATTGCAGTCAGAGATGCCTCCTCCTGCCTAGTTTGACTTCTTAACTGTACACCTTCCAGCTCCATATCGAAGATATGACTGACTGTAGCATTTTTCTATCCCAGCTCCAGACACCACTTGGCACATCATGGTCCCTCACTGCCAAAGGCTCCAGCAACAGGAGTCCAGTACAAGAAGGACGTCGCCTAGTGAATCATTCTTCACAGCATCAGCCTTTTACTGTACACAAGATAGTCAGGCACCGTAACAACACAGGCTTCTCGCGTCTGTTGACTTTTTTTTCCAAGTAATTTCACTGTATGCTTGCCAATTAAACTTTGCTGATTTCACAAGTACTGGAGCTATACCAGCTTCAAAAGGCCATAAGTAAAACTAAACTGGAACTCTTCTATTCTCTTCCCATCTAATTATAAACTTCCTTGCTATAATGCAACAGGTGCTCCTAGCGACGATACTTCCAAGTTGGAGACATCCACAATATTCCAGAGATTTCTTACATTATGTTGCATTCAAAATGCTTTATCATAGAAGCTGAAATTAAATTATATGACCTACCAAACAATTATCCAAATAAGACATTACAGAGAGAAAAAGAATAAAAATTAATACATAACTTTACAAAATTCCTCCGCTCACAAGAGTGGGCTATTTTCCAAGTATGGCTAGCAACTACAAATGCGAGAATCATCGGGAATTTTTCAGTACCATCTTACTCTACTCCTGCTTCCTAACAATGTATATGTATTTTTTTTATATATATATATATATATATATATATATATATATATATATATATATATATATATATATATATATATATATATATATATATACCGTATATCTATTTATCTATATATATTATATAGAAAGACAGATATAAATATAGATATAGTTATATAGATATAGCCTACATACAGTATAGATATGCACAAGGTGATACCCAAAAGTTTCAGTAATTTGAACAGAGGGAGCCAACTGTTTGCAGTTTTGCCTTTTGCCGCTAGGAGGATTCAGCAGCACCCATTGTGCCTCAGTGTTGCCCAGGCCGTGTCTGTGAGCAGATGTGTTGTTGAGCTACGTTTATTATTGTAACGTGGTATGTAGGTGGTTTGGTGGTTTTGCAATGGCGGACCAGTGGGGCAGTAGTGTCAAGTCGGTGTTGATCGTTTTCTTCGAAATTCAAGGGATTGTTCACAAGGAATTCGTCTCAACTAGTCAGTCTGTCAGTGGAAAGTTTTACTATGGAGTTTTGCAGTGTCTGAGGGAGAACATCCACCACAAACGTCCAGAACAGTGGAAGAACAAGGGCTGGGTCCTGCATCATGACAACGCCCCCGCCCAAGCATCAGTTGCTGTCCGGCAGTTCCTGGTTTCCACTAACACGGTAGACATTCCCCACCCACCCTATTCGTCTGACCTTGCCCCCTGCAATTTTTTTTTGTTTCCCAAGCTGAAATTACGACTTAAAGCGTGTCGATTTCACTCGACTGAGGAGATTTAGACAGAATCGCAGGAGGTGCTAAAGACCAGCACGCCTGAAGCCTTCCAGGGATGCATCGACACGTGGAAAAAACGTTGGACAACTGTATACATGCCCAAGGGGACTACTTCCAAGGCGACGGTGAGAATTAAGAGGTACGGTAACTTATTTTCCTACAATATTCAAATTACTGAAACTTTTGGATAGCACCTCTTATATAGCTCTACTTCTGCTTCCTAACAATATAACTATAACTATAACTATAACTATATATAACTATATATATATATATATATATATATATATATATATATATATATATATAAATATAGATAGATATAAATATATATAGATATAAATATTGATATAGATCAATATATATTTTTATATATATATATATATATATATATATATATATATATGTATATGTACATATTTATATATATATATATATATATATATATATATATATATATATAATGTATATATATATAATATATATCTATCTATCTATCTATATACCTAGGCTGCTTCCCCCAAGGAAAGGGAGGTAGCCGAGACAGGACGACTCACTCTCCATTTACTCATCTATTCAAACACATTCATTCGCATCTTAGCCCCAAAGGGGAGAACGGACAGATCCTCACCGCACCACACCGCACAAGGGTCAACTGGGCAATGCAATCAGTGACATCCGCAGCAGGGCCCGACAGCAGAACTGGTTTACCCCTGCCACATCATAACAGACCCATCCCCTTACCCGCACCTGACCTGACTAGCTGATCAGACCAAATGCAGGAGAATATCCTCTCAGGGCTGCGTCATCACTTATTCATTCACAATTTCTCTCCATTTATTTCTGTCACGCACAGCCACTCTTCCTTGCTCAACAGACATCCCTCTCGCATCCAGCGCTCTCTTCACACTGTCCATCCATCCTATTCGTGGTCTTCCTCTCAGCCTTACACCTCTCACATCAGATCTAGTTATCTTTTTCACCAATCGCTCATTATCCATTCTCTCCATATGTCCAAACCATTGCAACACCCTCTGCTCAACTCTACCAGCCATCTCCCGAACAACTCCAGTTCTCCTTCGCACTTCATCATTTCGCACCTGATCCATACGCGTCACTCCACACATACTCCTCAGACATCTCATCTCCATTACATTCAAACTTTTCCTCTCTGCTACACCCATATTCCATGTTTCAGCCCCATATAATGCAGTCGGTACCACAACACCCTCATACAGCCTTCTCTTTACATCCATTCTAAGCGAACGACATTTAAACACTTTTTTCATTCCTCCCAGCACCTTTCCTACTTCATTTATTCTAAACTTCACTTCTGCATCTATTCTTCCATCCACAGCAACATGTGACCCTAGATATTTAAAACAATCTACCTCCTCAAGCAACTCACCATTCAAAACTATATTCATCCCCCTACCATCTATCAACCTCGTACACTTCATCACTTTACTCTTATTCTCATTTACTTTCAATTTCCTCCTTTCACACACCCTTCCAAACTCCTCTACCAACTGTCTCAATCTCTCCTCTGAATCAGTCACCAGTGCAGTATCATCTGCAAACAGCAGCTGCTTCAGATTCCACTCTCCTCCATCAACATTTACCAGACTCAGACCACCTAAAACTCTTGCATTCACCTCCCTTACAACACCATCCATGTAAATATTAAACAACCAAGGCGACATCACACATCCCTGTCGCAGCCCCACTCTCACGGGAAACCAATCACTCACAGCATTTCCCACTCTTACACACGCTCTACTATTTACATAAAAACTTTTCACCCCTTTTAGTAACCTATATATATATATATATATATATATATATATATATATATATATATATATATATATATATATATATATATATATATATATATATATATATATATATATGTATATATATATATATATATATATATATATATATATATATATATGTACATATATATATATATAAATATATATATATATATATATATATATATATATATATATATATATATATATATATATATAAATATATAAATATATATATATCAAAATATATATATATATATATATATATATATATATATATATATATATATATATATATATATATATATATATCGCGGCAGACAGAAAAAAAAATACACAAAAAAAACACACAGACAGTCGATAAGGAAAAGTAAAAGAAGGGGGATGATGGAATGCCACAATTCCCAATCACAAAAATTACTAGGTTACGGGGTCAAGTCTCAAAACTGGCACAATTGCTCTTCCTCTGCCCTCCGTGGAGACAATGTGGTAGCATAGGCCGGAGCATACAGTGGAAGACCAACCTGACTGCCAGAGTAAGCTGACCCCAAAAAAAAAAAAAAATATATATATATATATATATATATATATATATATATATATATATATATATATGTATATGTATATATATATTATATATATATATACACAGTACTGCCTTGACCAGAATGAGATTTAGAAATCCATTTTCAGACGCCACAAGAGATAATTACTTTGATGGGAGAAGAAAATGGAACCCTCAAGACCAGGTTGTATAATTCTAGAACCTCTAACTTAGACAGGTAATACAATAAATTCATCTCAGGCACCTACAAGGGTTGCAAACCGTTAACGATGATTCACCGCAACCCACCAAATATTTAACTGTGATAAAACAAAAAAATGTGCCTCCTTGGTGAAGGCTTATAGACCAAAAGTAATTCACAGCCCAACAACTCTGGTACACAATGGCAAAAATAGCGTTTGTACAGAATAGAAAGTTACCTCGTAATGTTCATAAAGATGCAAAATAATTCACACCCAACCTACTTAGGTACACAAGGCAAAGTGTTCATAAAGCATACATTGAGTTACCTCCTAACATACCAGTCACTACCACCCCTTAACACAGACACTTATAAAATGCAAAATTAATTCACAACCCCAACCTACTTAGGCACTCAATGGGGAAAATAATGGTCATACAGTAGAGCTAGAAGGTCTGCTTTAACAGATCAGTCCATCACCACTACCTTCTACGGTGAGTGACATGCTTCTACTGGGTTACTCTTCTTGGGGCTCCATGACACCAGGGAGGAACACAGTAAGACCTCCCACACTCTGGTCCATGAATGCTAATACTGGGGAACACCACACCACCGCGACTCTCCTGGGCCCCACGTAAGCCTCACTGTGAACAAATATAATAATGTAGCCTACTTTGATTACAATAATCTGGTTCCTCCCAATGTTATAATGAACTCTCACCTCAATACTGTATCATCAATTGAGTAGGCAATACTAATACCGTACTAACAGTTATAACAGCAACAATAATAATAATAATAATGATAATAATAATAATAATAATAATAATAATAATAATAATAACAGTAATAATAATAATAATAATAATAATAATAATAATGATGACAGTAATAATAATAAGAATAAGAATAACAATAATAATAATGAAAATAATCATATAAGAGTACAGGAAATCAAGATTCAATCCTAGTTAGCATCATTACATTAATAATGATAAAATATTATTCATCCCAAAATAACTCTGGTTAGGCCATACACTGCGAACATTAGGAAAAATAAAATATTGAACTGTGGAAATTCATCCTAGACTGGGCTATAGAACTTAAAACTGAGAAAAAGAAAAATATATGAGACTCACAAGGTTATGTACATCAAGTGTAGAAATTTCACTAGTGAGACGAAATAATAATCAGGATAAATATTTATGCAAGGCTAGGCAACCAGCTTTGTGAATGGCAGTAAGTTATACATTAATTATTATCCATGATCACAAATTGACAGAAAGAAATAGAACACATGAGGGAAAAATTAAACCCTGCATAAGGAAAACTGGCAAAAACACAGGTAACATATGTTACACAAAATAGCACTACTTTTTTACACATAACCCTCAAATTAACACGATCTTCAAGACTGTGACTCACCTCTAACGGAGTGAGGAAAGAATAAGAAAGAATAATCCCAAGGAGGGTCGTAGTGAAAGAACCACTATACCACCTTAGCCCTTCCCCCACACCTCTCCCACCCAACCTAAATGAAATGTGTGCTGCCATACTATGGCCACCTCAGGTAACTCTAAAAAAATGTACTAAGAAGCGACCTAGGAGGATAAAACTACACGAAAATGTTAAAATAAGGGACAAGTCTTGTACCTGTGTCCAGCCCCGCGCTCTTTGCGCGGGAACACAAATACACGAAATCCACATTTTCATTTTCTTTTACTGGCTAAACTGACTTAATATTGTCACCAACGAATACAGAATATTACAAACAACTCTGCCATACCATACTGTATAGCAGTGCCCACTTCTTAGCTAAACCAAGCTATACTAAATTTTCCTTCACTCCAACACCACCTAAACAAACGTCCGATTCCTAAAAAAAAAAAAAAAAAAAAAAAAAAATATGCCTACAAAAAGGAATACAATACCCGTTCTTTACAAGGAAGTGTAACTATTACCTTAATGTTACAAGATAGGAGAATCACCCCCAACGGTCCAACACCGCCAGTTTCAATACCAAACCGAATTTTTGGTCCATAAAGAAACACAGCTGCGGGCCATTGGAAAGCACCGGCGCTTCATATCTATCTATCTATCTATCTATTGCCAGACGCCTCAATCCCGTTTGGGGTGGCCACAAACAAATTGCCTCCAAGTCGCCCTGTCCCCCGCCATTTAACTGCCCTTCTCCCAACTCACACCCCCCTCTCTCATATACCTCTCCACCCTATACCTCCATCTCATCCTCGGCCTCCCCCTCCCTCTTCCACCCTCCACCTCACTCACATACACTCTCTTCGTCAGTCTTTCACCCTCCATCCTCTCCACATGGCCAAACCACCTCAGTGTATTCCTCATAACGCTTCCTATCAAATCCACATCCACACCACAACGCTCCGTTATATCCTCATTCGTCAGCCTGTCTCTCCATGTGACTCCACAGGTTCCTCTTAAATAACTTATTTCCACTGCTCTCACTCTTGACTTATGTCCTTCCAACAACGTCCAAGCTTCACTTCCGTACGTTAGAGTTAGTATCACAATACTATCATGTAGTAATTTTTTCACTTCCATGCTCACTTCCCTGTTTCTTATCACTGCTTTCAAAGAACCAGCAACCTTTCTTCGCTCCTGTACCCTTTCAAGCACTTCACCCTCCAAACCTCCATCCTTACTCATCACACTACCCAAGTACTTAAACGTACTCACATTTTCCAATTCCTCACCATCCAACCTCGCTGTACATTCACTGACTTCACCTCTCTCAAAGACCATCACTTTACTCTTCCCTACATTCACCTTTAGATTCCGTTTCTTAGACACTCTCCCAAACTCATCCACCAAGCCTTGCAGCTCCCCTTCGTCTTCATTCAACAACACAGTATCATCTGCAAACAACAGTACAGGAAGTTTCCAAACACTATCCTCTCTCACCAGGGCCACTCCAACATCAACTACCCTACCTTGTACCTCTTTTATTACCCCATCCATGTACAGATTGAACAACCATGGAGACATGACACATCCCTGTTTCAATCCAACTTTCAAAGAGAAAAATTCACTTAGTTCACCATCCACACGCACTGCAGCCTTCGCACCATCGTACATACTCTTCACAGCATTCAACAACTTCTCATGTACTCCATTTATCCTTAACACTTTCCACAATCCTTGTCTATCCACCCTGTCATATGCTTTCTCCAAATCCATGAAAGCCGCATACAACTTTTCCCTTCTCTAGAAACTTTTCCACTAAAGATCTAAGAATGAATATCTGATCTACACAACCTCTTCCCTTCCTAAAGCCTCCCTGTTCTTCTCCAACTAATTTCTCTGTTCTTTCTCTAACTCTGTCAATAAGTATCCTACCATACACTTTTCCTATTATACTAAGATGACAAATGCCCCTATGATTACCACACACTTCTTTTTCCCCTTTTCCTTTGTACAATGGAATAATTGTACCTGACTTCCAATCCTCCGGGACTCTACCTTCCTCCCAGGCCAATCTGCACATCTTCCACATCCATTCTACTACTATCTCTCCCCCATGCTTCAACATTTCACCACACACTCCATCAATTCCTGGGGCTTTCCCCGATTTAACTTTCTTCATTGCTTCCACAACTTCTATCCTACTGATTTCTTCCTGTCTTCTCACCTCCTTTCTTCTCCCAACCATTCCCTAGCCACTTATACCCGCATTACTCCCATCCCTATGTTCAACAATTCCTTAAAGTGTTCTCTCCATCTGCTCTTTTTCTCCCTTTATCTAGTAATCTACCATTTTTATCTTTCACTCCCCTGCTAACTTCACTTCCACCCTGTCTTATGCTTTTCACCTCTTTCCAGAACATTTTCTTACAGTCCCTCCATTTTACACTCAAATTCCTTCCAAATTTCTCATCCACTCTCTTCTTACTCTCTCTTACTAATCTTTTCACCTCTCTCTTTCTTTCTACATATAACTCTCTCTTCCGCCTCTCAACTTCTTCCACGCCCCTATTTCTCATCCATTCATTGTATGCTTTCTTCTTTTGTGCCACAGCCCGTCTCACCTCTTCAGTCCACCACACTGTTCCTTGCACCCCCCTCCTTCTTCTCTTCCTTCCACACATCACATCACATGCTGTACATATTTCTTCTGTAAATATCCTACACACCCCTTCCACGTCTCCCATCTGCTACAGTTCATATTTGCCCAATCGTTCCTCCACTTCTCTCTTATACTCTGCCTTTTTCTCATCCTCTTGTAACATTTCCACTTTCCTTGCAACTACTCCTTCCTCTCGTCTTTCCCTTCTTCTATTCCTCCATCTTGCTTGAATTCTAATTCTGGCCACCACCAAGTAGTGGTTAGAAAGTCCACTCCCCCAACCTAAATAAGCTCTTGCATCCATTACACATCTTCGCATCCTTTCATCCAGACACACATAATCAATCATTGCCTTCCTTTCATTCAGTTCACCACCCACCCTTCTCATCACTCGCCATGTATACCTGTGGATCATTTTATGCCTGAAGAGGGTATTGGCTATCACGAACCCCCTCCCAGCACAAATGTCCACTAACGCACTCCCATTCTCATCTATCTTAGTAGGCACACCCCACTCACCAACTATTCCATCCACCTTCACATTCCCAACTTTACCATTCATATCACCGATCAAAAACACTCTCTCATTCCTTCCAAACTTTTCCATGCACACTTCTACATTTGTCCAGAACTCTTCTCTCACTCTTCTAGCACGATCTTGCGTTGGCGCATACACACACACAATCGCCCACATTTGTATTCCAATTTTCAACTTTACCCACAGAATCCTTGACCCAACTGATCCATACTGTCTTATGCTCTTCTTCCATGTTTTACTCACAACTATACATACTCCTTCATTCTCACCTACTCCTGCACATATACCCCATCCATACTCCCATTCTCTCACACTTTCTCCTCTCCGTTTTGTTTCAGTTATTCTACATACATCCACTTTCGCACCCTCAAGCACCTGGACAATCTCTCTCTCTTTCACCTCATCATTCGCTCCTCTTACATTCCATGTACCCATTACCAAGTCCTTTGTCCGGTCCTGGGTCGTCGTCGTTTGGTCAGTCCTTGTCCGAGGCTTCTTGTTTGTGTTTTTAGTTAGTTGTTTTCCGGGGAGGGGCACTAACCCTCCGCCAACCCTTTTAGTCGCCTTTTACGACAAGCAGAGATACTGGGGGAGTATTCTTGAAAAACCACCCTACCCCCAGGGGGATATATATATATATATATATATATATATATATATATATATATATATATATATATATATATATATATATAAATACATACATATATATATATATATATATATATATATATATATATATATAGATAGATAGATTGATAGATAGAGAGAGATATAGATATGGAGTGCAGGTTCTGGGTGTGAACTCACAAGTACTTCAAAAGGCCTCACGACTTCATATGGTACTTCCTGGGCATTAATACTCACAGTCCTTACTGAATACATATAAAGGCTGTCTTGACCTGGACTGGTGTGTGTGTGTGTGTGTGTGTGTGTGTGTGTGTGTGTGTGTGTGTGTAAATGAGTAAAGTCTGTTTTTGAAAAATTCAAATAATCAAACAAGGACACAATCACGCCTCCTTTCGAATAACTGACCAATTCTCGACCCATCTGACCACCACTTCCCCATGAGCGGATATTCGTACATATTTTTTATGTATTAAAAAGTCAGAAGATATACATTTGCAAAAAATTTTTAACCTCATCATAAATCTGCCATCAGTGCTAGTCGTTCATCTCCTCGTTCCGCCTGATTAATGGTAAAATATACAGACACCATTTTTATTTCCCTCTCCACCCTCACCCCTCAGTATTTCCTTTATGCCTTTTAACTGTTTAGAAATGTCTCTCCTATGTGAATAATGTCGTTAGGAAAGAGCAATGATTAAACATAGAAAGTGTCATCGCAGTGATCGGTCTAATCTTCCTGTCTGATGATGTATTTCTTGTTTAAACTGTGCTTTTCTTACGCAAGGAAGAAGGAACCAGAGGCCAGGAGCCTGCAAGTTGTTCCCTCCAAGGAAAATAAAATAGATAACAGAGACCCAAATTCAAGATCCGTTCGAGATGCCTGGACACACCGCGTCTGAAAGACTGGAGGTCATAGGCAGTAGTAAAAACAGAGAGAAGGTGACAGTTCCAGAGTTCACCTGTTGCTCACATGAAGGATGGGAGTAACGGTTAATACTTACATGAGAGAGTTGGACACAAAATTGATGAGAGTTTGTTGCTAGACGGGCGCTACGTGCCCGCTGTAATGGTGGAGAGATGCAAGCAGACAGTTCAGAGGAATACTGACCATTGAAGCAGTGATAGAAAAGAGTTAAAGGTGCAACAGTGCGGTGAAGGGAGCCAGTAAGAGGAGGGAGGTTAATGAGATGAAAAGCCTTTGACCCCACCCTGTTGAGAAGAGCTGTATGTGGTGAGCCTCCCTGTACATGAGAGTTGTACTCCACACAGTGGCGAATAAAACCCGTGTAAAAAATCAACAACTGTGCATGGGTAAAGAAAGTACGGAGTCGGCTTAGCACACCTGGTCTCTTGGAGGCAGATATTACAAGAATGGTAATACGTTCTTCCTAAGATAAAACCCGAGAGCATGAAACTCCAAGTACGGTTAGAGATGATGCAGAACTGACTTGGATACTGTTAAAATTTAAAGAGTACACCTGTGGAAGATTTTGTCGGGTTGACAGATGTAAAAACTGTTTCTGATGCATGAATAATAATAAGATAATTGTTAACCCAATCAGGGATATGAGGAAGGTCAGACATTAGGTATGCCATAGCTTCATTCCTTGTTTGTTGAAGTAACTGCTGAGATGCATGCTGCAGGCGAATGGAAAGGTGAAGGGTGGAGTGATCAGCGTACGAGTGGATAGGGTTAGATGCACGGCTTAGGTCATTGATGAACAAAAGGAAGAGAGTTGGTGATAGGTCTGTGACATGAGGAACACCACTATTGATAGCTCTAGGAGAATGGTGGCCATCTACAACAGCAGCTATAGGAGGACCACAAACGAAGCTAGAGATGAAGGTCAAGATAGAAGGATAGAAAGCGTAAAAGGGTATTTCGGAAATTTAAGATTTATGCCACTCTCGATCGAAAGCCTTTGAGATGTCAAGTGCAACAGCAAAGCTTTCGCCAAAGTCCCGAAATGAGGATGACCAGGAGTCTGAAAGGTAGGTGAGAAGATCACCACAGAAACGCCCTAGCGGAACCCATACTGACGATCAGAGAGAAGGTTGTGATAGGAAAGATGCTTTAAAAATTTCTTGTTGAAAAGAGACGCGAAAACTTTTGAAATGCAGGATGTTAAAGCAACTGGGCGATAGCTAGAGGGTTGGGAATGGTCACCCATCTTTAGGACAAGCTGAATGAGAGCAAGCTTCCACCAAGATAGAAAGGTGCAAGTTGACAGACAAAGACGGAAGAGTTTACTTAGACAAGGTCTTAGCACAAAAACACAGTTCTTGAGGACAACAGGAGGGACCTCATTGGGCCCATGTCTTGTTAGTACTGAGGTCAGTGATGGCAGAAAATCCATAAGTTAAATAAATTTTATCAGCCATGAGGAAGTCTAACGGGGAAGTGATATTGGGACAGCACCGAAATTGATCATGGTTGAACTGGAGGGGAAGATCTGAGCGAAGAGTTCTGTTTTATCAGTAGAAGAAATAACTACAGAGCCATCAGTTGAAAAGAGGAGTATTTTGAAAATTATACTTACTGAGACACCTAAATGAATGAGATGAAATATAGATGGTGTTATTCTCCCAAATATAGGCGATTTCTCACAGCTGAATGAAAGAGACTAGAGATAACAGTAGGAAGCTATGAAAAGAGTGTCACTGTGTTAAAGGGACTGAATCTCCACCCACACAGCATATAATGATACCCATACTGAAATTCTCGTTCCAACACTCATTCTCCCTCTTTAACAAAATGGTTAGAATTTTCAAGTGTTTCTGGAAGAATATTGTGATAACTTTCACGAGAACAGCAATATATCTTTTTAAATCTATATTATATTCTGATTAAAATCTTTTCAAATGCCACTGCAGCTCATTCTGTGATGACCAGATAATGAAAGTTTCGTACTGACTAAATTACGAAGAACATGAAGCAAATTACAGCCTACTACTTTCATATTTTCAGTTCGGTTTCTTGAATTAATATTGAAGGGAAGCAGCAGAAAAAAAATGCATCATTAATTCGCTGGGGTTTGAGATGTGTCCATGCTACTTTTATTATTATTATTATTATTATTATATAACGTGGATGAAAAAACAGCACTGACGCTAGATTATCAGCACGGGGACTGCATGACTTCCTACTGTTGGGGTGTGAGGGCGGCTCGGAGGGTGTCACAGTTCATAGTTTTTGGTGAAATAATTAATGTGAGGCTCAAGAGAACAGGTGTTGTCAAGACAAGAAGATGGTTTCTTAAGTGCAAGTGAGATGAGAAACGTTTCAATTATTACGGTATAAGGCCATAGTTAGTTTCTTGGATGGAGGGATGGTGTGTGTGTGTGTGTGTGTGTGTGTGTGTGTGTGTGTGTGTGTGTGTGTGTGTGTGTGGTAAGTACATAAAGAGAGTCTCAGAAAAAAAGAAAGGTATATAGATTTGATAAATCTTTATAATGACTTCCTGGTGTCGGAGATCGCGGACGGGTCAGAGGGTGGTGGTGTCTTGAGATTTTGCTGTTTTGTGTGGTGGGATGGTGTGGAATGGAGTGGAATTGGAAAAAGGCAATGCGAGGCTCAGACCAAGAGGAATGATAAAGCTTACATTGTAAAAATAAGGGAGCTTGAACGTGTTATGGTAATACCTGCAGGAGTAAAAGACACATATATATTACATGATTATTTACCAATACAAAAGTGATATACAGTACGTCATGTCATTATCATTATCATAGCTTTCTTATTAATTCTCTTACACCTCCTATTACTCGTTATCCACGGGCCATCCTTTTGCACACAAATATATTTGCCATTAGCATTATCTACATATTTTGCTGGGACGTTGTTCATTATATCAATATGTAGCAGCAACACAGAACTGTTAGTACATGAGCGGATACAGAAGTAGATAAATGATGGAAAGATAAAAATGGAGAGAGAGAGAGAGAGAGAGAGGGAGGGGGAGAGACAGACAGACAGACAGACAGACAAACAGAGGAAGGGGGGAGGTAAACATTGCTAAAGAATATGAGAAGGGAAGGGAGTGCAGGTGGGGAAAAGGATTTTTTTTTTTTTTTTTTGTCATTGTCAGTGATCACACAGACTTACACTCAGCCTACTTACTCGCAATATGCATAGGTACTGCAACTTGCTATACTCTATAAGCAAATGGTGTGAAGGAATATTTATTCCTTCAACCTGATGATGCAATTGAGGTGAAGCTGGACGCCTTCACGCGGTAATGCTGGTATAAAGGTCAGCAAATCAACAAGAGCTCCTCAACTCCTTATCTCACGAAGGGATCATAATGAACTTAGTGAGATGGGTAGCCTTATCCTACAGTCCGCTGGGATCACGTTCAGATGAGACCGGGGTCAGAATCTTAACAAGAACGATACTTTAATTTCTGATCTTGTTATCTCCAGATGACTTTATTCAGCTTAGCAAAGCTTTTGCAGTTGGAGTGGCTAGATATTGCCATCCCTCCTATGGTCTGTCCTTAGGCTTATGTGTACATAATCATACCGTTGAACTCGGTGTATTAATATATACCCACACAGTAATCTTTTACAAGTAGTTGATGTCAACGGCCACTGTATGATTATTTCATCTCGTTCAGGAAGACCAGATTAACACCTTCTCTGCCCAATAATTAGTTTTGTTTCTTCTTTTTCCAGGCAATTGTAAGAAGCTCAAGAAAATCCTGCACAGTACAATAGTTAATAAAGGCAGTTATACGATAGTTCTCGTTAAAATGTTTTTTTTTCCTGTTCCAAGTAAACTTTCTCCCTCCTTTTCTTCTTGAGTTTCTTCATGGTGTTAAATCTTATTTGGGACGTACGGAGAGTAACCTTTTACTAAATATCATCAAAAGTACACTACAGAAGGTAAATCATGTTGAAAGTAGTGTGTGTGTGTGTGTGTGTGTGTGTGTGTGTGTGTGTGTGTGTGTGTGTGTGTGTGTGTGTGTGTGTGTGTGTGTGTGTGTGTGTGTGTGTGTGCAGAGACTCAACATTCATCTAAAGGATAGTATTTGGAAGTACATATAACTGAAATAATCTTTCTCATAATACTTCCCCCCCCCCACACACACAGAGCATCACCATTGAGAAGGGAATGACATGCAAAAAAATGCAAGAAAAAAAAATAGGAGAGAGAGAGAGAGAGAGAAGGGGGGGAGACCGATTGAGAATGACGCAGGTCACGCCGTATGAGAGAGAGAGAGAGAGAGAGAGAGAGAGAGAGAGAGAGAGAGAGAGAGAGAGAGAACGAGTGGGGGAGGGATAGACCGATTGAGAATGACGCAGGTCACGCCGCATGAGAGAGAGAGGAGAGAGAGAGAGGGGGGGGGGAAGATCGATTGAGAATGACACAGGTCACACCGTATGAGAGAAAGAACATATGAAGCACGGTAATGTTATATTGGTTGCGGTTGGCTTGGAAAATTTGCTAACATATCCCTGAAAATTTTTTTAAGCTTGTTTCACTTAAGTATCGTCATCAATATTACTGGTCGAGACTCTTCACAAATTACTGAGATAGAAACAAAACGTAGAACTCTATGCGTGTGCAATATGCACAATAAATTGTAAAGAATAAATGATACAAAGTTTCCTATGACAAAAAGAAGCAGGTCACCTGTGACGCACGTGTCACAAAGGGGAAGGGGGAGTGTGGTGAGCCAGGATATTAAAGCTGACAGAATGATAGAATAAAATTTTGCTCAAGGAATTATTATCCATATTATTCTAACTGTTACAAATCGATTATATTCTGCTGAAGAAAAAACACGCACCGCCAGTGAACCGAAAACCAAATCAAGTAATTGTACTGTATGATAGTTTTTCTGCTTTATTCTCTAATGTCAACAGCTTAAGATTGTCATGGAATGTATGGATAAGTAAAGTCTTGCTGACAAGTTTATGGGAGGATTTCATTATAATAGAAAATTCTGAATGACGTGCTTTTGGCTCCTGATTTCGTAAACTAATTCTCTATAATGGAAATAATTACTTAGATAATATTTCTCAAAAGTTACCCCCATAATGAAAAGTAAAATAAAGTTGCATATTTATGATACGTAATACAAGGGGGAAAAAAGCAGGCGGACTTTCTGAATATAGATGTAATGTTAAAGTGAACTCAGAATACAGGTTGATCATAACTTGTCAATACACATGTAGTATAAATACATATAGAGCACATGATCATCATTATTTCAGAAATCTTATTATCACAAAACCTTTACAAATTTTGAAAGAGATTTGCATAAGAGGCATGTCTGGAAGAAATAAAGCCAAGAGAGAGAGAGAGAGAGAGAGAGAGAGAGAGAGTCTACCACCTTTTCCGTTAAATACAAGATACTCTTCTCAATCTTTGAAGTCGCTATTTGCACAGAGAGGTCACTCACCTGATGTAGTCCTGCCTACTTCTTCCTTCACCTTTGTCATTCTGTGTCTGTGTTTGCCCTCCTCTCTTCCTATTTCTCCCATCTTTCCTGTCATTTTTAATTACTTTTCTATCTTTTCCAGTTGGCTTTACATTGAGTGCGAAAACTAATGACTTCTGGTGGGTCAGAAAGCATTTACAACACTGAGGGGTAACTATATAATCGCCATTTTCTCTATTAGCCACCCTACCAAATTTTTTCCACACTTCAGATTTAGCAGCACTTACAGATAGTAACTTTGGTACATCTGAACGGAGTTTTTGAGTAATAACTGAATTGTCCACTGCAAAGGTCTCCTAAGTGTAAACACGTGTACATCACTGACACAGATGATGATCTGTAATTAATCCTCAACAGCATCACAATATATATATATATATATATATATATATATATATATATATATATATATATATGGAGCCTCTGTGGTACAGTGGTAGAATGTGCGTTTCGGACACGGGTGAACCAGGGTTCGCGACCCGCCAGGATAATAAACTTTGGGAGTGTTCACCCGGCCACGTACTGCATTGGCGGACACAAGGGGTGCTGTGGTTGAACCACTGTCGCATACTATAAAGTATGCTTGCACCCAATCGGCTTGCTTGGGCCGATTACACTTGGTTCACAGACTACACACATATCCAAAGCCACTCCAACACTACAGTTACACTTGCAAGCACTTCTCACCCCACATACAATCTCTACCAGACAGCCTAAGCCACTTGATAAAGATTCATTGGCTGTATCGTCCTGACTTCGGTCGGGATAGGCCGGTCCAGCAGTGGATACTCAAACGGATGATGATGATGATGAAGATATATATATATATAAATATATATATATATATATATATATATATATATATATATATATATATATATATATATATATAGCGACAGTGAAGTCACAACGCCATTCCATTATTCTCTGGTAATCAGATGATAGCTACATTTAAGAAGACGCCATGTCTTGTTTCCATAACCATAATGACTCAAAAAAATTATGCCAATGGAAATGTATAAAAGGTTAGGCAATTACTTGCCAACGATCCAAAATGTAAACAGTTGCAATTAGCCTATTTCGATTTCACCAGACCAATAAGAAGATACATCACCAAAAATATTTAGTTAGTTATTGATACAGTGATTAAGACTTGTGTGTAAAGTTAATTGCTTTTTTTTTTTTTTTTTTTTATGCAAGGAAGAAGGAACCAAAGGCATGAGCCCGCAGTAACAGTTCCCTCCAAGAGAAAAACAAAATACAATAGAGAGCCAAATTCAAGATCCGATCATTTTGAGATGCCTGGACACACTACGTTTGAAAGACTGGAGATCATAGGCAGAAGGAAATACAGACAGAGGGAGACAGTTCCAGAGCTGACCTGTTGCATAAATGAAAGACTGTGAGTAACGGTTAACTCTTGCATTAGAGAGTTGGACAGAAAAGGGATGAGAGTTTGCTGCCAGACGGGTGCTACGCGCCCGTCGTAGAGCTGGAGGAATGCAAGCAGACAGTTCAGAGGAGCAGTGACCATTAAAGTAGCGTTAGAAAAGAGATAAAGATGCAACAGTGCGGCGAAGAGACAGAGGTTGAAGGGAATCAGTAAGAGGAGGAGAGTTAATGAGACGAAAAGCCTTTGACTCCACCCTATTGAGAAGAGCTGTATGTGGGGAGCCTACCCACACATGAGAGTTGTACTCCACACAGGGGCGGATAAAACCCCTGTATAGAGTCAACAATTGTGCAGGGGTAAAGAAAGAGCGGAGTCGGCTTAGCACACCCAATCTCTTGGAAGCAGATTTTACAAGAGATGTAATATGATCTTTCCAAGATAAGTCCCGTGTAAATGAAACCCCAAGCATGTTCAAGGATGATGCAGGATTAATCTGAATATTATTAAACATTAGTGGGTATACCTGTGGAAGATTTTGTCGGGTTGATAGGTGTAAGAACTGAGTCTTAGATGCATTAAAGACAACCATATTATTTTTACCCCAGTCAGAGGTATGAGCCAAGTCAGACATTAGGTGTGCCATAGCCTCATCCCTTGTTTCTTGAAGTAACTGTTGAGATGGGCGTTGCGGGAACCGAATGGAAAGGTGAAGGGTGGAGTCATCAGCGTATGAGTGGATAGGGTTAGATGTACAGCTTAGAAGATCATTGATGAATAAAAGGAAGAGAGTTGGTGATAGGACAAAGCCCTGAGGAACACCACTGTTAATAGATCTAGGAGAAGAACGATGGCCGTCTACGACAGCAGCTATAGAACGACCAGAAAGGAAGCTAGCGATGAAGGCACAGATAGAAGGATAGAAACCGTAGGAGGGCAGTTTGGAAATTAAAGATTTATGCCAGACTCGATCGAAAGCCTTTGAGATGTCAAGTGCAATGGCAAAGCTTTCGCCAAAGTCCCGAAAGGAGGATGACCAGAAGTCTGAAAGGTAGGTGAGAAGATCGCCAGTGGAGCGTCCCTGACGGAACCCATACTGACTATCGGAAAGAAGGTTGTGATAGGAAAGATGCCTTAAAATTTTTCTATTAAGAATTGACTCGAAAACTTTTGAAGTACAGGACGTTAAAGCAATTGGACGATAGTTGGAGGGTTGGGAGTGGTCACCCTTCTTTGGGACTGGCTGAATGAGAGCAAACTTCCAGCAAGAAGGAAAGGTACAAGTTGACAGACAAAGGCGAAATAGTTTGCCTAGGCAGGGTGTAAGCACAGAAGCACAGTTTTTGAGAACAACAGGAGGGACCCCATCAGGCCCATATGCCTTGTTAGTACTGAGGCCAGTAATGGCAGAAAATACATCAACTGAAGAAATTTTAATGTCAGCCATGAGGAAGTCAGAGGGGGGAAGTGATGGAGGAACAGCACCGGAATCGTCTAAGGTGGAATTGGAGGAGAAAGTCTGTGCAAAGAGATCTGCTTTATCAGTAGAAGAAATAGCTACAGAACCATCAGAGTAGAAAAGAGGAGAGAAGGATGATGAGGTAAAGTTGTTAGAAAGATTTTTGGCAAGGCGCCAGAAGGAGCGGGAAGAATTCGAGTTGGAGATTTGAGAGCATTTAGTATGGATGAAATTATTTTTAGTAGAGCGAAGAACAGACTTAGCACGATTCCGGGCAGAAACGTAAAGATTATGTTATTTAGGGGTGGGTTGGCTTCGGTACCTTTTGTAGGCCTTCTCCTTGTTGCGGACAGCATTAGAACAAGCGTGATTAAACCAAGGCTTTCTTGCGTTAGTCAAAGGATATGAGAAAGGAATGTATGCTTCCATGCCCGAGAGAATAACCTCCGTAATGCGCAAGGCACACTCAGATGGCTCGGCCATGGAAGCAATAATCATTCCAGGGAAAATCAAAGAAGTACTGCCTGAGGGCCTCCCAGTCCGCGGCTCCAAAATGCCAGAGACGACGTTTCCCTGGAGGGTCCGCAGGCCGTACTGGAGCGATAGGACAGGTTAAGGTAATAAGGTTGTGATCGGAGGAGCCCAACGGAGAGAAAAGATTAACAGAGTAAGCAGAAGGATTAGTTGTGAGGAAGAGGTCAAGTATGTTGGACCTCTTTCCAAGGCAGTCAGGGATACGGGTAGGGTGCTGTACAAGCTGCTCTAGGTCATTAAGGATAGAAAAGATGTAGGCTTGTTCACCAGGTGGATCCGTGAAAGGAGAGGAGAGCCAAAGGTGGTGGTGAACATTGAAATCTCCAAGAATGGAGATTTCTGAGAAAGGAGAAATGGACAGAATGTGTTCCATCGTAGAAGTAAGATAGTCGAAGAATTTTTGATAGTCAGTAGAATTAGGGGATAAGTAAACAGTACAGATATATTTAGTCAGAGAATGACAGGAAAGCCGAAGCCAGAGAGTGGAGAATTCAGAAGAATCAAGTTCAGGAACACGAGAGCAAGATAAGTCGTTGCGTATGTATACACAACAGCCACCTTTGGCTTTGAAATGAGTATAGAGAAAGTAGGAGGATACAGAAAAGGGTTTGCTGTCAGTTGCCTCAGACAGCTGAGTCTCCGTTAGAAAAAGAAGGTGAGGTTTAGAGGAGGAGAGGTGGTGCTCAACAGAGCGAAAGTTAGATGAAAGGCCGCGAATGTTGCAGAAATGAAGAAGAAGAGAGTCAGACAGTGGTTCCAGGCACCTCGAGTCGTCACCGGGAGAGCGGCAGATGGCGGGGGCATTTATGGTCCCCCCCCCTGGGGACTCCGAGGCTGGGTGAATTGATGCCATTTTGGTGAATTTTGAATAGGAAGTGTAGTGTGTACTGTGCATGTAGTTTGGTGAAGATAGATAGAGAAATTTGTACTGGAGAGCATGCTGGCCTACTCTCTGTGTAACTGAGACACTGAAAAAGTTCAGCAAAGGGGGATGGTCAGGAACTAGTCCTGAGGGCTGATGAAACGGGAGCTCCAGCACTCCCTGTCATCAGCTTTCCATCCACCTCGGGAGTACTGCCCCTGCTCGACTGGTGCTACAGATGTTAAACATGGTGTTTTTAGAAGATAGCGACATCTCAAAATTGCTAGACGTACAAAGTTGACTTATGTGCTGATTTTTAACCTCTGGTAACTTTTGTGTTTCAGTATATAATAAATTATAAAAATAATATCCTTTTAAGACTGACTTTTATAATATAGCATAAAAAGCTTTTACTTGTACTGCATTTTATATATATATATATATATATATATATATATATATATATATATATATATATATATATATATATATATATATATATATAATATTGCTATAATAATAAAAATATCATTAGAACAATATTATAAATAAATATAATGCAATATAGATAAAAACTTTTTATATTACATAGTGACAGTAATGGAATAAGGTATTATAGTAATGCAGTGAAAATACACAGATTTATGTAAAATCTAGTTGAAAAAAAAAAAAACTTGCAGTGCTACAGCAGTCCGTGGCTTGTACTGCTACTGCACTCCAGCTGCACCGTGACTGCGTGTCAAACACTGCAAGTTCACTGCATTGCATACAGTTCACCAGCACTGCAATACTGCCCAGTGCCACTACACTGTGTAATGCTCTGATACACACACACATACACGCACACACACACACACACACACACACACACACACACACACACACACACACACACACACACACACACACACACACACACACACACACACACACACACACACACACTCTCATTATGAAAAGTGGCAAGTAAAGGAAAAAGTATTGGAATCTTGTCAATGTATATAAATACTGGAATAAAAAGAGATGATAAAAAGTATAAACAAGCACTGTTAGGCACACCTTAGGGTTTAGGGCATATAAAAATGAATATAGTAAACCACCAGATTACGGAATTTTGGGGGCGAACCTGTCAAGGATTTACTGAATTCCTCAATACTAGGTACAAAAAAAAAAAAAAATAATAATAATAAGTTAATCAGACTGATTACCAATCTTCGGCGACTATTCCAAGTTCCTTCAAAATTGCCCAGGTAAAAAGTTTCAACGCAAGTTGGCAATATCTTTCAACTATTTTTTAGTGCCATTCATTGGAGGACATCAGTATTACCAGTTTCAGCCCATATGTGAGCCAGGGTAGTCTACTACCCGGAAGGTAGAGAAGTTCCAAATGTTTGTATGAAATTTGTGGCTACAGTGGTCTGCAACACACCACAAAAATTATTGCACCACAGTTGAGGGAAGTGTGTGCAAGATATTGACAGAAGAAATCTGTGCAGCATGTGGGTTGGTATGTGGGGCGAAAAGAAGACAAAAGGGCATGCAAGAAACAGTATGGTCAAATGAAAAAGTGAGACAAGCTGTGACGCAAAAGAAGAAAGCATAGGCTATAATGAGTGGATGGGAGGCAGAGGCTTGGAGGAAGTTGACGGAATAGACAGTTATATGTAAAGAAGAGGAGAGAGGTGAAAAGATTAGTAAGAGAGAGTGAGAAGAGAGTGGATGAAGAGTTAGGAAGGAATTTGAGTGTAAAGAGAATGTGAGAAAATGTTTTAGAAAGAGGTAATGATAGTGAAACGGAGTGACAATGAAGCTAGTAAGTGGCTGAAAGATAAAAATGGCTGATTACTAATGGAGAAGGAAGAAAAGGTGAACAGATGGAGATAACACTTTCAGGAATTGTCAAGCACGTAGAGTGAATGTACCACGAATATAGGTGGCTGGAGTATGACTGGGAGGAGGGAGATGAGAAAGGAGGAAGGGATCAACAGAATGGACGTATTGGATGCAATGGAGAAGGTCATAATGGGGAAAGTCCCAGGAATTGGATTGTGTTGCAAAATGCTGAAGGTTGGGGGAGTAGACTGTAGCACCAGTCGAACAGGGCAGTACTCCCGAGGTGGATGGCAAGCTGGTGATAGGGAGAGCTGGAGCTCCCGTTTCAAAAGCCCTCAGGACTTGATCCTGACCATCCCCCTTTGCTGAACATTTTCAGTGCTTTCATTTACACAGAGAGTAGGCCAGCATACTCTCTTAATACCTCTACCTTCAACTGTCTACACTACACTACATGCACATAAGACATCACTCCTCTATTCCACTCTCTTAGCAATGGCCGCTGCAATTTTCCTTTCAGTAGAGGTAGTGCCTCGGATTGCCACCACCGGCAGGGTAGGGCTGGCGGCACAGGGTCCTCCCGGTCGCCATCGAGCAACTGTACCAGCAGCGACTAGTGCGATTTCAGGCCATGCTCGTCAGCGGAGAAGTGAAAATGCAGCCCTATTCTTCACCAACAGTCGTGGGCTTAATACCAACTTAAATTCAGTCCATTTTTTCCTACAGTCCATATCCCCTCTGGCCGTATTCCTCACAGAGCCACAAATCTCACCGTCTACTGAAATATCCCCATATTGTTTTCCTGGTTACAATCTCCTCACAAACTTCCGTAATAAGGGCGGCACCTGTTGTTATATCAAATCCCAATATGCAGTTGACACCATTTTAAACTTCACTTCACGCAGTTTTGATTACTCACTGTATAAACTAAACTATCAAAATATCACCAAATATATCTGTGTAGTTTATTGCTCCCCCAATGCTTCTTCTGAACCCAGTGTTTTTGATTCCATTACCACACAGTTGAGTAACCTTAATCTTGCCCTTAACACAGAAATTACCATCTTGGGTGGTTTTAACATACATAATGTTGAATGGTTATTGCACTCTGCCAGGACTGACGAGCTGTTTGCAGAATCGTTTAATCTCACGCAACTGGTAAAGCAACCAACCAGAATACCAGATAATCCTGATCATAAGGCCCATCTTTTGGATCTGTTCCTGACAAATAATCCAGATCAGTACAGGATAGAGGTATTGTCTCCACTTGGATCCTCTGACCACAATCTCATCAAAGTCTCATTACTTAGCCCCCCCAAACCTCCCCATTCTGAACCTGTCAGGGTGACCCGATGGCACTTTGATAGGGCAAACTGGGATGAATTTAGAAATTATCTTGCTGACATTCCATGGCAGTCTTTCTTCTCTAGCGATGTCAATTCTACCCAGTCCCACATTTGCAATTTAATACTAGCTGGTATGGATTTATTCATACCAAGTCAACAATTCACTAAAAGATCGAACTCTCTAAAATGGTTTGATAGCAACTGTGCCAGAGCAACAGCCCAAAAGTCTTCAGCATATAACTATTACATGAAATCAAAAACATCTGAATCACTCTCTCAATTTAAAATTGCTAGAAACCATGCAAAAGCTGTAATAAATCTTGCTAAATTAAACTTCCTTCAAAACCAAGCATCAAAACTACTTAACAATCCTAATGACAATAGAATATTCTGGTCAACTCTCAATTCTTTCAATAATAACTTTAACAAGTCATCATCCATTCCCCCACTAAAATCTCCAGATGACAACATTACTAATGACCCGTGTGGGAAAGCAGATATCTTTGCCAGTACATTTGCCAGAAATTCTACCTTAGAGGAAGCCAGCCAGAATGTTCCAGCACTAGAACTTGCCTCTCCCGACATTGTTACACTTAAGATACAGACAAGGTATGTGAAATCCATCCTAGACAATTTACTTACCAACAAAGCTCCAGGCCCAGATGGAATTCCACCAATTGTTTTGAAAAAGTGTTCCCCAGAACTTGCCTCTGTTCTTGCAAAATTATTCATACTATGCATACGTACTTCTTCATTCCCTAATTCGTGGAAAGAAGCCAATATCCACCCAATTCCAAAGAAAGGAAGTTCCTCTGACTCCTCTGATTACAGACCTATAGCTGTCACATCTTCTCTTGGTAAGGTTTTTGAAACTGTAATTAATAAGCACATAGTTAAACATCTTGAATCCAACAACTTAATTAGTGATAGACAATATGGTTTTCGCCAAGAAAGATCCTCCATTGACACACTCAATCTCCTAACTCATACCATCCATGAATCAGTTGATCTACATGGTGAAACTCATGCAGTAGCCCTGGATATTTCTAAAGCTGTTGATAGAGTGTGGCACCGTTCCCAGTTGTCCAAACTCCCTTGCTATGGACTAAACTCTTTTGTTCCTTTGATTTCCTCATATCTCAGCAATAGAAAAATAAGAGTAAAAGTAGATGATGTATATTCCACTTTCCACTCAGTTAATGCCGGCGTGCCACTGGGATCAGTTCTGGCACCAACCCTGTTCCTCGTTCATATTAATGATCTCTTATCTGTCACCCACAATCCCATCCATTCATATGCAGATGACTCAACACTTCATAGTTCATTCACACTCAGACATTCATTTGCAAAGTCCGATATCTCTAACTCTCACCTCAGTACAGCCATCTCTTTAAATCAAGACTTATCCACGATCAGTGAATGGGGACAAAACAACCTTGTCTCATTTAATGCTAGTAAAACTAAATACATACAATTTACTAATAGGCAGGTATTGCCAGAATCGTATGTTACATTCAATGCTACTAATATTCCCATTTCCAAAAGCATTGAAATTCTCGGCGTCTCGCTTAACAATGCCCTCAGCTGGACCTCTCATGTCAGATCACTTGCTAAAACCACCTCAAAGAAACTTGGATTATTGTACAGAGTCCGTAACTTCTTCACTGACGAGCAGTTAGTTATCATTTATAAGAGTCATGTGTGCTCTCAGCTTGAGTACTGCTCACCCTTGTGGAGCGGATGTGGAGAGGTTGCATTAAAACAAGTGGACAAAATTCAGAACAAGGCTGTTAAATTATTAATAACCCTGCTATTACTAAGAAACTACCTCCCCTACAAGTAAGAATGAATGGTGCCTCCCTTGCGTTATTTTACAGATATTTTTTTGGCTAATACTCAGTCGAAGTTGCGGCCATGGTGCCACCTCTCCATGCCTTCCCTCGTGCTACACGGGCAGCTGGCAGCGCTCATGACTGGAATGTCACTCAGCCATACTGCAGAACTTCTGCCTATCAGAATTCTTTCATTCCCTGAACTGCATCTCTCTGGAACTCGCTTCCCCAGAGTTGTTTCCCTCCAGACTTCAACCTACTGCTGTTCAAGTCTAACTGTTACAGATATTTTATGAACAGCGGACACCTGTAATCTGGTGCATGGATTTGTTTTGTTTTTTTATTCATTTGTTTTTCCTTCCTCTGTTCTGTGAAAAAAAAAAAAACTAATTGTTATCTAATTATATCTTTACAGGAATGAGTCAAGCTCGTACTGTCTCGCATATTAAACCATTTTTATCAAACGTATCCTTAAATTTACGAATTGTTTTGAAACATACTATTTCATTCGATAGTGCATTCCAGTGATCGATTGCCCTATTTGTGAAACTAAATTTTTTTGCATCTTTATTACCTCTCTTTTTATTCAGTTTTGTTGCAGTGTCCTCTTGCTGATGTTTCCCCATAAGTTATATACTCATTTATGTCTATTTTCTCCTTCCCTGATATGCATGTAGCATAATCATGTCTCTTCTTTTCCTTCTCTCCTGTAGTGTTGGCAGATTCAGTTTTTCAAGTCTTTCTTCGTAGCTTAGATCCCTTAAGCTTGGTACCCATCTTGTAGCAGCCCCGTTAACTTTTTTAATCTTATCTATGTGTTTCTTGAGATGAGGGTTCCAGACTATTGATGCATACTCCAGGATTGGTATGATGCATGATATTATCTTTCTCAGCATGTTTTACATTTATGAATGTGAATGCAATTTTCATATTTGCAAGCAGTGTATACATGTTCCATACCTTCTCATTGATGTGGTCCGCTGGAGAGAGTCTGTTATTTATAATCACACCAAGGTCCTTCACTCTTTTTGATATGTGTAGGGTTTTACTTCCTAACCTATAATCCCAATCTGGTCTTTTCCACTTTTACCAAACGTAATTACATGACACCCACACTAAATTCCATTTGCCATTAATTACTCGATTCATGAAATTTATTTAATTCTTCTTGTAGTTCTCTACAAGAGTCAGTTAGTAATTCTCCTATGTATTTTTGCATCATCAGCAAACATACTTAGATAGCTTTCATTTCCATTGTTACCATCTATCTCATTTATATACACTAAAAACATATTTAGAGCCAGCACTGAGCCCTGTGCAACTCTGCCATAGTTCGACCATTCTATGAAGGCAGGTTGGGTGTGGCCTTCTCAAGAATGCCCTGTGCCACATCTTGAAAATAATTATGTATATCTTCATGTGACACTTGTAAAAGGTAACAGAAAAGAAGAATACACACATACAATACAAATTAAGCATAAATATTAAAAATTCTGAAAAGAACAGTAAACGAAAGTAATAAGATATTTAGACAGCAAGCACGAAACATGGCAGATTTATTTAGAGGCGTTGCCGTATGTTGCTGTCACTATCACTGGCATTCACCATAGGTCAAGGCTGGGTAAATAGTGTAAAAATAATATGTAGAATATAATATAAAAGAATATAACTAAAAAAAAAAAAAAATCTGTTATAAAAATGTTAAATTGTTCTCCAAAAGGCAACACACACCTGGTGTCTGGGTTAATATGTGACGTCACAATTCCCAATGGACCCACCCTGACATCCCATGGGTGGAAAAGTGGAAACACTGTACACAGGAGAAGACCCTGCCCAAACTGCCTTCTTAGAGTGGTCCGACTATAGTCACATCCCTCCATGATGAGTAACTTCCCCTTAGTACTGTTCTCATTTCCCTATTTCTGAAAAAAATCTTGCATCCAACAGTATAGTCTGCCTCGGATTCCTCCTTGATGGTACAGTTTCCAAAAAAGTCTTTTATGCGGTCCTCTGTTGAATGCTTTCTTGAAATCTAGATAGATACTGTCCACTCACCCTTCTCTTTTCTGTAATGTCTCTGCAACTCTGTCATTATAACTTAATAGATTAGTAACACATGATTTTCCCTTGCTGAAACCAAACTGTCTTTCTGTTATCATATCGTGTTCTTCTAGATGGTTTACCTAAACCCTTCTTATCAGCTTTCCCATTATCTTACAACATTGGTTAGTGACATTGTTCGGTAGCTGAGTGGTATTTGTCTATTCCCTTTCTTAAACAGGGGAACAACATTTGCTTTCTACCATATATCCGATAGTTTACCTTGACCCAAAGATTCCTTGAGTATTGAAGACATTGGTCTTCTTAACTCCTTTGCACATTCATGTAGCACCCAACATGAAAATTCGTCAGGACAACTTGCTTTTCCTTTGTCTAATTTACTTAACTCCTCCTGTATTTCTTTTTCTGATATTTGTATATCTGATAATACAGTATGTGTAGGCATGCATGTTCCATATTATCCCTCTCAAAATTAGTTTCTTCTGTAAAAACTGATTAGAAATTTTTATTTACTGCTTCACAAATATCTTTCTCTTGTGTATAGATGATCCCCTCGTCCATAATTGATTGTATTTCATCTTTTACTTTGGTTTTGCTTCGGATGTAGCTGTAAAATATCTTCGTCACTACTTTTATTTATAATATCTTCCTCAAACTGTTTATGGGCTTCTCTCCTTATTCTCGTATAATCACTTCTTGCCTGTTTATAGTTATTATAAGCCCTCGCACTATTGTGTCTACTATATAAATTCTACAACGTCTCTTTTTTCTTTTGGTTTTTTACATTCTTTATTAAACCATTTCTTTATTTCCATTTTTGCTTGTGCTGTGGGATGTAATTTTGGGCTCCTTTTTCATAAAGTTCACACCATTTTCTATATATAACATTTTAATCTTGTCCTCTCTTCTTTTTTTCCCAATTTGTTTCTATGAAGTACTTCTTTAGGTCATGGTAGTTGCCCGTTTTGTAATTTAAACACTTTTTGTAACTTCCACTAGTGTTAAGTATGTCATATGCAATCCTGAAGTTGCAATTTAATACTACATGGTCGCTTTTGTAGAATGGAGGGTGATACATGCTATTGTCATTATCATTTTCTTGTCTAGTAAATATATGGTCTAATACTGATAGTACATCAAGCCCTCTTTTTCTTGTGTTTTCCTCTACATGTTGTGTTAGGAAAAGCTCCTGCACAAGATCCAGGAGCTTTTGATCCCAACAGCTTTCCTGGCTTTTTATATCTAGAGTATTCCAATATATATTTGTATTGAAATTTCCAGTTAATATAATTCTTTCATATTTCTTCCCCATTCTATGTAGAAACGCACTTAAACTCTGAATTGTACTCTCTGTCAGGTCTTCATATTCGCCTCTTTCCCAAGTGTTTGATCTGGGTGGCACGTATAAATTTGCCACAATTTCCTTTTCCTTCAGATATATTAATCTCTATTGCAATCAGTTCTACTTGTGAGCGTATATCTACAGCAGTTTTCTTTCTTTGGCTTGTTGATTTTTCTTTTTTAATATTATAATTAATTTTTTTTTTTTAAGTTCCTATCTCTTTTCCATATATTGTTAAAATAAGTGTGAAATCACTTATGCAACTGAATTTTCAATAATAATTATTTAGAAGATTGAGAAATGCAAGTATATAATTACCAAAGAAAGGAGAGTAGCAAGGCAAATGACTCCTTCTCCTACTATTGTGTAGTGTGGACTGATCTTTGTCAGCTCATGAGTTGTGCAGTGCTCTCAAACCTCTCAGTGTTGATGCATGTTTTGCTGTGTAGCAGGCAGCCCAAGGATAACAGCCAAACAGGTCAAAACATGATTGTGTTCATTTCCCTCATTCAAATAACTGTGTGAAAAATAAGATTTTATTGGGCTATTCATAATTATGTATAGCGGAAACATTATTTTATTTAAATTTAGGGTAAACTTTGAAAAAAAAAAAGCTTTTGCCCTGGTTGTTTGGGTATTTTGTAAAAAAAAAAAAAACGAAAAGCCCAGGTGGGTTGGGCTTAAAAAAAAAAAAAATGTTTTTTTTTTTTTTGCCAACCCTGCACGTGGACAGGATGGAAAGTCAGACATTAACGAGGAGAGTGTATGTGAGTGAGGAGGAGATGGGGACAGTATGGGGAAGACAGGATGAAATGGATGGATGGAGTGGAGAGGTATATGAAAGAGGGGGGTGGGGTGTTTTGGAAAGAGAACAGCAGAATGACAGGGGACAGGGCAACATGGAGGCGATCTGTTTGTGGCCAGCACTTACGGGCTTAAGTTGTCTGGCTGTAGATAAATAGATAAATAAAACAACACCTCTCGTGGTGGTGGAGATACACACACACACACGTGCGGTAACGCACACAAACACATGCTCATATACACAAACAGACATGCGTGTGAGGAGGCTATGTGATTGGTTAGGTTGCCTTGTCAGTATATTTGTCTTCCTGCCTGTCTGTCTGTTTGGTGGTAAGGTTATGGAAAATGTTACAGAGGTAATGAAACTGAGTTACAGGTAATTAAACTGGCTACTAAAAAGGGTTCTTTGTCAGAAGTCAAGGAGAAGGCAACACTAAAAGGCCTGATTGACTTTAAGGCAAACTTGGCGGAGGGTTGAAGGTCAGGAAGTATTTCATTGATTCTGTTTCGAGAACAACCAGTTAAAGTTAATGGTCGGGGCAATGTTGAATATTCATCGCTTTTTTCTTAAGTAGCTTTGATTCGATTTGGAAGAAGGTTTAACGTCAGTGAGGGATGAAGTGGCTCTATTTTGAGAATTACAGGTCATTAGCCAAGATGACAGCGAAAGGTCAATTCAAAACGTTTATTTCCGATTTGGACCAAACTTGGTGGAAGGGCTAAATGCCAGACAAAGGTGAGTCAGTCTGATTAAGAGAACAGTCGGTGGAAGGTCATGGTCTTAGGGCAGGATCATAGCTTCTAGACTAGATGGACTGTTGGGCATGGGTGTTGAACTATCTGATTACTTGTTCTTGTTTTTAGTGTAGTAAACAGAATCAGTATATATTACCAGGGAGCTGGTGCTGGAAGACAACTGATAGCGAACAGTAGTTAGCAGTGGAAAAGTTAAAACTATTCCTATAAATCCTTTTATATTCAAGTATTACAGAGATTGTAAAAGCCATGATTAGTCATACTTGCACTAATACTGTAAAAACCAAGATTTAGTTATACTTTCACTAATGCTGTAAAGGCCGTGATTTTGCCATACTTGCACTAATGCTGTAAAGGCTGTGATTTTGCCATACTTGCACTACTGCTGTAAAATCGTTATTTTGCCATTCTTGAACTAAAGCTGTAGAAGTCTTGATTTAGCCATACTTGCACTAATGCTGTTAAAGCTTTGATTCTGCCATAGATGCACTAATGTAAAAGCCATGATTTTGCCATACCTGAACTAATGCTGTAAAAGCCTTCATTAAGCTGTACTTGCACTAAAGCTGTAAAAGCCTTGGTTTTGACATACTTGCACTAATGATGTAAACACCTTGATTTAGCCATACCTGCACTGATGCCGTAAAAGCCTAGATTTAGCCACACTTGCATTTCCCTGTCCCCTACAATTAAAGAATTCTTTAAAAGGTACCGTCGCCACTCCACACTGAATCATGTGCATTTCATGTCCCTGTCTTGAATGGTTCTGAGTAAGTTCTTGCTCTTGAAAATAAAACTTCATTCGTTCTTTGTGAAATAAACTGCCAGTTCAAGCCTTTCATTCCATCTGATACAGTACATTGCCTAAATACTTCTCTGCACTCATCTGCTCGGTTGACTCTCTCTCTCTCTCTCTCTCTCTCTCTCTCTCTCTCTCTCTCTCTCATGTCATCGTCTAGAACTGGGTTTGCGAGTTTTAGTTCATTCTTTTGTTTGAATATTTTTTTTTCTTTACCGTGAGCGTTCCAAATTTCAATTACCAGCATTAGCCAAGGAAATTATTGCCTAAAATTCAGTCGTTACCCACACTCAAGCCATCATAATCCCTGGTTTTATTTAGAAATGAAGTGGATCTGTAATCGGTCCCAGTAGTATATTTTACGACCGAAAAATTGTTGCTCCCAGATCCGTCCACCATCAATCACCTTAGTAGCAGCCCAGGTGATAAATTACACCTTATGTGCTCCATTAGCTTATTGACACAACGCAGAACAGGAACTACGGAGGGTACCGGAGGGTAATAGGGGGTAGGGGTAAGGGTACAGAACATGAGGGTAGAAAGGAGGAAGCTATCATCTGGAAATTTATTGTCCAGCAAATATTAGTTGACGTGTGTGTGTGTGTGTGTGTGTGTGTGTGTGTGTGTGTGTGTGCGTGTGTGCGCGCGCGCGCGCGCGCACCTGTTGCAATATAACAGTGCTTTCATACTCGAAATAAAATCATTTATCGGTTACATATAATCAACAAACAACAAAATATGCGGTGCCATTCCACAGTGGGAGGCTCAAACACCAGCCACAAATAAAACCTAAGTTAATTTAAAAGCGATTTCCGTAACTTTACCACAGCTAGCCCTAAACCATGTTCTGTAATGATCTTAGTCAAAACTACCTCCTCCCTCCCGTCCCTGGAAAAATTCTCGCTTTATTCATTCCCACTGGCAGTTGTTTGGGAAAACAAAATATATCTTCCTACTGGAACGATAAATGAAGTGTCAGTTGAACCTGTTCATTAAGAGAGATTTCTGGTTAAAAAAAAAAAAAAAAAAAAAAACAATCCTCCAGGAAAGGAAGAATAAATAGAGCAAACCCCAAAGTCCTCCTCGTTGTAACATAGTCAATAAAATGTGTGTTTTAGTAACAATGTTTACGGGTGTCATTACATTACTGACTAATATCTACAGCCTCTTGGCGATTTGAAAGTATTCCCTCAAAGCAAATGACCGTCTCTGTCATTAATGCTTAACCCATTCACTACGTAGATTTATTATGGTGGCCTACTTCCATACGATATTCTTCAGTGTAGGAAAGACCTCTAGTTCTGAAAGGATTAAATATGATTCCCTACCATTTGAAAAGTGTCTCTCAAAGTAAGTTATATCGTCTGGGGACAGCTGAAACAAATTATAAAATGCATCGTTGGCTTTGGCTGTTAATTAGGCAACAAAAAATTGCAAAACACGCCACAGTTGTAAACCACTTAAACACTAACCTCTTAGCTGTTTTCATCACACGTCACGGTGTCGCCTGTTGTTACATTCAACCCTTAGGCTGCCTTGATCATACTCATAGGCTTCATCAGGCAAATTCCTGGCGATTTGATTAGTCTGAGAAAACTGCTAGTAATGGCAGTGTTATATAGGCTACCTAAGCTCACAGTTACCAAACCCACAGCATACATCAAATTTGTAAGTACAGTGATATATTTATGTACAGTATATGTAAATAGACCTAACCAAGTAATATACACACGCCCAAGTTCGTTATTCTCTCTCTCTCTCTCTCTCTCTCTCTCTGACATGACTCAAGTGATACACACCCTAACAGTGTAAGGGATCCCTGTACCTAAAAAGAAACAAAAATGAAAGACCATCGTCCGTGGATTTCAGTGGCTTTTAATCAATAATCATAATGTTCAATCGCAGATGACTGTCATAAGTTGGCCCATCAGCCTACAGAACACTCTGTATCCTTCCGTGAAATATTCATTCCAGTACTTGATATTACAATTGTCTATATTTGCACTTACATTATAATATGGTCCATACATCACTGTATTCTTTGAAACATCATATATTAAAAACAACAACAGGCTCGTTATTATTCTTTTTAGTGGTGTACAGTTGACAACAAGAGTTTCTTTTCTTCTACCACTGTGCAATATTTAGTTTCCTTTCGTGACAAGACTGATCATTTAAGAAACTTTTTTTTTTTTCCCTCACACACGACCGATAGAATATAAGTATCAATATCCATTCGTAGACTATTCATGAAGAACTCATTACTGATGTTGCAAAGGAGCTTATGCCTCCAACTGCACACAGAATCTAGCTTACTCATTAATCATGGCCTTTATGTTCCGTACAACTCTAACATCCACTGGCCTCGTCCATTTGCGTGTCAGTATGTGTATTAAAGGACAAGGCCCAGTTGTTCTCTTACCAAGCTGGATTGTTCACGCATACAAGAGTGACGACTGGTGTAAAATATGACCAGAGTAACTTACTGACCCATATACAACGACATCAATGGACAAAAACTTCAGTATTCTCTGCCAGAGTGTAAGTGTGGCACCAATGACTAGAGAAATACTGGTTGGCAATGTCTTACACATGTTTATGGTCATATGATCTTTGGTTATCTGTCTGTCTGCTTTTCTAATAACCTTCAGGGGAACAGACCTGACCTAACCCCACTGTGAACCCAAGGGGACTTCCCAAACTCACACTTTGTCAAATTAAGAACTAGGTTGGCAGAGGTCAGTCTCTGCAATACAGCTTCAAGGCTTTCAAAGTGTCTTTCCCAGGGGTCACTAAAGATCACGACATCATCAATATAAAAAACACATCCCTCAAGATCCCTGGTAACATTGTTCATCAACCTCTGGAAAGTGGAGTTTGTATTTTTCATACCATAAGGCATGACTTTGCACTTGTAGGTATTGCCACCAACGACAAAGCAAGAAATTTCCTGACTCCTCTCTGTTATGGGAGCCTGCCAGTACCTATTTAGCAGGTGAAGCTTAGGGATGATCTGGGCACTGCCTATACTATCTACACAGTCGTCCACCCTAGGAAGAGGATAGGAGTCTGACTTGGTGAGTGGGTTCACGTTCCTATAGTCATTATAGAACTGGTAGGACCCATCGGGTTTTGGGACCAATGTGACGGGGGAGCACCACTCACTTTGGCATGGCACCATTAACCCCTGTCATAGCTTATAAAGGATGGGCTGCTTGTGGGGGTTGGCACGGTCAGGGCACTGTGTCACTGGCTGGGTGGCTCCCACATCCCTGTCGTGTTTGGCAGCCTCAGTCCATCCTGGGGTGTTTCTGAAAACTTCCCAAGAACGGTGATGAGCAAAGCTTGCCTTTCTTTCTGTCAACTGGGAGAGTTTATTAGTATGTACCCCCCATGCATTAGGGTAGTCCCTCCAGCCAGTAACATCCAGCGGGCCACCCTCGTCTCCTTAGTCTCCACCGTAGATATGACACATGCTGCTCTCAGAGAGTCTGTGCCTTCTCGTCTGTGGTATTCTTTCATCATAATCACATGGCACAGTCTGCATCCCTTACGCCGGCCCGGAGTCCTAACCACATAACTGACTTCCCCTACTCTCTTCTCTATAGCATACCAGCTTGAAAATCTAGCCTGCAGAGGATGACCATGGGTCGGAACTAGTACCTCATCTCCTGGGGGAAACTCCCAGATTGCTGCTTCATGGGAATGGTCATACCTCCTTTTTATCTTCCCTTGGTTGACTCCAAATGGGTCCTGGCTACCTCCAAGCTACTGGTCAGGCACTCATTGAACTGTGTAACTTATTCTGATAAATTAACTTGGTCATCAACATAGACCCACTGATCCTTAAGAAGCTTGAAAAGTCCTCTCAATTCATGTCAGAATATCAACTAGAAGGGAGAGTAGCCTATGGATGCACATGGGGCCTCCCGAGAGACAAACAACAGCAGAGGCAGGCCCTGGTCCAATCCTTCTCCTGACTGATACAAAACTTCTTTGTCATAGGTTTCAAAGTTTGATGGTATCTCTCCAAGGTTCACTGACGCTGAGGATGGTATGCATAGGACATGATCTAAGACATTCCTAGCTCCTTTAGGGTCTGATGGAACAGTCGTGATGCAAAATTAACCCTCTGGTCCAACTGGACTTCCTTTGGAAGACCAAATCAAGCAAAGAAATTTATCATCTTAACCACTGCTTTGGCTGAACTACTCCTTAAAGGGATCACTCCGGGGTATCTAGTGGACATGTCCATCATAGTGAGAATATATTGGTGTCCTGAAGAGGTCTCAGGCAGAGGCCTGACAATATAAGAAAGGATTCTAGTGAATGCGGCCTCAAACACAAGGAGAGGAATCAAGGGGACTACAGGAATGGAACTACCACCCTTACCCACCTGCTGACGGGTCTGACAGGACTGGGAATACTGGGAGACTTCTAAGTGGATTCCCGGCCAGTAAAAATGTTGCCAGATGAGGGACAGTGCCTTTCTCACTCCTAAGTGCCCTGCTAAGACAAAATTTCTTGCCTATACTCTTTGGGGACAACTACTTGGTGGACGAACTCCCACACATGATCGTGCAGTAAATTAGGGGGTCTCCAGCAATGCATTAATATGAAATTCGCTGAGAGGTAATAACACTCGAACGCCCGACATCGCATTCTCTCTCACTCATGGCCAACTCAGTTAGAGCAAAAATATCTGGATCTGACCTCTCTAAAGTAATCAATCCTCCATCAACATCAGTAGGGGTGTTATCTGCCTTAGAATCAGCCTAGTAAAGAATGTATCTCCAAGGGAAACATCATCCTGGATTACAGTATTGGGTACAACACTAGGGCAACAAACACTGTTACTCTTAAACTCAACCTCATGGTCAGACTTTGCTGCCATGGACCTCGTCACAGCAAAGGCAGGGAAAAATTTTGAACACCCTACCTCCTGACTTTGGGGATTCTGCAGCACACAGGGAATGGCTCTCACTTGTCCTCCCACCAAGTCGTTACCTAAAGGAAAAGTGACACCTTCCACAGGTAGCCTGTCTACAACACCCACAAACACTTCCTGTAACTAAGTCTGACTGGCGCTTCACTTCAACTAGGGGAGCAGAAACAGTAGCATTACCCAGCAAAAGTACATGCTCAAGGGGATCAACTTTGCATCCGGCATATATTTCCACCGACCCTTCTCCCAGCCGGGCATTTAAGAGAAAATCACCTTTTTTTAAACTTTATTATCTCAGCTAACACTTAACCAAAAATTAAAATAACTATCATAATACTCACCAATCCTTCAAATTCAAGCTGACTGCCTCAGATTGTCCGTGAAGTGCGTGTAGTCAGAGAGAGTGAGTGGGGAAAGGGGGCAAATTTGTTGTTTTTTTGCCTTTGTCAGTATGCTTGGCTGAGGTGCAGTGGCACAAGGTTTATACTATAGTCGCAGCGCGCGACTCTGAGGTTGTTATTATCGTGCCCCAGCAACCTATCACTGAAAAGTGTGTCTGATTTCGTGTATATTTGAGACATGTGATTCGTGTATATGTCCGTGTATAATAATAATTGTGTATAATATATTCGTGCATAATAATATGATTCGTATATAATATGATACAAAATCGGATGCAACATTTGAATGGTAGGTTGCCAGAATACGATTATGACAACCTCAGAGTCTTGCGCCGCGACTATAGTCATCTACAATAATAACACTTCCAGAAGACTGCAGTTCACCAAACAAACACAATTTCCGTGTAGGTTTTTCGAAAATGAGGTGTGAGGTAGGTTGTGAGTGTGGTTCCAATCGCAACGACCTTGAGGCAGGCTGGCTCAGCCCACTACAGCCCCATGCGTTTTCTTGCCTCACCACTGCTTCACCATGCCTCCACCAATGTGTGTGTGTGTGTGTGTGTGTGTCTCACACACACACACACAGATGTATGTTTGGTTTGCATTGTCGCTCGATTCTAGCACCGCTGCACCACTAAAAGTCTGGGTATTAATACAACTACTGCAAATACTACTACTACTGCCACTACTACTACCACTACTCCTACAACTACATAAAACCTAAATAGTAATATTGTGAACAAAAAAGTTACCCACTTACCATCCATAATCCACTGTATTTTCCTCTATATCATTTTTTTCCCCTGTGATTCATAATTTTTCATCATAACAAATTTCATCATGAAACAAACCTTCTGCTTCCATTATTCACATAAATATGCAGCATGTTGGTGAGAGGCTTGCCCTACCACGCTTCCTCCTCCCTCCCTCCTCCACCTCCTCCCTTTCTTCATTCCTTATCTCCTCTTCCATCTCCTCATCCATATCAATTTCCTCCCCTCCAGGATCGTCGATACCCTCTGAACCATTCCCAACATATGAAATAACAGCTGAACGTACAGGTGGAAACAATGGGAGCACAGTGGAGGACTCATGTGATCCACCCTCCTCATCTGATGCATAAATATCGACACTCATCATGGCGGTCACTTTCCTCAGAGGAAGTTTCGCTTTCTCCTCACAAAATTGGCAATAATGTCACCTCGAGTTCTCTCCCTATCACACTATCACTAAGGCCTTCTCTTTTCTGACCTTTGGACTTCACTGGTGTTGAAGTCGGCACCTGCAGGTGCTCAGCCAAGGATCCGGACACAGGGAAAACCTTTTGTGTAGGTTTATCCATTACGAAGGTAAGCAAGGAACTAGAGCTTGACTCGGATGTGTGCAGGAAGGTTGCCAGTGGCTGAGTGTTTTGTTTCATTTCATTTCATTTTTAAAGGCTCCAACATGCTTGCATGCATCGGCTTTGGTCACCTAATGGCGGCTTTCCATGCTGCACAATCCATTGCAGCCTCTCTGTTCAGTCCCTTAACCCTGAGGTCACACTTAATGACCTCGTCCCATGTCTTTCTTGGTCTACCCCTCATAATCCCACCCCCAATATTAACACTTCTCACCTTCCTCACCCAATTATCATCCCCCATCCTCTCCACATGTCCAAACCATCTCAATCTACCTCTCCTCATCACAACACCAATACACTTCAGTCCCATCCTACCTCTCAACTCTTCCATCGTAAACCCAGCCCCCCCCGGCCCTTGCACGCAGGGATGCACTACACATCCACCTGATCATTGTCATTTCTGCATGTCTGAGCCGGCGAATATCCTCCTCCTTTACACTCCTAACACAAGCTGCATACAAAGACCCCTTAGCATGTAAGGAGAGCCCTCTCAATGTCAGAAGAGGCAAGAGCTCCTGGAACTTCTTCCAACCACTTCTCACCCTAGCCACAGAGCTAGCTCCAGCCCCACCTCCAGCATACAACATGTCTCCCATATAACAAAACTCTTCCACACACTCAAGAGATTCACCAGCAAGTTCAATCCTTTCATGCCTGACAATCTCCACCTGCTCTCCCCGACACACCATACACATAAAATCAGCATTATCTTGCAGTCTACCTCTGATACCACTACATCTCTTGTGCACCCATTTATCACATACACCACACAAGATAGAATTACTTCCCACGCCCTTGTGGCAAACTGCACATGGCCACTCTCCCTCGTCTTTGACAGTACCACCACCAACCCTAGAAATCATCAATTTTGTTTTATCTGCATTTACCCTTAAGCCCTTGTGCCCCATACCATCTCTCCACTTCCTAAACCTTTCCTCTGCCTTCCTTTCATTCTCTACAATCAACACCAAATCATCAGCATACAACATCTCCCACTGGAGTCCGTTTCTAATGTCACATGAGAGTGCTTCAAGTACCATTATAAACAACATGGGACTCAAAAATAATGGGCGAAATATTCAAACAATGCTGCAAAACACTAGATCATGTATATGTGCCACCCGGACATCCCCACATCGTCACGTATACATGTCACTCGGACATGATGTGTTAAACATCCATTCACTAACAATTCAGTACAGCAATATCCATATGTCAAGACTTATATAAGGTCACTGAAAGGTGACAAAAGAATCATGTATCATTAACCCCTTAACCACGGGGCGTCACTTTCGTGACGCTTGGGAGCAAGGAATCATACCGCGGGGTGTCGCTTTTGTGATTCTGTGTTATTTTGAATTCACCCGGGCTTCCAAGTGGGGGCTTGTATCGTCTATCAGTACTGCCAATGTCCAACACTAGTCAGCACTCCTAATCTCATCTGTACTCCCATCCATTGTTGACAATTTAGCCATTTCTCCCCGTTCTTGACTCCCCTCCATTACCCTATCCTCTCGCCTGCCCGGCCGTGCTACGCTAAGTAAATCTTCCCTGGAATTTTTCACTGATTTCATCCATTGAAATAAGCCCTATGCCCTATTCTTATACCAAATAATATATACAAGAAAGAAATAAGGTAAGTGAGAGTGCCATACACCTGGAATTGGCTAATTATCACCTTACAACACCTCACGTGCACTTGTTCGCTAATTTTCGCTGTTTTTTTCCCTTGAAATATGCCATATAATCTATTTTCGTAATAAATATACATATAAGGAGGGAAGGGAGAAACCTAAGTGATATTTACATTCACCTGGAACTACCTAATTTATAATGTATTGTCTAGATTTCCTGCCAATCATTTCAGTGAAATACATAGCTGTTTCAAGAGCTACGTTGGTAGTACTGAATATCCCCTAAGTAGGCCTCTACCCGGGCCGGCCCTCCCTTATCAGTTCTCTCTCATCTTCTGAAGAGGAGGTACGCGTCTGTTCCTCTTGCTGACTTCAGGGCCTTTTTCACCCCCATGCAAAGGGCCCTGTGACCTTTACCCCCTACTAAACCTCGTGTGGAAAGAGGTAAAGGGCTGACAATTGATAAAAGAGTGACTACGGTCTTTCTATTGAGTAAAACAGTGCAAGTGGAATTGTAAATAATGTGTAAATAATGTGTAAACAGCAAGTGAAAGTAATGAATGTAAATATACGTGAACAATGGAAAATAGTTTTATAAGTTACTTCAAGTGACAGCGCATAACACAGTGTAAATAAAATAGAAATGTAAATAACGTAAATATAATAGAGAACGTAAATAGAAATGTAAATGAGTAGTATTATAAGAATACGAGTATATACCCTAGGAGTAATGAAAGTGAAAGTTTCACTCTAGTATGTCTGAATACTATGAGTTATGAGAGTGAAGATGAAAGTGACATTCACTCTCAATGCTAGTATAGAGGACGAGAAAGTGAATGCTACGTATTTTACTGAAAGAAATTGAATCCCTACAGTGACAATAAACTAAAACTACTGAAGGAAACTTATGGATAAAGACTGTAGATATATATAAGTGTTATATAGTAATAGAAATATAAAGTGTGAGGGGTTTTATGAATAATAAATGACAGAGTACCAAGAGCGAACTAGCGCAAGTGCGGCGGTCAGACGCGCTCATAATTTTCATTGCTTTCACAGTGTTTTTTTTTTTGGAGTATGGATCCCAAACTACTTGAAAATCATAGAGTAGTATTTATAGTGTTAATATCTGGCTGTGGTAATCATATTACGGGTTGTCGGGAAGTGTAAAGTGGAGACTTCGTTACCCAACTTCAGTGGTCTCCAGAAGTCCTACGGTAACTGACGAAGGCTCAACAAACATTCCAGGAGAAAGCTGAAGGTACGTGCCATAAGCATAAATAATTTTAATATTCTAGGGCTAATAACTGATTTTTGGCAAATATTTTTTGAGAGTCTGTCGGAGCCCGAATAACCCCGCGGCACACGCAAAACATCGGTAAACATGCCCGCGGTGTAGGGGTTAAATGCAAGGAAAACCAAATATATACAATTTACTAACAGACAGATATTGCCTGATTCCTATATTACCCTCAGTGCTACTAATACTTATATCCCTAAAAGTATTGAAATTCTTGGTGTTTAACAAGGCCATCAGCTGGACCTCTCATGTTAGATACCTTGCTAAAACTGCTTCAGAGAATCTTGGATTATTGTACACGGTCCGAAACTTCTTCACTAACTGTTAGCTATAATTTACTAGAATCATGTGCACTTTCAGCTGGAATATTGCTAACCCTTGTCGAATGGGTGTGAAGAGGCTGCACTAACACATCTGGACAAAATTCAGAACAAAGCTATTTGAATTATTAATAACCCTACTTTTACAAATGAACTACCTCCAGCACAAGTAAGAAGGAATGTTGCCTCCCTTGCATTATTTTACAGGTATTTTTATGGCAAATGCTCAGACGAAGTTATATCCATCATGCCACCTCTCCAAGCCTTCCCCTGTGTTACACGAGCATCAGGTAGTGCTCGACTGGTCTGTCACATTGCCATATAGCAGTTCTGTGTATAAGAATTTGTTTATTCCCCAAACGGCATCTCTTTGGAACTCCTTCCCCGGAGTCATTTTCCCCCTGCAGCTGTTCAAGTCCAACTGTTACATTTTTTTTTTTTTTTTGAATGGAGGACACCTGTAATCTTGTGTATGGATTATTTTTTTATTACTTTGTTTTTCTTTCCTCTGTTCATCCTTTATAAAAAAGAAAAAAAAGGAGATTTCTGGGGATGTCTATTTCCTTTGACGAATTCTGTAACAAATCTGTAGAATTATTATGAAACCACACAAAAGCAGGATGAGCACCTACAGGCTCTTCCAATATATGAGACAAGATAAGTTCATTCATCATCCCAAACAAAATGTACTGTTAGAGGTCGCTGTGGTATCAGATGCGACAGAAACGAACCTTCTTGAGACATTGCAAAAGAGTTCGTTGGCAGAAACTGATGATATATAAAAAATAAGAACACACTTTCACACTAAATATGGAACATAGTTATTTTGTTATATCAGGTTCTTAAGCCGTTTTAGCAAGAATGAATAAAGACATTTAGTTAAAGATTTAGTTTTCTCCTAGTATTGGCATAACCATGTGTGTTGTACAGATAGAAGAGAAACTTGGTATCATACCTACTCACACAGTTCATACAGTTCTACCAGTTACTAGCCCAACGCCACCTCAGTCTCAGGGCCAAGGACACGTTTCACGTTCACTCAACTGACAAAAAGTAACACCACATTAACCCGCCAAGTCAGGTGAAAGACCAGCCTCACAAAGCAGATTCTCACCATTGTTGTAAAACCAGGACTAAGACAGTTTGCTGGTAATGTAAATGCTCGGACCATTGAGTAGCTCACTGTTACAAAAGACTAGATGAACGAGGACACAGACGTGATAGAACATCCCCTTCATGGTCAATCACTAAAAAATGTATTTATTACAACAGTTGTCACCACGTCCTAACCAACAGAATCCACAATAACGACACCAAATTCTGACCTACCCATATGCCAGATTGGTCTTGTGACCTATTTAGGTGTACTTACCTTAGGTAATTGAGAATGAGTCCTTACACCATTTTTATAATTATGGGCTGTGGATTTGTGGTGAAAATAAAATATCAATATTTCATAGAAAGTATTGTAAGTAAGATCAAACGGGGTTGGAACTTGAGCTGGCTGACGTTCGCCTCTTTGGTGTTGACGGCTCAGAGTTTATGTGAACGGAAAGATAACTTTTAATACAACTCGCTGAATTAATAAAACCTTTCACAGCTGAATTTTATGTCACAAATAAAAACTCCAGTACCCTGCAAAAGTTTTGATTGGTACTGACAGCATGCCTCACCTACTATTGAACTGATACCTGTTTGTGACAGCATTACAATAATGATTTTATGTAGCAGGCATGAATTGCCAACAGCCAGTCCTTTCACAGGTAAATTCGGTGACAGTCTGCAATAATCTCTACTCCACAGCCACCAGTAAGGAATAATGAAGATAATTTAGTACCAGTATCTTATGACACTACCTCTAACAGTGACACAACGGCTGACTCATCAATATCATATTTAACTACCTCAAAGAGTCTGAATGACATTCTGGAACATGTAGAGGTGAAGCGAGCAGTGACAAAATGGTGCACAGTTTTGTTGCCACATGAAATGATCAAAATCTCTGTCCATGTTGTAAGTACAAAAGAACAAGTGAATGCATTAAGACGTGTTGTGTGAATGTTTTAACATATGAGTCAACATATTATTCTGTGTTTGAGGATAATTTGTGTTATCTTTACCTATTAAATGGCACTATTTCATCACTAAAGCTTAAAAGTGGTACAGAGATGGGCGATTTCTTCATGTACCATCGGCACTGAAGGTATGCAGGGGTATACCATTCTCTGTATATACAAAGGATGATGATGATATGATGATTTAAATCGTGTATATACCACTGAAAACCTTACGGATTCTGGTACGAGTCATTCATCTGACATTATCCTTCAAGTAAAGAAGGGAGATTCTCCTGAGCATAAGGTGCAATTAATTAATCTTTTGCAGACGTACAGAAATGTTGTGGCATTACCTGGTGAACCTACGGGAAAGACAAATTTTAAAAAGCACACCACTGAATTAATTCCCAGTACTTAGCCACTTTACGCTCCGGCATATAGATTATTCAATAGCTCACAAAATGAAGCTGACGAGATAGTGCAGGATATGCTTAAGCAGAACATCATTGTACACTCAGTCACTCTGTGCAATAGTCCGCAGTTATTAGTCCCCATGAAAGGAGGCGAGTTTGGACCCATAGCTGACTTCTGTAAAATAAACTTTGTCACTGTACTCGATCATTTCCCATTACCAATCTTAATAGATTTACTGGAACCACCTGGCAAGAATACTGTTGTATTCGCTTCCCTTAACTTACTTAGTGGCTATTGGCAAGTGGAAAGGAAAAAGATGTCTCGCCCTATAACTGCATTCAGTACCCCTTTTGGCCACTGTCATTTTAAAAAGCTTATCGTTGGACTTAGAAAACCACCATCAGTACTCATGACGCTTATCCTTTCTGTATTCCGTGGTATGATTGGCCATTCTCTTTTCTCTTATTTAGATGGCATCCTTGTAGTCGGTAAATCAATCCCTGAGCATTTTTCCCAAACTACACCAAGTTTTTGATCACCTCCAAATGGCAGGCGTAAAAGTTAATATCAGAAAATGGAAATTTCGGGCATAGGAAAATTAAATTCTTTGGAAATATGGTTAACAGTTGATAAGAAAGTTAAAGCAGTTACTAGCTAACCAACACAAACCATTACTGACGATGTAAGGAGTTTCCTTGGATTGAGTGGCTACTATCAGCGATTTATTCAAGGTTGTGCATAGATTTCCTCCCATCACATTAAACTACTTAAGAGAAATGAACCTTTCATTTGGGCTAATGACCAGTCCCATGTCGCTGAAACACTGAAGACAACACTCAGATATGCCCAATTAGCATTCCATGATTGTAAGAAGCATTTTCCTTTTACACACGCATCTGTTGTAGGCATTGATGCAGTATTGATGCAACTTGATCATGCAAAGAGGAAACGTCCTATAGCGTATGCTAGTGGTGCCCTGAATGCCGCTGAACATAACTACTGTGCTACTAATTGGGATGCTTTACCAGTTGTTTGGTCCCTTAAACATTTCAGAGACATAATCTACGGACATCCAGTTCATATCCAAATAGATTATCTCTCACTTTGTGACTTATTCAAAGGAAGAAATATCACCAGACTACTAGCACGATGGTCAGTTACTGTACTCCAAGGCTTCAGTCCAACACTTGGGTACGTGCCTGGTAAATCTAATGTAGTTGCAGTTGCTTTTTCACGTCATGAAACAGCTGCAGTCTCACCACATCAACTAAATGAAGTTCTTTACACCACTCGACATCAGATGTTGTCTTTAGTTGTCACTGCAGAGACTCTATGTGGTCTATTTACTTCCTAAAGTACAATTTAATCTACTCGACCAGTCCCATTACATGAGCTTGTCTCAGACAATGATATCTAGAATAGCAAGACAGCCCTTACCAGCAGAGACAGACCCAATAGAAGGGTATGTCAACTCGTTGCTCCTACTGGTTAAATCCCCGCAGTGCTCCACGTCATCCAAAACACACCACATGTATCCCATCATGTAAACAATTGATGTTTGAGACAAGGACATCTTTAATTTTATTGGCTTTCCAAGTAGAATGAAGACTATAGCACCAGTCGAACAGGGCCAGACTCCCGAGGTGGATGGCAAGCTGGTGACAGGGAGGGCTGGAGCTTCCGTTTCACCAACCCTCAGGACCTGTTCCCGAACATCTCCCTTTGCTGAACATTTTCTGTGGTCTCATTAACACAGAGAGGAGGACAGGATACTCTCATAATACCTCAGCCTTACACTGTCTACACCACACTATATGCAAATTAGACATCACACCTATTTCCATCCCCCTTTAGCAATGGCCGCTGAATTAATATCAGCAGATTCGGTGGTAGGTGGGGGCGCCCATCACCCGCCCACTTAGTGTAGTGGTACCCTGTTTTTTAGGGTAGCTCTACATCGAGTGGCAACCCAAATGATTTCCTGTAAAACAGGAAATAATTTACAATGACTGGTGGTAACCTTATAACCAACCGACATGTGTTCCCAAAGTGACAGCAAGTGGGTTGGCGGAGGGTTAGTGCCTCTCCCCGGAAAACAACTAACTAAAAATATGAACAAGAAGCCTCGGACCAGGACTGACCAAAAGGTGACAACTAAGGACCGAACAATTGACATGGTACAGATAGCTACATGGAATGTATGGGGTGCAAATGATGAGGTGAAAGAGTGATTGTCAAGGTGCTTAAGGGTGCGAAAATGGATGTATGTGGATTAACTGAAACTAAATGGGGAGGTGAGAGTGTGAGAGAATGGGAGTATGGATGGGGTGAATATATATATATATATATATATATATATATATATATATATATTTTTTTAATGCGAGGAAGAAGGAACCAAAGACCATGACCCCGCAGATAACAGTTCCCTCCAAGAGAAAAACAAAATACAATAGAGAGCCAAATTCAAGATCCGATCATTCCGAGATGCCCGGACACACTGCGTTTGAAAGACTGGAGATCATAGGCAGCAGGAAATACAGACAGAGGGAGACAGTTCCAGAGCTGACCTGTTGCATAAATGAAAGACTGGGAGTAACGGTTAACTGTTGCATTAGAGAGTTGGACAGAAAAGGGATGAGAGGTTGCTGCCAGATGGGTGCTACGCGCCCGTCGTAGAGGTGGAGGAATTCAAGCAGACAGTTCAGAGGAGCAGTAACCATGAAAGTAGTGATAGAAAAGAGATAAAGATGCAACAGTGCAGCGAAGAGACAGAGGTTGAAGGGAGTTAGTAAGAGGAGGAGAGTTAATGAGACGAAAAGCCTTTGACTCCACCCTATTGAGAAGAGCTGTATGTGGGTAGCCTCCCCACACATGAGAGTTGTACTCCACACAGGGGCGGATAAAACCCCTGTATAGAGTCAACAATTGTGCAGGGGTAAAGAAAGAGCGGAGTCGGCTTAGCACACCTAATCTCTTGGAAGCAGATTTTACAAGAGATGTAATATGATCTTTCCAAGATAAGTCCCGAGTAAATGAAACCCCAAGCATGTTCGAGGATGATGCAGGATTAAGCAGAATATTATTAAACATTAGTGGGTACACCTGTGGAAAATTTTGTCGGGTTGATAGGTGTAAGAATTGAGTCTTAGATGCATTAAAAACAACCATATTATTTTTACCCCAGTCAGAGATAAGAGCCAAGTCAGACATTAGGTGTGCCATAGCCTCATCCCTTGTTTGTTGAAGTAACTGTTGAGATGGGCGTTGCGGGAACCGAATGGAAAGGTGAATGGTGGAGTCATCAGTGTATGAGTGGATAGGGTTAGATGTACAGCTTAGAAGATCATTGATGAATAAAAGGAAGAGAGTTGGTGATAGGACAGAGCCCTGAGGAACACCACTGTTGATAGATCTAGGAGAAGAACGATGGCCGTCTACAACAGTGGCTATAGAACGACTAGAAAGGAAGCTAGCGATGAAGGCACAGATAGAAGGATAGAAACCGTAGGAGGGCAGTTTGGAAATGAAAAATTTATACCAGACTCGATCGAAAGCCTTTGAGATGTCAAGTGCAATGGCAAAGCTTTCGCCAAAGTCCCGAAAGGAGGATGACCAGGAGTCTGAAAGGTAGGTGAGAAGATCGCCAGTGGAACGTCCCTGACGGAACTCATACTGACGATCGGAAAGAAGGTTGTGATAGGAAAGATGCCTTAAAATTTTTATATTGACAATTGACGGGAAAACTTTTGAAATACAGGACGTTAAAGCAATTGGACGATAGTTGGAGAGTTGGGAGTGGTCACCCTTCTTTGGGACTGGCTGAATGAGTAGAAACTTCCAGCAAGAAGGAAAGGTACAAGTTGACAGACAAAGGCCAAAGAATTTGCCTAGGCAGGGTGTAAGCACAGAAGCACAGTTCTTGAGTACAACAGGAGGGACCCCATCAGGCCCATATGCCTTGTTAGTACTGAGGCCAGTGATGGAAGAAAATACATCAACTGAAGAAATTTTAATGTCAGCCATGAGGAAGTCAGAGGGGGAAGTGATGGAGGAACAGCAGTGGAATCGTCTAAGGTGGAATTGGAGGAGAAAGTCTGTGCAAAGAGATCTGCTTTATCAGTAGAAGAAATAGCTACAGAATCATCAGAGTAGAAAAGAGGAGGGAAGGATGATGAAGTAAAGTTGTTAGAAAGATTTTTGGCAAGGTGTCAGAAGGAGCGGGAAGAATTCGAGTTGGAGAGTTGAGAGCATTTAGTATGGATGAAATTATTTTAGTAGAGCGAAGAACAGACTTAGCACGATTCCGGGCAGAAACGTAAGGATGATGTGATTCAGGGGTGGGTTGGCTCCGGTACCTTTTGTAGGCCCTCTCCTTGTTGCGGAGAGCATTAAAACAAGCGTGATTAAACCAAGGCTTTCTTGCGTTAGTCAAAGGATATGAGAAAAGAATGTATGCTTCCATGCACGAGAGAATAACCTCCGTAATGCGCAAGGCACAGTCAGATGGCTCACAGCCATGGAAGCAATAATCATTCCAGGGAAAATCAAAGAAGTACTGCCTGAAAGCCTCCCAGTCCGCGGCTCCAAAATGCCACAGACGACGTTTCCCTGGAGGGTCCACAGGCCGTACCGGAGTGATAGGACAGGTTAAGGTAATAAGGTTGTGATCGGAGGAGCCCAACGGAGAGAAAAGAACAGAGCAAGCAGAAGGATTAGTTGTGAGGAAGAGGTCAGGTATGTTGGAGCTCTCTCCAAGGCGGTCAGGGATACGGGTAGGGTGCTGTACAAGCTGCTCTAGGTCAATAAGGATAGAAAAGATGTAGGCTTGTTCACCAGGTGGATCCGTGAAAGGAGAGGAGAGCCAAAGGTGGTGGTGAACATTGAAATCTCCTAGAATGGAGATTTCAGAGAAAGGAGAAATGGATAGAATGTGTTCCATTGTAGAAGGAAGACAGTCGAAGAATTTTTGATAGTCAGTAGAATTAGGGGATAAGTAAACAGCACAGATATATTTAGTCAGAGAATGACAGGAAAGCCGAAGCCAGAGTGTAGAGAATTCAGAAGAATCGAGTTCAGGAACACGAGAGCAAGATAAGTCGTTGCGTATATATACACAAAAGCCACCTTTGGCTTTTAAATGAGTATAGAGAAAGTAGGAGGATACAGAAAAGGGTTTGCTGTAAGTTGCCTCAGACAGCTGAGTCTCTGTTAGAAAAAGAAGGTGAGGTTTAGAGAAGGAGATGTGGTGCTCAACAGAGCAGAAGTAGATGAGAATGAGAGGGCAAAAGGAGTGTGTGTTGTTGTAACAGATGGAAGGAGAATATATGAGAGTATGGATCAGTTGCCTCAAGGATTATGTGGGTAAGACTGAAAGTTGGACTACAAATGTGGGCGATTGTGTGTGTGTATGTGCCAATGAAAGATCGTGCAAGCAAAGTGAGAGAAGAGTTCTGGACAAATGTGGAAGTGTGCATGGAAAAATTTGAAAGGAATAAGAGAGTGTTTTTGATTGGTGATATGAATGGTAAAGTAGGGCATGTGAAGGTGGATGGAGTAGTTGGTGAGTGGGGTGTGCCTGCTGAAACAGTTGAGAATGGCAATGCGTTAGTGGACATTTGTGCCAGGAGGGGGTTGGTGATAGCCAATACCCTCTTCAGGCACAAAATGATCCACAGGTATACATGGTGAGTGATGAGAAGGGTGGATGGTGAACTGAATGACAGGAAGGCAATGACTGATTATGTGTGTGTAGATGAAAGGATGCGAAGATGTGTAATGGATGAAAGAGCATATAGAGGTTGGGGGAGTGGACTTTCTGACCACCACCAAGTGGTGGTCAGAATCAAAGTCCAAGTAAAATAAAGAAATAGTAGAAGGAAAGGACGGGAGGAAGAAGTAGATGCAAGGAGAGTTGAAAGGTTACAAGACGATGAGGAAAAGGCAGAATATAAGAGAGAAGTGGAAGAACGAGTGGGTAAGTGTGAATTGGAGCAGATGGGGGACGTGGAAGATGTGTGCAAGATCTTCACAGAAGAAATATGTGCAGCATGTGAGGTGGTGGGTGGGGTGAAGAGAAGACGAAGGGGTTGCAAGGAAGAGCATGGTGGAATGAAGAGGAGAGACAGGCTGTGGCATAAAAGAAAAAAAGTATATAATGAATGGATGAGAAATTGGGGCGTGGAAGAAGCTGAAAGACGGAAGAAAGAGTTATATGTAAAAAGGGAGAGAATGGTGAAAAAATTAGTAACAGAGAGTAAGAAGAGAGTGGATGAGGAATTTGGAAGGAATCTGAGTGTCAAGTGGAGGGACTGTAAGAAAATGTTCTGGAATGAGGTAAAGAGAGTCAGACAGGGTTGGTAGATTACTAGTTGAGAAGGGAGAAAAAGTAAGTAGACAGAGAAAACACTTTAACCCTTACACCGGGGGGATTGTTTTGCTTTGACTTGCGGCTCCCGCGGGCATATTCGCGCTCCGACAGACTCTCTAAAAATATTTGCCAAAAATCAGTTATTAGTCTTAGAAATTAAAATCATGTATACTTATGGCACATACCTTCAGCTTTTTCCTTGGGTGTTTGTTGAGCCTTCGTCGAGTACCGTAGGCCTTGTGGAGACCTATGAAGTTAGGTAACGAAGTCTCCACCTTACACTTCCTGACAACTCGTAATATGATTACCACAGCCTGTTATTATCACTGGAAACACTAATCTATGATTCTCAAATAGTTTGGAATCCATACTCCAAAAAAAAAAAAACACCGTGTAAGCAATGAAAATTACGAGGGCGTGTGACCTTCCCACTTGCGCTAGTTCGCTGCTAGTGTTGTCTATTATTCATAAAAACACTCACAGTTTATATTTCTGTTACTATATAACACTTATATATATCTACAGTCTTTATCCATAAGTTTCCTTCAGTAATAGTAGTTTACTGTCACTGTAGGGATTCAATTTCTTTCAGGAAAATAAGTAGCATTCACTTTCTCGTCCTGTATGCTAGCATTGAGAGTGAATGTCACTTTCACCTTTACTCTCATAACTCATAGTATTCATACATGCTAGAGTGAAACTTTCACTTTCATTACCACTAGGGTATATACTCGTATTCTTATAATACTACTCATTTACATTTCTATTTACGTTCTCTATTTTATTTACGTTATTTACATTTCTATTTTATTTACACTGTGTTATGCACTGTCACTTGAAGTAACTTATAAAACTATTTTCCACTGTTCACTTATATTTACATTCATTACTTTCACTTGCTGTTTACACATTATTTACACATTATTTACAATTCCACTTGCACTGTTTTACTCAATAGAAAGATCGTAGTCACTCTTTTATCAATTGTCAGCCCTTTATCTCTTTCCACACAAGGTTTAGTAGGGGGTAAAGGTCACAGGGCCCTTTGCATGGGGGTGAAAAGTGGCTGAAGTTAGCAGGAGCAAACAGACGTACCTTCACATTGGAAGATGACAGTGAACTGATAGGGGTGGGCCGGGGTGGCCTACCTAGGGAAATGTATGACTGCCAACATCAGCCTCTTGACAGCTGCTAATATATAGCAGTGAAATGATTGGCAGGAAATCTAGACAATACATTATAAATTAGGTAGTTCCAGGTGAATGTAAATATCACTTAGGCTTCTCCCTTCCCTCCTTATATGTATATTTATTACGAAAATAGATTATACGGCATATTTCAAGGGGAAATAAGCAGTAAAAATTAGCGAACGAGTGCACGTAAGGTGTTGTCAGGTGATAATTAGCCAATTCCAGGTGTATGGCACTATCACTTACCTTATTTCTTTTTTGTATATATTATTTGGTATAAGAATAGGGCATAGGGCTTATTTCAATTGATGAAATCAGTGGAAAATTACAGGGAAGATTTACTTAGCGTAGAATACAGTGTGGTGGCCTGCAATAATTAGGTAGTTCCAGGTGAATGTAAATATCACTTAGGCTTCTCCCTTCCTTTCTTATATACATTTTTATTACGAAAATAGATTATACAGCATATTTCAAGGGGAAATAAACAGCGAAAATTTGTGAACGAGTGCACGTGAGGTGTTGTCAGGTGATAATTGGCCAGTTCTAGGTGTATGGGACTCTCATTTACCATATTTCTTTCTTGTATATATTATTTGGTATAAGAATAGGGCATAGGGCTTATTTCAATGGATGAAATCAGTGAAAAATTCCAGGGAAGATTTACTTAGCGTAGCACGGCCGGGCAGGCGAGAGGATAGGGTAATGGAGGGGGGGTAGGGAGGGGAGTCAAGAACGGGGAGAAATGGCTAAATTGTCAACAATGGATGGGAGTACAGATGAGATTAGGAGTGCTGACTAGTGTTGGATATTGGCAGTACTGATAGATGATACAAGCCACCACTTGAAAGCCCAGGTGAATTCAAAATAACACAGAATCACAAAAGTGACACCCCACGGTATGATCCCTTGCTCCCAAGCATCACGAAAGTGACACCCCGTGGTTAAGGGGTTAAAGAACTGTTGAACATAGAGAATGAAAGAAATGTGAGTATAAGTGGCTGGGGAATGGCTGGGTGAAGAAGGGAGCTGAGAGGACAGGAAGAACTCAGTAGGATGGAAGTTGTGGAAGCAATGAAGAAAGTCAAAATGGTGAAAGCCCCAGGAATTGATGGAGTGTGTGGTGAAATGCTGAAGCATGGGGGAGAGATAGTAGCAGAATGGATGTGGAAGAGGTGCAGACTGTCCTGAGAGGAAGGTAGAGTCCTCGAGGATTGGAAGTCAGGTATAATTATTCCCTTGTACAAAGGGAATGGGAAAAAAGAAGTGTGTGGTAATCATAGGGGCATTTGTCTTCTTAGTGTACTAGGAAAAGTACACAGTAGGATACTTATTGACAGAGTTAGGGAAATAAGAGAGGAATTAGTTGGAGAAGACCAAGGAGGCTTTAGGAAGGGAAGAGGCTGTGTAGATCAGATATTCATTCTCAGATTTCTTGAGAAGGGGATTTGGAGAAAGCATATGACAGGGTGGATGGACAAGGATTGTGGAATGTATTAAGAATATATGGAATAGATGAGACGTTGTTGAAGGCTGTGAAGAGTATGTATGAGGGTGCTAATGCTGCAGTGTGTGTGGATAGTGAACTGAGTGAGTTTTTCTATTTGAAGGTTGGGTTGAAACAGGGATGTGTCATGTCTCCATGGTTGTTCAATATGTATATGGATGGCGTTATAGAAGAGATAAAAAGTAGGGCAGTGGATGTTGGAGTGGTCCTAATGAGAGAGGGCAATGTTTGGAAATTCCCTATACTGTTGTTTGCAGATGATACTGTGTTGTTAAGTGAAGACGAAGGGGAATTGCAAGACTTGATGGATGAGTTTGAGAGAGTGTGTAAGAAGCGGAATCTAAAGGTGAATGTAGGGATGAGTAAAGTTATGGTCTTCGAGAGAGGTGAAGTCAGTGATTGTACAGTGAGGCTGGATGATGAGGAAATGGAAACTGTGAATACGTTTAAGTACCTGGGTAGTGTGATGAGTAAGGATGGAAGGTTGGAGGCTAAAGTGTTGAAAGGGTACAGCAAGGAAGAAAGTTTGCTGGTTCCTTGAAGGCAGTGATAAAAAACAGGGAAGTGAGCATGGAAGTGAAAAAGTTATTACATGATAGTATTGTGATACCAACTCTAACGTATTGAAGTGAAGCTTGAACGTTGTTGGAGGGACACAAGTCAAGAGTGAGAGCAGTGGAAAAGAATTATTAGAGAGGAGCCTGTGGAATCACATGGAGAGACAGACTGACAAATGAGATGTGAAGGAGCATTGTGGTGTGGATGTGGATGTGATAGGAAGCGTTAGGAGAAATACACTGAGATGGTTTGGCCATGTGGAGAGAATGGAGAGTGAGAGACTGACGAGGAGAGTGTATGTGAGTGAGGTGGAGGGGAAGAGAGGGAGGGGAAGGCCAAGGATGAGATGGAGGGATGGAGTGGAGACGTATATGAGAGAGGGGTGTGTGAACTGGGAGCAGGGCAGTGAAATGGCGGGGGACAGGGTGACGTGGAGGTGATTTGTTTGTGGTCACCCCATAGAAGGGATTAAGGCGTTTGGCTAACAAGAACAAAAAAGAGATTCGATGGTATCTCGGACTGCCACCGCTGGCAGGATAGGAGAGGGGGTTCAGGGTCCTATGGTTCCAATCTAGCTACTGTGCCGACAGAGGTTGTTGCAAAAGCTCGTCGGTGTAGAAGTGCAGGAACAGCCTTATTATTCATTAACATCCAAGGTCTTAGTTCCAATTTGAATTGTATTCAGTTTATCCTCCAATCAATATCCCCTCTAGCCCTGCTCCTCACAAAACCCTAAATCTCTCCCTGTACTGATAAGTCCCTACTTTGTCTTCCTGGTTACCATTTCTTCACACACTTCCTTAAAAAGGATTGCACGTGTTGCTATATCAAATCAGAATTTGTGGCTGACACTGTTTTGAATTAACTTCAGGTAATTTTTCTCATTTTTCTTTAATGCGAGTAAGAAGGAACCGAAGGCCGAGAGCCCGCAATTGTTGTTCCTTCCAAAAGAAAAACAAAATACAAGAGAGACCCAAATTCAAGATTAGATCTATTCGAGATGCCTGGACACACTGTGTTTGAAAGACTGGCGATCACAGGAAGCAGGAAATACAGGCAGGAGACAGTTCCAGAGTTGACCTGTTGCATAAATGAAGGACTGGGAGTAACGGTTAACTCTTGCATTTGAGAGTTGGACAGAAAAGGGATGAAAGTCTGCTGCTAGACAGGTGCTACGCACCCGTCGTAGAGCTGGAGGAATGCATGCAGACAGTTCAGAGGAGCAGTGATCGTTGAAGTAGCGATAGAAAAGTGATACAGATGCAACAGTGCGACGAAGAGACAGAGGTTGAAGGGAGTCAGTAAGAGGAGGAGAGTTAATGAGACGAAAAGCCTTTGACTCCACCCTACTGAGAAGAACTCTATGTGGGGAGCTTCCCCACACATGAGAATTGTACTCCACACAGGGGCGGATAAAGCCCCTGTATAGAGTCAACAACTGTGCAGGGGTAAAGAAGGAACGGAGTCGGCTTAGCACACCTAATCTCTTGGAAGCAGATTTTACAAGAGATGTAATATGATCTTTCCAAGATAAGTTCTGAGTGAATGAAACCCCAAGCATGTTCAAGGATGATGCAGGATTAAGCTGAATATTATTAAACATTAGTGGTTATACCTGTGGAAGATATTGTCGGGTTGACAGGTGTAAAAACTCAGTCTTTATTGCATAAAAAACAACCAGATAATTTTTACCCCAGTCAGAGATACAAGCCAAGCCAGACATTAAGTGTGCCATAGCCTCATCCCTTGTTTGTTGAAGTAACTGCTGAGATGGACGGTGCGGGAACCAAATGGAAAGATGAAGAGTGGAGTCATCAGCATAAGAGTGGATAGGGTTAGATGTACAGTTTAGAGGTCATTGATGAATAAAAGGAAGAGAGTTGGTGACAGGACAGAGCCCTGAGGAACACCACTGTTGATAGATCTACGAGAAGAACGATGGCCATCTAAAACAGTGGCTATAGAATGACCAGAAAGGAAGCTAGAGATGAAGGCACAGATAGAAGGATAGAAACCGTAAGAGTACAGTTTGGAAATTAAAGATTTATGCCAGACTCAATTGCAAGCCTTAGAGATATCATATGCAATGGCAAAGCTTTCGCCAAAGTCCCAAAAGGAGGATGACCAGGAGTCTGAAAGGTAGGTGAGAAGTTCGCCAGTGGACGCATCCATGACAACCCATACTGACAATCAGAAAGAAGGTTGTGACAGGAAAGATGCTTTCAAATTTCTCTATTAAGAATTGACTCGAAAACTTTTGAGATACAGGATGTAAGATCACTGAATGGGAACATAATAACAGTCTCATTTAATGCTAGGAAAACGAAATACTGTACATTCAGTTTACTAAGAGACAGATAACGCCTGATATACATATATATATATATATATATATATATATATATATATATATATATATATATATATATATATATATATATATATATATATATATATATATATATATATATATATATATATATATATATATATATATATATATATATATATATATATATATATATATATATATATATATATATATATATATATTACCTTCAATGCTACAAATATACCTATCTCTGCAAGTACTGAAATTCTCGGCATTTCACTTAACAATGTCCTCAGCTGGACCTCTGATGTTAGATCACTTGCTAAAATTGATTCAATGAAGCCTAGATTATTGTACATAGTCCACAAATTCTTCACTAACGAGTTGTTATCTATAATTTACAAGTCATATGTGCTCTCAGGAGGAATATCGCTCACCCTTGTGCAATGGATGTGGATCGGTTGCTCTATAACAACTAGAATTTTTCAAACCAAAGCTATTAGAATTGTTAATATCCCTACTATAAAAGTGATCTACCTCCTGTACAAGTAAGAAGGAATGTTGCCTCCCTTGCATTATTTTACAGATGCTTTTATAGCAAATGCTTAGACGAAGTTGCATCCATTGTGCCACCTCTCCGTGTCTTCCCCTGCTCTACACAGGCATCTCGTAGCGCTCATGACTTGACTGTCACACAGCCATTTTGCAGAACTTCTGCTTATCAAAATTCTTTTCATCTCCGAACTGCATCTATTTGGAACTCATTTCCCCAGTTTGTTTTCCCCACAAACTACATCCTACGCCTGTTCAAGTCCAACTGTTTTTTTTTTTTTTTAATGAAGGACACCCGTAATCTGGTGTACTGATTATTTTTTTATTCATTTGTTTTTCCTCCTGTTTTCTTATTTTAAAAAATATGAACATCAATGTTCACTGTGATTTCTGTGTTCCCTATAATTATCAATATCCATTTCCATCACGTCCATGGAAAACTGTTTCTATTGATCTCCATTAATTGCCGCTTATGAAGTGGTGGAGAGTATTTGTTTGTAGCACTTGATAATTTCTCATGTCACTGTGTTTTTTAGCTCTTCACGACAAAACTGCAAAGAGTGTTGCACATGCCTTCACTGATCATGTTATTTGTTCGTTCACTAAGCCATCAACCATCACTAATGATAATGGTTCGAAGCTCAACAGTAGTCTTCTTGTTCAGATTTGTAAACAGCATAATATCAAGAAATGCAATGTTCTACTCTACCATCCGGCTTACAGCGGCCCTGTCAAAAGACAAAATTGTTAAATGTTGGAGTGCTTCGGGGACTTAGATTCTCAGAGCACCTGTTGGGACGAGTAGAAACCCGATGTTGCTCCTTCTACCAAGAGCTTCATTAATAAATACCTTGGTGAAACTCCTTTCTTTGTCACATACTGTATGTATTCGATAAACCTTTGTCCCATTCCATACTGCTTTAAAAACCTAGCCCACTTTGTAACTTAAAAAATTATGTGAAAGGGAAACTGATTGGCTTCCAAAAAATACAGTACACAGGTATACAAAGGCTAATCTGGACTTGTTTATAGAAGATATGTTACACTGCCCGTATTAACGCTGGGGATATAGTAATTGTTCGTTCACATAATAGTAACTCTAAAGTGGATGACAAATTCATGCACCCACATTGCACGGTATCTCGTAACGGTAACAAATTTGAGAATAATGACTTGTCATCTGAGAGTAAATGCGTTCACGAAGATGTTGTTAAGGGAACTCTCACATGCCTTGAGTGAGAGAAAAGTCAGGAAAATAATGTATCTTGTTCTTCTTCTTCAACTACTCCCTTGCTACCACTTCATCATCTACAATCAATCAATCAGTCAAGAAGAGGCAAACGCCGTGGGGTGCACAGCCTCACTCACCCTCCTACTCCACCCACGCGGGTCCCTGTGTGCAATCCTCCAGGCAGTGACTCTTCCCCCTCTAAGTAGGATATCTCCTGACAGAGGTGATCGACCTGCTTGAGCCATGACATGGCCATCCCTTCAGCCTCCTTCATCCTGAGTTAACTTGTTCAGAGATCATCCTATGAGCAGGATCAGCCTCAGGAAAGCAGACCATGGGCCCATATAGCTGAAGTTGGCATTGACGTATTATGTGGGCAATAGGCCCCGATTCAGTCTCATGGAGTAGTCGCATGTTATGCACCTGATTGTACCAGTGATATCCCATGATCCTGCGAAGACACGTCGCATCAAATGAGTCAATTAGGCGCTTCAAGCAAGTATTTAGTGTCCATGTCTCACAGCCATAAATTAAGACAGGGAACACCAGCACCTTGAGGATGTTTTCTTCGTCTTTCTATACAAATAATGACAGTGCCAAATATCCAAACTGAGTGAATCTGTAACCCTGTAGGCCAGACCAACGCAAAGAGAGATTTAGTTTTCTGATCTACCATTGTTTTTGGCGACACTATCAAGATAAGTGAATCTCGCCAAGAATTCTGTATCCTCACCACATTCTTGGACAGACTGAACTGCTTCCGAACTAAGTGAATCCATAACCGTGTAGGCCAGACCAACGCGATGAGAGAGATCTTTTTCTGATCTACCATTGTTTTTGGCAACACAACCAAGATAAGTGAATCTCTCCAAGACTTTTAAATCCTCACCACATTCTTGGACAGATTGAACTGCTCCATCTGACTAGCCACCAAATGCCTGGACCTTGGGCTTGGCCCAAAAGACCTTTACTCCCAGTGGCCTCACATTTTTGTGAAATTCCTCGAGGGTATTCAGTAGTGTCTCCAACGACTCCACAAGGATAGCTGGATCATCGGCAAAGTCAAGGTTGGTAATCCTGAAATTGCCAAATGATACCCCACAGTGACTCTGACTCACAGCCCAGTCCAGTACCCAATCCATACATGTGTTGACAAGTGTGGGGGCAAGGACACATCCCAGTCTTACATTATAACATCTATCTATTTATCTATTGCCAGACGCCTCAATCCCGTTCGGGGTGACCACAAACAAATCGCCTCCACGTCGCCCTGTCCCCCGTCATTTCACTGCCCCGCTCCTAACTCACACCCCCCTCTCTCATATACCTCTCCACCCCATCCCTCCATCTCATCCTCGGCCTCCCCCTCCCTCTTCCCCCCTCCACCTCACTCACATACACTCTCTTCGTCAGTCTTTCATCCTCCATCCTCTCCACATGGCCAAACCACCTCAGAGTATTCCTCCTAACGTTTCCTATCACATCCACGTCCACACCACAACTCTCCTTTATATTCTCATTTGTCAGCTTGTCTCTCCATGTGACTCCACAGGCTCCTCTTAAATAACAAATTTCCACTGCTCTCACTCTTGACTTGTGTCCTTCCAGCAAAGTCCAAGCTTCACTTCCATACGTTAGAGTTGGTATCACAACACTGTCATGTAGTAACTTTTTCACTTCCATGCTCACTTCCCTGCTTCTTACCACTGCTTTCAAGGAACCAGCAACCTTTCTTCCCTTCTGTACCCTTTCAAGCACTTCACCCTCCAAACCTCCATCCTTACTCATCACACTACCCAAATACTTAAACGTACTCACATTTTCCAATTCCTCATCATCCAACCTCGCTGTACATTCACTGACTTCACCTCTCTCAAAGATCATCACAACTCTTCCCTACATTCACCTTTAGATTCCGTTTCTTACACACTCTCCCAAACTCATCCACCAAGCCCTGCAGCTCTCCTTCGTCTTCACTCAACAAAACAGTATCATCTGCAAACAACAGTACAGGGAGTTTCCAAACACTACCCTCTCTCATCAGGGCCACTCCAACATCCACTACCCTACCTTGTACCTCTTTTATTACCCCATTCATGTATAGATTGAACAACCATGGAGACATGAAACATCCCTGTTTCAACCCAACCTTCAAGGAGAAAAATTCACTTAGATCACCATCCACATGCACTGCAGCCTTAGCACGATCATACATACTCTTCACGGCATTCAACAACTTCCCATCTATTCCATATATTCTTAATACTTTCCATAATCCTTGTCTATCCACCCTATCATATGCTTTCTCCAAATCCATGAAAGCTGCATACAACTTCTTTCCCTTCTCTAGAAACTTTTCCACTAAAGATCTAAGAATGAATATCTGATCTACACAACCTCTTCCCTTCCTAAAGCCTCCCTATTCTTCTCCAACTAATTCCTCTGTTCTTTCTCTAACTCTGTCAATGAGTATCCTACCATACACTTTTCGTATTATACTAAGAAGACAGATGCCCCTATGATTACCACACACTTCTTTTTCCCCTTTTCCTTTGTACAAGGGAATAATTATACCTGACTTCCAATCCTCCGGGACTCTACCTTTCTCCCAGGCCAATCTGCACATTTTCCACATCCATTCTACTACTATCTCTCCCCCATACTTTAGCATTTCACCACACACTCCATCAATTCCTAGGGCTTTCCCCAATTTAATTTTTTTCATTGCTTCCACAACTTCAGTCCTACTGATTTCTTCCTGTCTTGTCACCTACCTCCTCCTCCCAGCCATTCCCCAGCCACTTATACTCGCATTACTTCCATCATCTATGTTCAACAATTCCTTAAAGTGTTCTCTCCATTTGCTCACTTTTTCTCCCTTCTCCACTAGTAATCTACCATTTTTATCTTTCACTCCCCTGCTAACTTCACTTCCACCCTGTCTTACTCTTTTCACCTCTTTCCAGAACATTTTCTTACAGTCCCTCCACTTTACACTCAAGTTCCTTCCAAATTCCTCATCCGCTCTCTTCTTACTCTCTCTTACTAATCTTTTCACCTGTCTCTTTCTTTCTACATATAACTCTCTCTTCCGCCTCTCAACTTTTTCCACGTCCCTATTTCTCATCCATTCATTGTATGCTTTCTTCTTTTGTGTGACAGCCTGTCTTACCTCTTCATTCCATCACACTGTTCCTTGCACACCTCTCTGTCTTCTCTTCATCCCACACACCACATCACATGCTGCACATATTTCTTCCGTAAATATCCTGCACACACCTTCCACGTCTCCCATCTGCTCCAATTCATATTTGCCCAATCGTTTCTCCACTTCTCTCTTATACTCTGCCTTTTTCTCATTATCTTGTAACCTTTCCACTCTCCTTACAAATACTCCTTCTTCCCATCCCTCCCTTCTTCTATTTCTCCATCCTAATTGGACCTTGATTCAGGCCACCACCAAGTAGTGGTCAGAAAGTCCACTCCCCCAGCCTCTATAAGCTCTTGCATCCATTACACATTTTCGCATCCTTTCATCCCCCTCCCCCCACATTTGACAGCACTCTCAGTGTTTGAGTACATGCCAGCAATCAGTCAGATTATCCCTGAGGGGTTCCCAAGGAGTAGCAGGAGTTCCCATAGTACCTACTGCTTTACTGAGTCAAACTTCTTCTTGAGATCCAGATAGATTGCTGGCAGACCTTGTCAGAACTCAAGACGGCATTCCACAAGAACTCAAACAGCTAGGATGCGATTAACAGTAGACTTCTTGGGCGTGAATCCGGATTGCTCAGGCATGTGAAACATTAACAAATATTCTAGGATACACATCAGGAGAATGTAAGCAAGAACTTTGTCTGGCACATTGAGCACTGTAATACCACAGTAATTAATACAGTCACACTGTCTCCTTTTCCTTTCCAGATAAGGGTGACTAAACCCTTTGTCCAGTTAGGAGCAGTCATATCAGTCTGCCAAATGGCTTCTGTAACTACATGTAACCCCCTGATCATGGCTTCGACCCCGGCTTTCATCAGATCTGCTGGATGTCACAAACACCAGCTGCTCTACCACTTTTCAACCGAGCCACTGCCTTCTTGATTTCATCTAGAGAAGACATGGCTTCTGCAATTTGTGGGACAACAGTCAGTGGTTCTACATCAGCTGATGGAAGCTTTCCAACAGGAGGTTCAGCCATATACAGCTGCTCAAAGCACTCAGCCCAACGAGCTCTGTACTCCCTTGCCCCCGAAACGAGTCGTCCATCTGCAGTCTGAACAGAGTTAACCTTAGAGGTGGGTCTGGAGTGGAGCTTCTACAGGGCTTGGTAGGTGGGTCGAAGGTCATTTGCATGAAAATGGCCTTCCACCTCCTCAGCGAGTTCCCTGACATTCCTCTCCTTCTACACTGTTAATGAGTACAGACAAAAGCTTCACTCAGCAACTCGTCCCACTGATTGTTGTATCTGTTCCTCCACTTTTCAGGATTATTTAGCTTACCTAAACATTAATCCAGATTCCTCTCATGAGTAAGATGTAGAGAATGTAGAGTAGACGGCCTTGCTCGTACTTGCTGTTCTTGGTTCTTCTGTGGATGGTGGGGGGACAGAGAAGGATTCTTCTGCCCAGGGCCTATGGCAAATCCTGCGGGGGGATGTAATGCTAGTGGAGGACATCATCTGCTATTAGGTTGTACTGTTACACATATGACTGAAATATGTATGCAGTTGTACAAAGTTATGGATGTGTTAGTGAAGCGAAAAATTTATATTACAGTAAAATTTTGTACATCACCTTCCATCCTATGTCATGGTATATGTCCCTCCACTAAATTATGTTGCCCTAGACCTTGTCCCAGTGTCGGATCCTCGTTTAGTCTTGGAAAGGACTTGCACTAACGTTAATCTTGATTCTATTTTACCTTTCTCAAGAACAGAACTGCACTGTCCTATAACAGAAGCTACCTTCCTTTCCTTGACTATGATGGTCCATAACCCTGTTCGTTTTATAGACGCGGCGCACGACTCTGAGGTTGTCATTATCGTACCCTGGCAACCTGCCATTCAAAAGTGCGTCAGATTTTGTATATTAAACACGAATCATGTTATTATGCACGAATGTATTATGCGCGAATATTATTATACACGAACATATTAAACACGAATCACTTGCATCTCATATTATACATGAAATCAGACGCACTTTTGAATGGTAGATTGCCAGGGCACGATAATAACAACCTCAGAGTCACACACCGCGACTATAGTCACCCTTGATCTCTTGCGACTGATACCCTTTCCTCTACGCTCCAATGGCTCTCTTTACACTATATTTATGTACTCTAAAGTCTTTCTCCTGTTTCACAGACCATATGTCCCGTGTGAATTCTTAAATTCGTGTTCGACAACTTCTCAAACTATTCAAACTTTGTCCTGTGTTTCCCTTTAATACCATCCCTATCACAGCTGTTCGTTTTGAACATGCTATAGTACAGATATCTCACTCCCTTCATCACGTTTTTTAGCCCTCATGTTGTATATCCTCGTATTGCATTGAACATAGTCGGATTCTTGATCCTAGTGATTTTATGCTTTGCTGTGTTAAGCATATGAAAAAAAAAAAAAACTCAATGAAATTAAGTTAGAACATAATGCAAGGAAAACAGTGAAACTTGCTGAATCTGAAAGTGACGTGAAGAAATGACCACCTGACACTGAAGTTGGAGAAATTTGAGTGTGAACATGACGATCCACTACCCATTGTCCAGAGGCAACTACCAATTGCACTATCGACCATTCCACTTCTGCTCTACAGAGCTGATTTGTGTGAAGACGTGTGGACGTCCAACCAATCATAATTATGTAAACATTATTTAGTTATTATGAGTTCTTAATCTCTCCAGATACCATTGTAAATTCTGCATTCCCAGGTATTAAATTAATTATATTATTCATCACTATAACAAACATCAAAATATTATCATTCCTTAATGTATGTTTAGTTAATTATCTCCCCATTAACTTGCATGCTCTTATTATTGATAAAGCATATTGTCACATAATTTTCTTAACATCCACTTATAGTATAGGTGTTGTTATTTGAATCGTCTCTTTTAATTTCTATCTATCTATCTATCTATAGCCCGACGCTCTAATCCCGCAAAGGGTGGCCGCAGACAAAACGCCTCCAAGTCACTCTGTCACCCACCATTTGACTCCCCTCCCCCCAAATCACCCCCCCCTCCCTCATATACCTCTCAACTCCATCCCTCCACCTCATCCTCGGTCTACCTCTCCCTCTCCCTCCCTCCACCTCACCTACATACACCCTATTAGTCAGTCTTTCATTCTCCATTCTCTCCACATGTCCAAATCACCTCAGTGTATTTCTCCTAATCTTTTCAACCACATCCACATCTACCCCACAACGCTCCTTCACTTCTTCATTCGTCAACCTGTCCCTCCACGTCACTCCACATGCTCCTCTCAAGTAACTCATTTCCACTGCTCTCACTCTTGACTTGTTCCCCTCTTGCAAGGTCCACGCCTCGCTTCCATACGTCAGGGTAGGGATCACAATACCATCATGCAGCGACTTCTTAACTTCCATACTCACCTCCCTATTTCTCATCACTGCTTTCAGTGTACCAACAACCTTTCTTCCCTGCTGTACCCTTTCACGTACTTCATCCCCCAAAGTTCCATCCTTACTCATCACACTACCCAAGTACTTACCAAGGGGGAAGACAAATGTAAGTGAGCGGATGTTTATGACGATTCACTCGCTGAATGAGATGAATTGTCACTGATTGCTCCCTCTGGCCAAATCTACAGGCTCAGGAAGCGAATGCTGAGAAGAATGTTTTATGTGTACATAACCGAGAATATCTACACTCAGCTTAACATAATTGTTGTTCAGTGGAAGCTCACTTACCCCTCTCCGGAATGAAAGGGAGACAGAGGAATACTAGATTCTGCTTCCTAATACAATGTCCAGTAGCAGTACGGAGTCTTTAAGAATAACCTAAATGCCTCATGTTATATCTGCGGACCTACATTTCATATCAGAAGTATGCAATAGGTCAGAAAATACTGGAGGGGAAACTTCGACCTATAAAAAGTGTGGAAAGTGAGAAAAAGAATAATAATCAGAACAGGAGTCAGAATGTGAAGTTACATTTCAGTAATGAAAAAATGAGGTCAAAGTGAAGTTCCACTTAGTAAAAAAAAAAAAAAAAAAAAAAAAAAAAAAGGTAAGAGATGCCAGCTCTAGACTGATAGCTAAATAATGATATGATGAAACAGGGATTAACAGCGATTAACTAAAATATCAGACCTTTGTTAAGCAAAGTCCAAATATGAAAGTTGTAATACTGGAAAACGATGAAAACTGTCAGGTAAGAGGGTAGCACTGGGTGGTGATGCAGGAGCTTGGAGGCATTTTTGTTGCAGCCACACTGGATGATCTCTGGAACTGGGGGCATCGTAAATGATAACAAGGAAAAAAAAATAGTCAAGTAGATTAACAAATAGAGACGAATGCACCGATACAGAGAGGACAAACAATTAAACAGGAATATAGAGAAAGAACAAGTTCATATATATATATATATATATATATATATATATATATATATATATATATATATATATAAGAGAGAGAGAGAGAGAGAGAGAGAGAGAGAGAGGTGTAATAGCGAAACAAAACAAGAAGGGGACAAAGCAAAGATGATCCCTCAGAGAAAAAACAGACACAAGAGACACACCATCCAGGCCAAAGGAGGGAACAATATGGAACATTTTAGTTTCCTCGAGGTCATCTGACAAAGTGCATGTGTGTCAGAAGTTTGGATGGGATTACCAGACAAACCAACAGGTAGGCAGACTGACAGACAATCATAAGATAAACGGGAGACAGGCAGATAATGGAATATACTGATACAACACGAACCTTTTTTCTACGGCCTCTTGTGTCAGTTACATGAGTGTCACTTAAGTGTGTGCGAGTATCACTGGCTGATGGGTAGGTGGCGTATTGGGTGACTGAGGAGTGACGAGGTGGACAGGATATTCTTAGTTAATATGTTAATTTAATAAGGTGCTTTGCTGTACAGGCTTAAACATTTTCACTACGACGACGACTCTTTATCTACTTGCTACCCTATAGAACTGTTCGCAAAGTCGGATGCATCTCTAATACCGACCTGGCTAATGAAGGCTATATCTATATAATATAATTGGAGGAAAAGGTTTCCCATAGGCAAAACATTATTATTTTGAATCTTAAAAAATAATGCATATGATCTCACTTTAAATGATACAAAATAGATACGAAGATATATTGGTGCACAGAAAAATATATCGCTGAGGAAATATGCTACAAAGTCTTTTATACCAGCAAATGTACTGTGAATGACTGGGCTCAACTTACCTTGTACAGTTTTCGGAAAGGACTGAAAGTTTGTTGTTTACAAGTAATAACAAATACATTAACTGAACCGCTCGAAAGACTATACGTCGTATCAGGTAAAGAATACCCACGCAGTCATGAGAATTCCATTTCATATTCTCAGTAGATGCTATTCCTTAACCATTCCTGCTTTAAATTAGCTACATGTTCGTTCATCTATAGACTTTAAGATGTTTACGTTAAATTCACAAAGAAAATTCAAGATTTTGGAGCTTTCCATAAACATTTGCTATGTTCATTATAACTACTGCATACTCCACTTGTGTGGAATCAGGTCGGCCCAAAAAAAATGTATACTGGCTACAAAATGACAAATTGTCGACGAAGGATGATCATACTTTTAGATAACTGAAATAATAGAATATCGTGTAATAATACAAGATTTGCCATCATTCTAACTTATCCTCACTAACATGAAACTTAAATCACACTGCAATAATGTCTTTGCACATAACCAAAAAATTGCAGTCAATGTCACTGAGGCACGAGTTACTCCAGGGTTTTAGTCAATCCTGTTATCACATTCCCGCCTCCCTAACTGTGTTATTACCACACACAGTTCTACTGAAGATCAAGTAAGACACTAGAGATAATGAAAGTCAGCATCCTCCACGAAAGTGTCTCTGGATGAAAAGGTAAATTTTCTTGAAGACGACCCCCCCCCTCTCTCTCTCTCTCTCTCTCTCTCTATCTATCTATCTATCTATCTATCTATCTCTCTCTCTCCAACCCAGTCCTAATCCCATAATTACTGAAAGTTTTGAGACCAAGTTATGCTCGAAGTGACGTGGTGAGGTCCAGTGGAGGGAACAACGCGATATACACACTATAATTGTTAGCATTATTTCTTATATGCTAATTAGTGGAGATAATTTCAAATCAGGTGACTAATACAAATAAATTACAATGTGAGGAAATGCACCACAGATACTTAGTTTACTCGATGAGACCCCATTTCCTTACTGTCATGAGCACGATTTAACCAAATTTTATAACGAACACTGTGCTGGATTTCCTGTGACAACAGTTTTCTGTCATTCGCACATTAGTAATAATAATCTAAGCACAAGTATTCACAGAGAAATATATCAAAATGCCTGGAACTTATTTGTGGCATATTGTGCTAATTCAGTATACGCATCAACCACTGGAAAGGCGAAGAAAGTATGTAGTGAAGCCGAAACATCATATCTCCAGGAACAGACTGTCAACTGGGACGTTCACACAAATCAGCTTAAGGTATTCAAATGATCTGAATCCCAAAGGAGAGTGAGCATAATAGGGTTTAGGCCTTGTCACATAGCACAAGCTCCCAGACTTGTAAACCTCCACTGACACTCCTCCCAGACGAGAAGTGAGGGATGAGCAAGGAATTTTTGTTTCATGCTTGCTAGGTTATTGCAATCTAGTGTTACATTTGCAGTCATCGCACGGGTATTTTAACTATATTTTCTTACGCCCACCACATCTCATTTTTTCTTAGGAACGTTAAAGCGTGACACATGTGACTGCTATGTATAGAAATGTACGGGTGGTTAACGAACTGATGGGTGCATATTATGGACTAATGCACGAATGATTCACTGGGATAGTAGTGTTAAATGAAATACCTTTGGCGTATGGTGGCATGCATATCAGCTGTCGCACTAAACACGCGGGGAACCATGCGATATTCGTTCAGGTCGTGTGTAACGGGCACTGAATAACAAGTGATCTATAAGGCCCAGAAATAATACTGTTACGGAAATGTGGCGAGCACCCACCTGCCTCATACAGAAGTAGAGGTGTGAAAGGCCAACTGAGTGGAAATTTGAGTTGCTGGAATAGTTGTGTTCGACAGCACGACAGAATCTACACTATATATGTCGTTAAGTAAACCATGACAGGGGGTGAATATTAAAGGATATACCAATTCACCCCCTTAAATGTCCACCCAAGGAAGAGAATGAACCCAGGAGGAATGCCACACAGATGCGCTACAGTGTGATGTCGCCTTGGTTGTTTTAATATTTATATGAATGGTCTTGTAAGGGAGGTGAATGCAAGAGTTTTAGGTGGAGGTCTGAGTGTAGTGGATGTTGATGGTGGACAGTTGGTAGAGGAGTTTGGAAGGGTGTGTGTGAAAGGAGGAAATTGAAAGTAAATGAGAATAAGAGTAGAGTGATGAAGTGTACGAGGTTGGTAGATGGTAGGGGGATGAATATAGTTTTGAATATAGTTTTTTGGTGAGTTGCTTGAGGAGGTAGAACGTTTTAAATATTTAAGGTCACATGTTGCTTTGGATGGAAGAATAGATGCAGAAGTGAAGTCTAGAATGAATGAAGTAGGTAAGGCGCTGGGAGGAATGAAAAAAGGATTTAGATGTCGTTTGCTTAGAATGGATGTAATGAGAAGGCTGTATGAGGGTGTTGTGGTACCGACTGCATTATATAGGGCTGAAACATGGAATATGGATGTAGCAGAGAGGAAAAGTTTAAATGTAATGGAGATGAGGTGTCTGAGAAGTATGTGTGGAGTGATGCGTATGGATCGAGTGCGAAATGATGAAATGCGAAGGAGAATTGGAGTTGTTCGGGAGATGGCTGGTAGAGTTGAGCAGAGGGTGTTGCAATGGTTTGGGCATATGGAGAGAATGGATAATGAGCGATTGGTGAAAAAAATAACTAGATCTGATGTGAGAGGTGTAAGACTGAGAGGGAGTCCACGAATAGGATGGATGGACAGTGTGAAAAGAGTGTTGCATGGGAGAGAGATGTCTGTTGAGCAAGGAAGAGTGGCTGTGCCTGACAGAAATATATGGAAGAAATTGTGAATCAATAAATGATGTCGCAGCCCTAAGGGGATATTCTCCCGCATTTGGTCTGATCAGCTAGTCAGGTCAGGTGCGGGTAAGGGGATGGGTCAATTATGATGTGGCAGGGGTAAACCAGCTCTGCTGTCGGGCCCTGCTGCGGATGTCACTGATTGCACCATGCAGTTGACCCTTGTGCAGTGTGATGCGGTGAGGATCTGTCCCTTCTCCCCTTTGGGGCTAAGATGCGAATGAATGTGTTTGAATGGATGAGTAAATGGGAAGTGTGTCGTCCTGTCTCGGCTACCTCCCTTTCCTTGGGGGAAGCAGCCTAAGTATATAGATAGATAGATAGATAAGGAATAGATCAGTGTGCGGAAAATCGGTCCATAGGGGATATTGTTCTGGAATCATGCAGAAGTAGGTATATACATCCAGTGAGTTACGTGTCCATCGTGCAATACGTCTGTTGCTTAGGAGTATGTGTTTCAAATGCACTCATCGGTCGGTGATATAACCACGTCGGATAATATCTTTATGGGGAAAATAGGTTCATTGTGAAAAATATGTCCATGGGTATACGTCCATGTAGGAAACCTGCATCCATGGAGAGATCCAAGGTCGACAGAAAAATTGGTCCAGGGGGAGAAAATACATCAATGGGGAAAATTAGTTCAAGGGAAAATAGGTTGACAGAAAAGTAGGCGTCTTTGAAAAAAACAAAAAACAAAGTCATTAGGGAAAAGAGGTCCATGGGGGATTGTGCTCCGAGTGGTGAGAATGTCCATTGATAAAAATATTCATGAGGTGATAATAGGTCCATAGCGGCATACACGTACTGTAAACATACATAGAGATATTTAAAATAAATGGGACTTAAAATATCCAACTTTTAACAGCGACCGTTGCCTGAAATTAGGCTTACCTCTGCACACATTGAACCAAACAACCATTAGCCAGACTATTTCATAATTTACCTTCATTTAGTAATATAGGCATAGAAAGCCAACCGAAACAAAAGAAAAAGAAATTGTTTAACTGTGTTGAGCTACTAATTTCTCCACCTCATTCCTCTAAAATTCAGAGGCACCCACTACTCTCTCTCTCTCTCTCTCTCTCTCTCTCTCTGTCTCCTGGTAACAAATGAATGTTTCGAACTTGTTCATTCTGTGTTCGCTGGTTCACACTTACAGGAAGTGGAGGAATGGAACCAGTTATACAAATATGTCATTTGCTTGGCTCTATACGAGAAACAAGTTATTAAATAATCAATGTGATATATTCCTGTTATCATAATCAAACCTTCAAAGTAAATATTACTATTGCTTTATCCATTAGTACAAGCCCAAAGCTGAAGGTATCGTTTTCGACAGAATTGCATTGAAGGCAACTTCTGTGCTCGTGAATGCGAGGCTGCCACATACACGGGTTGCCTGGACGAGGGTGGCTAACAACTCCTGGCCGCAATAGTACATTAATTTTTTATGCTCTTTTTCTCAGTAATGTTTTATTTAAGTGACTCCTTGTTAAACATTATGTAATTTAAGTTCGTATGGGTGTGTAGATCAGATATTTGTTCTAAGATGTTTAGTGGAGAAGTATCTAGAGGGGGGAAGGAAAGTGTATGCTGCCTTCATGGACTTGGAGAAAGCTTATGACAGAATAGATAGGCAAGGTATGTGGAAGGTATTAAGAATTATAGAGTGGAGGGGAAATTGTTGAGTGCTGTGAAGAGTATGTACGAGGGAGCTATGGCTACGGTGCGAATGGATGGTGAGCTAAGTGAGTTCTTTGATCTCAATGTGGGACTGAAACAGGGTTGTGCGATGTCTCCATGGCTGTTTAATATATACATGGATGGGGTTGTAAAGGAGGTGCAAGGTAGGGCATTGGATGTGGGGGTGGTTCTAATGAATGAGGGTGAGATTTGGAATATTCCGGAGCTGCTGTTTGCTGATGATACAGTATTGTTGAGCGAAGAGGAGTGGGAGTTGCAAGGTTTGGTGAATGAATTTGGGACAGTGTGTAGGAGGAGGAAGCTGAAAGTTAATGTAAACAAAAGTAGAGTTATGGTGTTTGAGAGGAATGAAGTCACAGAGTGTACAGTGAGGTTGGATGGTGAGGATATGGAGAATGTGAGTGCATTCAAGTACTTGGGTAGTGTGATGAGTAAGGATGGAACTTTCGGGGATGAAGTGCGTGAAAGGGTACAGCAGGGAAGGAAGGTTGTTGGTTCACTGAAAGCAGTGATGAGAAATAGGGAGGTGAGTATGGAAGTTAAGAAGTCACTGCATAATAGTATTGTGATCCCTACCCTGACGTATGGATGCGAGGCGTGGACCTTGCAAGAGGGGAACAAGTCAAGAGTGAGAGCAGTGGAAATGAGTTACTTGAGAGGAGCATGTGGAGTGACATGGAGGGACAGGTTGATGAATGAAGAAGTGAAGGAACGTTGTGGGGTGGATGTGGATGTGGTTGAGAAGATTAGGAGAAATACACTGAGGTGGTTTGGACATGTGGAGAAAATGGAAGACTGACTAAGAGGGTGTATGTAGGTGAGGTGGAGGGAGGGAGAGGGAAGGGTAGACCGAGGATGAGGTGGAGGGATGGAGTTGAGAGGTATATGAGGGAGGGGAGGGTGAGTTGGGGGGAGGGTAGTTAAATGGTGGGTGACAGAGCGACTTGGAGGCGTTTTGTCTGTGGCCACCCTTTGCGGGATTAGGGCGTCGGGCTATAGATAGATAGATAGATAGAAGTTCGTATGGTAAAAGATTTTGAGTGTTATGTAATGTAAGACAGCTTTGGCATGTTTTGGTTGTCTCTGAATTGGCAACTGTTGCCCGTCAAGAGTATACTCGTAGAATGTAGACGTTTCTCGAATAATGCAAGCTTATATAAGGATAGAATCTAAGAGACTAGAACGAGTTCAGTCGAGTTTCAGTTCAGTTTGAGTGAAGTGCAGTCGGTTTTAATGAAGATTGTATATTTTTGGTACTTGTGAAAACGGTGGCAAACAGTGACAGGTATTTAAAGTTAGTATATCATTGGTACTTTAGAAAACAGTGAAGTGTCAAGCATTAAGTGTAATAACTGTGAAGTGCTGTTAAGCAATTAGTGTAATAGCAGTTAGTAAAGTTTGTATATAGCTTCAGTGCTTGTGAGAACAGTGAAGAGAAGTTGGAAAGCATTAAGTGGAACTATTTGGAAAATAAAGACAGTCAACTTTAAGGAGTCATTTTTTTTTTTTTTTCACCTCAGCTGATCTTGTTTACTGCATACTTAAAGGCTAACCATAGGAAGAACAACTCACTGGGCAATGTTCTTCCTGTACTGTACTACTGCTGTTGGAGCCTGTGGCAATGTGGGGACTGAGACATAACACTGGTGTCAGGAGTGGGATTATTTAGGGCTGCAGTGAGTCTAACCTTCGACATGGACACAAAAGGTGTGTAGACAAGATCTCGAGCTGGGCAGGGGAAGGAAATTTCCCTGGCGACAATCGTGAAGTTAATACAGGCACAACGTGAAGAACAAAAAGAACAATTAAAAGCACAGAGTGGAAAACTCCAAGAACAATTACAAGGAGAGAAAAAGCTCGAGGAACAATTACAGGCACTGAAGAAAGAAATCAAAGAAAATTTGGAAGCACAGAACGAAGCACAGAAAGAATGATATGAACAGCTTCAGTAGGGATTACAGGAGCAACAAAGGGAATTACAACTAAGGGTGCAAGGACAGCTAGATGCATTCATGGGGGAAATGAAGGAAGAACAGCAACACCTTAAGGAGGAGGTATACGCTGAGCCACAGCAGCAGAAGCATGAGGTAAGCAATAATGTGACTGAGTGCAAACAGCAAGTAGACGACCAGTTGAAGTCATATAGCGAGAAAATAGTGACAGTGCAAACAGCATGTGGACAACCAACTGAAGATTAGTGAGGGAATGGTGATGGAGTGCAGACAGCATGTAGATAACCAGTTGAAGGATGTAGTTGTCCATGTAAAGATAATTAGTGAGAAAATTGAGGCTGTAGAGAAATACTGCACTGCTGAGCCTCAGTCCTTTCATACACTCCCTGAGTACAGGGAGTGTATGAAAGGACTGAACAGCATATGGTGATTCTTGAAGAATCCCAAGCATCTAAAGGTACCATTGCAGGGTTAAATAATCAGAATGCAACAGATATAAGTCCTGGCCGTAATTATGACGCCCCAGTTTTTAGGCCCCAAACCAGTGAAGTGCATGGCTATAATGGGGATCCAGCTAAAGAGAAACCTCAGGAATTTGATGGTAGAGTATCTTGGGATGCTTACTGTGCACAGAATGGTTGGGATGATAGGCAGAGGGCAGTGCAGCTTGCTACTAGCCTTAAGGGTGCCGCAGTGGAAATTCTGCGCAAGATGTCAGTGATGGAGAACAGTTATCAATCCCTCGTAGAAGTGCTGGATCACAGATATGGAACCATGTACCAGACTCAGGATTATAGAGCAAGATTTCGGAGCTGTGTACAGTCTCGAGGAGAATCCCAACAGCAGTTTGCTCATGACCTGGAGAGTTTGGCATATTAGGGGTACCCTGGAGCAACACCTAACTTGTTGGCTATTCTACTGAGGGAGCAGTTCATCGATGCTCTTGACAGTGCAGAGTTGAAAGTGCAAGTGAAGCAGGCACAACCAAGAAGCATGCAAGAAGCGCTAGCCAGGGCTCTAGAATTTGAGTCCTACATAAGATCCAGTACATCCATCTTTCAGGCAGGTCGTAGTGCAGGATTCAAGGCAAGAAACGGGCAGGTATGTGAAAAGGAAAAATTTGTGGGAAGTTGCTGGTACTGTGGAAAGCCAGGACACAGAAAAGAGGACTGCTAGAAGTGCAAGAGGGAACAGGAGAAGACCGGAGGAGGCTGCTGGTTCTGTGGGAATTCGGGGCACAAGAAGGAGAATTGTCATGATTGGAAGAAGGAACAAGAACAGAGCAGTGCAAGGAGTTCTTCAGTTGCAACAAAAGCGTGTTAGACATGTAGTGAGGTGGAACACTTCAGTTCCGAGTGTCCAGAGAAGTTAAATGTGATAAGAAGAAGGTTGCAGAAGACCAGAAAGAAGCAGAAAACTAGTGGAGGCTGGTGTGAAGGGGCAATCACCAGCCAGCTTGTCCCAAGTAGCCCCACCACTGAGAAAATGCAAGAGGACGGCAATCAAAAGGGTGCAAAAAGACGGAAGGATAGACGAAAAGAAGTGTTCCCTGGTGATTGATTCGGCCTCAGAGCAGACTTTTGTGAGGCCTGATGTGTTACATCATCAGTATCTACCTGAGTCATCAGAACAACTGTGTGGTGTAACTGAGCACTGCACAGAACTGAGGGGACCCCTGGATGTCCAGATTGAAGTAGCAGGGCAAGAGGCTACTCTACCAGTCTATGTGCCTGAAATGGAGGATCCTTGTCTTCTGGGTCTGGACTACCTTATGTCCATGGGATGTGAGTTGGACTTCTGCTCCATGAAGCTGAAGGTTCAGGGAACGTTGGTTCCCATCACAGCAGTGAAACATATCAGTTCTGGTGGTGAGGTAAGGGCGCTCCGCACTACAGTGATACCCCTAAAATCAGAACTGTTGCTCCAGTGTAAGATGAGTGGCTCTTTTGACTACTGTATAGGGGTAGTTGAGCCTGATGTGTGGTGCAAGACGAAGGCTGGGGTAATGGTAGGGAGAACACTGGTGAAAACAGATGAAGGTGAAATGTCGGTTGTGGTGGCCAATTTCTCCCACGAACCACAGAAGATCAACAAGGGAGAAATTGTGGGACTGTGCCAGGTGATGGACCCTGAGTGGCATCGGAGGAAGGCCTGTAAAAGGAGCATAGTCAAGGAAGACGGGTACGTGCCAGACCACCTACAAGACCTCTTCTTAAGGAGTTGCCAATGCCTGGATGGTTCACTAGTGCTGAAGTTGAGGCAGCTGCTGATAGAATATGCTGATGTCTTTTCCACGGGAGACCTAGACCTGGGGTGCACTGATCTGGTGGAGCATAGTATAGACACCGGGGATCACTGCCCGATTAAACAGCCTGCGCAGAGGATGACGCCAGCCCAACGACAAGAACTGGAGAAGGTGATGGAGAATCTCCACAGTCAAGGAGTAATAGAAAAGTCCAGTAGTCCTTGGGCATCAGCAGTGGTTCTGATAAGGAAAAAGGATGGTTCAGTAAGGTGCTGTATAGATTATCTTGCCCTGAAGTAAATGACAGTGAAGGATGCATACCCCTTGCCAAGAATTGATGACACCCTGGACGCTCTGTCAGGTGCTAAGTGGTTCTCCACCCTTGATATGAAAGCAGGATACCACCAGGTCAAAGTTGCAGAGAAGGACAAAGAGAAGACAGCCTTTTCATACAGGCGGGGTTTATGGCAGTTCAAAGTGATGCCATTTGGCCTATGCGATGCCCCAGCTACTTTTGAGCATTGAATGGATCGTGTACTGGAAGGCCTGCACTGGCAGACAGCTCTCATCTATCAGGACGATGTAACTGTGTTTGGACAGACTTTCAACCAGGAATTGGAGAGGCTGTCACAGATGTTGAACAGGATCTATGCAGCACACCTCAAGCTGAACCCCAAGAAATGCTACTTGTCTCAGAAGGAAGTAAAGTATCTGGGACACATTGTAGGCGAGAGCAGCATCCGTACTGACCCAGAGAAGGTTGCAGCTGTGGAAAATTGGCCAGTTCCAACGTGTGTGAGAGAGCTACGGAGTTTCCTGGGCTTGTGGACCTACTATTGATGTTTTGTCCCAGACTTCACAACAATAGGTGCACCTCTTTACAAGCTGTTGGGGAAAAGGCAGAAGTTTGCATGGACAACAGAGACTCAGAAAGCCTTTGACGAACTCAAGCATGTATTGGCAAGCTCTCCAGTATTGCCATACCCAGACCAGAATCAGCCATTTATCTTGGAATGTGACAATAGTGACCATGGTATTGATGGAGTCCTGTCTAAGAAGAAAGATGACAAGGAGTATGTGGTTGCTCATTACAGCAAGAAACTCAGCCCACCAGAGCGGAACTACTGTGTGACCCGTAAGGAGCTCCTGGCAGTGATGAAGAGCCTTGATTTCTTCCATCACTACCTGTATGGGTCAAACTTCATCAAGGCAGACCATGTGGCACTCAAGTGACTGAAAACGCTAAAGAATCCAGAAGGACAACTGGCATGCTGGCACGGAAAGCTAGACCAGCACAGTTATGAAGTGCAGCACCGTCCTGGGCGGGTACCTGGCAATGCTGACAGCCTGAGTCGCCGGCCTTGTGATCCAGAGTGCTGGCAGTGTAGTAAAAAAGGAAGATCATAGTAAGAAATGCAGCCACACTGCAGTGCCAGGGCCAGCATCAGATGAAGACCTGAAGAGGATGCAGAGGGAGGATACAGACATACAACCAGTGCTAGAGTGGCTGCAGTGGAGTACAGTGCGACCATCATGGGAAGAAGTTTCCAGGTTAAGCCGTGTGACCAAGAGTTACTGGAGTCAGTGGGACCTTCTTCATCTGAACAACGGACTACTGGAGCGTCAGTGGGAGACACCCGATGGCCTCAGCAAATATTGGCAACTGGTGGTTCTGAAGAAGTTGAGGTCCGAGATCTTGGATGAGTCCCATAACCAGATCACTAGTGGGCACCTATGAGTGAAGAAAACTCTAAGCCAGCTGCGACAAAGGTTCTACTGGATTGGCATGTGTCAGGATGTTGAAGAGTGGTGTCGGGCCTGTGATGTGTGCTGTGTCAAGATAGGACCCAAGAAACGTGGTTGTGCCCCTCATCAGCTGTACCAAGTGGGTGCACCAATAAAAAGAGTTGTAGTGGACATTGCTGGACTTTTGCCACTGACTGGAAGAGAAAACCGGTATATATGTGTTGCCACGGACTATTTCACAAAGTGGCCAGAAGCCTATGCTATCCATGTTCAAGAGGCTGCAACTGTTGCTCAGGTGTTGGCTATTCAGTTATTCTCTCATTTTGGGATGCCACAAGAGCTACATTCAGACCAGGATAAAAACATCGAGTTTGCTGTGTTCCGTGAGTGTTGCAAGTTATTGGGGATCAAGAAGACTAGGATGACCCCACTAAGGCCACAGTCAGATTGGATGGTGGAGAAATTCAATTGGACCCTGGGACAGGAAATGGCCAAGTACTGCGTTGATAACAAACAGACTGGGACCAGAAATTACCTGCTGTGCTGATGGCATATCAATCTGCATTCGACGAGTCTACTGGCTACACTCCTGCAAAACTGGTGTTGGGCCACGAGTTACGTTTATCCGTCGACTTGTTAATGGGAAGACCACCTGATGAAGAGCTGCCCACAGACACCACCGGCTATGTGAAGCACCTTCACGAAAGGCTAGCTGAGGTACATCATCAAGTGCAAGGAGCCCTGGAGTTTTCAGAAGAGGTGATGAAGTGCATGTATGATGCCAAGGCAAGTGAAGTGAGCTTCAAGGACAGTGACCAAGTTTGGTTATACAATCCTCAGCGTAAGAAGGGACAGTCACTGAAGCTGCAGAGCCCACGGGACGGGCCTTACACTGTGTTGGACCGCCTATCAGATGTAACGTATCGGATTCTGGGAGGCAGGAAGTCTCGCCCAAAGGTGGTACACGTGAACCATCTGTGGCAGTACCATGGGCCAGGACAGTACAGCTGGGACGTCTCCGAGGAATTGTGCTCACCCACAGCCTAGGATGCTGAAGAGGACCAAAGAGCTGAAGTGCAAGAGGATGGTGACAATTTCCCAAGAGAAGAAGAAGAACCAAGAAGAGGACCAAGACCTTCCTGGAGGAGTGGACTGTTTGGAGGTGCAAGGACATCATCAGAAACAGCATAGAAGAGGATATGGTAAGTTGAAGGATTATTTTGTGTACAGGTAGATGTTCCATTAAGATTAAGGTTTGTGTTTGCATACAGTATATTGTGTAGTTTTGTCAGGAGATAAAGAACTAAGGAGGGGGTAGTGTTAAGAAGCAAGATTTGCCAGTTAGGTAACCAAGATTTTTCTCGACGTTTCCTGATGCCAACGGCCATGCCACGTTGAGTACACCGCTTCCCGTCCGATCAGCGAAGTTAAGCAACGTTGGGTCTGGTTAGTACTTGGATGGGTGACCGCCTGGGAACACCAGATGCTGTTGGCATCCCTACGTGTCAAGTGGGGTTGGTGGAGGATTAGTGCCCCTCCCTGTAAAACAATTAACTCTAAGCCCTTGACCACCCCGTTTGGGATACATGGCGTCTGGCAATGGATGGATGGATGGGTTTCCTGATGTTTACGGTAGCTAGTTCCGGTATGAGTTAGTTGCCAGTTTGCCTGCTGTTTGTGAGCATAGTTATTTCGTAAGATGTACATTAATTTTTTTTATGCTCTTTTTCTCAGTAATGTTTTATTTAAGTGACTGCTTGTTAAAATATGTATGTTAACTTTGTATGGTAAATGATTTAGAATGTTAGGTAATGTTAGACAGCTTTGGCATGTTTTGGTTGTCCTGAATTGGCAACTGTTGCCCGTCGATAGTATACTCGTGGAATGTAGAGGTTTCTCGAATAATGCAAGCTTATATTAATGATTGATAAGAGACTAGAACGAGTTCAGTCGGGTTTCAGTTCAGTTTGAGTGAAGTGCAGTCAGTTTTGGTGAAGATTGTATATTTTTGGTACTTGTGAAAACAGTGGCAAACAGTGACGGGTATTTGAAATTAGTGTATCACTGGTGCTTAAGATAACAGCGAAGTGTTAAGCATTAAATGTAATAACTGTGGAGTGTTGTTAAGCAATAAGTGTAATAGCAGTTAGTAAAGTTTGTATATAGCTTCAGTGCTTGTGAGAACAATGAAGAGAAGTTGGAAAGCATTAAGTGGAATTATTTGGAAAATAAAGGCAGTCAACTTTAAGAAACCATTTTTTTTTGTTTACCTCAGCTGATCATGTGTACTGCACATCTAGAGGCTGACCATAGGAAGACTAACTCACTGGGCAACGTCCTTCCTGTTCTGTACTGCTGCTGTTGGAGCCTGTGGCAGTGTGGGGACTGGGATGTAACAATATTATGTGAAGGTACGGCAATAAACAGTGTTCTTTATGCCTATGCTGTGTTATGACGATATCACAATGGGAGTAAAATTTTCAGACATTGTGTACAGGGCATTTATTTTAAATAGTGACATTCAACCTAACCATTCTCACTAATCATCATATTATAAAAGCATTATCTGTCATAAACTATGTAGACTATCACTGAATGATATATGTAATGCTAAAAATGTCTAAACTCATGATATTAAGTAAAAAAAAAAAAAAATGATGCAAATAAATTCAGGGGATAGCAGAGCGGTTAAGCCAGACCAGGGAGCAAGAGTGGGAGGCAATTTGGCATCTAGTAATAATGGATCAGCCAGGGGGGTTCTCGTGAGCAAACAATGTACCCTAAGTTACCCACAACGGTTTTGAAGTAGACCAATAACTTTATCAGGAAACCTTGGTTATCATTTCTGTAACCCGCCAGTAAGTGAGATACTGATGTCTGTGTTTAGGGTTCTGATAGAAAAATTAAGGCCATTTTTTAGGAGTAAGGGTAACAAAAATGACCATAAATTAATATCAATTCATCCTTTATAGCGAAGCTATGACTCACAAAATTGATCTTGAGACATTCTTTGATATGATGTATGAATTATAAAGACTGAATCAATCTTAATCCACACCATCCCAGAGACATATATATATACATCCAAACTTTTTGTCATGCCCAGTCCCAGAGACGTACATTAACACCCTGCAGTTGCTAACTCCGTCAGCACCACATTTTTCAAGTTTCGTGGTTGACTTTTGGTAGGCATGTGGGGCAGACCTTTCTCTAGTAGCTACCAGGCGGCAGCATGCCTTGACCCCACATGACCTGCGGTGGCCTTGCATTCATCCACTCTGTTGCCAGCACTACCTAAGACAGACATATCGTGCCAAAGTCTGTCTGACAAAGTAGTTCAAGACCTATTGAATACCTTTACTGGTAGCAGTGATTCCCCCATCGACGACGATATTGTAGACAAAGACTACATGTTGCCTGAGCATATTAGCAATAGTAGTGATGAGGAGGCGCCGTCCCCAAGGAAGGTGAAATGTGTGAGGTACTGCATGGCTGGGAAGTTCCACTCACACCCCATGCACGTGCACGAGCCTTTCCTGCCTGAAGATGAAGGATCGAGTGATGATGATGAGGAGGAGGATGAAGCTGAAGGTCGTCGTCTGCCTTCGTGGTTGGGGAAGGGAAAAGAGAGAAGGAAGAGGAGCATTAGTGGGGAAGGGTGCCACTTTCCACCTCCCTATCCCCCACCCCCCCTCTCCTCCCCAACCTTCTCCATGACGAGGGTGATGATGGAGATGACAATGGAGACGGTGCTGCATCCTGGGTCTGGGAATATGGGAATGACTTCACTCCCATCATTCACCCCTTCACGGAGGAGTGGCGGTCTGGCTGCACCATACCCTGGTTGAATGCAGGCTCCTCAAAGCTGGATTTTTTCCAGACCTTTTTCAGCCTGGAGTTTGTGAGGTAGATAATTGAACAGACAAACACCTTCACAACAAGCCAGCATCAAGCCAGCCAGCTTGAAGGGACCCAGAGCAAACACAGCAAACAGTATGATTATCCTGTAACCACAGGTGAGATGTACCTGTTTTTGGGCCTACTTCTTTTGATGAGTATTGTAAAAACAAACAAACAAACAAATCCCGGCATACTAGTCAATGGACTCATTGCTCAACACACCTTTCTTTGGCAAGGTAATGGGTCATAACCGGTTTCAACAAATTATGAGCTGCCTCACTTCTATGATCCTGAGGACCCTGCTAACATACATAACACTGATAAAATGAGGAGGATACAGATGGTATTTGATCATGGCGGGAAAAGTTCTGCTCCTCATTCTATCCATTCAGAGACTTTGTCATAGATGAGTCTCATGTTGTGGAGAGGCAACATTTCCTTCAAAAATATATACCCAGCATAAGACATCACTTTGGGTTCAAGATCTTCGTGATGTGTGACTGTAAAACTGGTGATGTGGTATAGTTTTGTACACAGGCACACAGACAGACATCACAGAAGATCAGAGTACAGGACTGTCAGAGGCTGTGGTGAAAACCATTATTGAGCAGTACCTTCATCATGGTCATGTGTTGTACCTGGACAACTGGTACACTAGCCCTCTTCTCACTTGGTACCTCCACCTTCAGGAGACAGGAATCTGTGGCACCATCAAAAGAAACCACTGGCACTTGCCGAAGTTAGAAAGGAAGCTTGATAAGAAAGAGGTGGTGTTTCTCAAGGCAAACAACATCCTCGCCACCACCTGGTACCACAACTGAAATGTCTTCCTCCTGTCAACGGAACATCGCCCTCTGGTGTACCGCACAGAGTCCATGGACTACCGTAGCGAGAGGAGGAACTATGTTTGGAAACCGGAGTCAGTCATGGCATACAACATCAACATGTGCCAGGTAGATCAATCTGACTTCATGATTTCAGATGTGGATTGTGCCAGGACCACAATGAAAGTGGTACAAAAAAATCTTCTTCACCTCCTTGATATCACCATACTCAGTGCTCACTATCTCCACGGACTGACCACAGATACTTTGGAGACTTTCGAGGGGTTTGTGAGGGAACTGGTATGGGAGATAATCGGAAAGTATGCAGAGGACCGGCCCCTCCATCCCCTCCCCACATTGCCAGTGCTTCACAAACTCCCCTGCGGCTTTCTGCATGCCACTTCCCCAAACCCATCCCTCCAACACTGACCCATGCTAATCCCCAGCACAAGTGCCAAGTATGCAAGTACTTGAAAGTCAGGCCAAAAACTCAGAGGAAGGACACAAGATGTCAATGTGTTGAGTGCAATGTAGGATTGTACATACATTCATGTTTCAAAGAATACCACACCATACAGAACTACTAAGAATGCATGGACTTGCGATATATGATGCAATGTATAATTGTAAGGCCTTGTAAATATATTAGAACAGTAGTGTAAGGTGAGAAATGGTATAGCGTAAGTGGAAAAGACACACATAGTGAGTATAGTGTGCAAGAATTTGGCAATTTTGATGTGTTCTGTTAGTAAATCTACACTCATTTACCCTATATTAGTGTGTGAAAACCATTATGCTCTTGTATGGCCTACCAATTCCAACGTAATGAACCTCTTTGTACGTTCCCTGAGTGTTTTGCCCAAATCTGGTATAATTGGCCCTTTCATAGAGAACAAGGGCATGCTGCGGACCACAAGAGAGTAGGCAGCAATAGGGAGTACCCCCCAAAATGGAATTTCTTGAGCCAGATGAGCACTTTAATGGTTGTTTTACATGGTTTCTCATAAAAACTGACCTTTTTAACCAAAAAAAAACAAGGTCAAAAAGTGACCGGAATTGGGGTGATTTTTTTTTGTGCCAGAGTAGTCGGGATGCGGAGGGTTAATGAGAAAAACTAAATATATATCGTTTCAATTTGGGCTTGTTCTGCATCTGCTGATGTAATCATCTGTAGTGGCCATTACTGTGCATGCATCTGCCTTAGAAATAAAAGTTTTTTTTCTGATTTCCTTTAACATTTTACCTTATCAGAACAAAATTAATAACTCTATTGTGCATTCTTCTCTTCTCCCTGATTTCCCTGTGAAATTATACTCTCGTGTTTTTTTCTCAAAATAATGCTTTTATTATTCCAAAACAGCCTTATTAAATGATAATTAATTCATTATAATTATCTATGATTAACCCCCTCATGCACCTTAAGTTTTCAGTAAGTTTGTGGGACATGATGAGAGAGAAAGGCAGGAAGGCAGCCTGGGCTCGCACACAATGGAATACATTCCCATGGATTTTATTTGCCCCAGAAATTGGTTACATTGGTATAAATTGTATAACATCATCTTCAGTGTTTTTTATACTATAAGCTAATAAAAGACATGAAACTGATGAGTAAAGTACAGAAATGCAGTGATAATAAACTTGTGTAAGAGTGAAAATAGTTTCAAATATATTCCCAACATCCTAGCACAATATTTTGCCTGCACTGTGCAAGAACTGAGCATATGTCTAGTTGAAGAATTTCACTAGCCTTCTCGTGGTGTTTTTGGAATGTCAGTATGACCAACAGTTTTTGAGTTGATCACCTAAAATCAAATATTTGAAAGTGTTGGCCTTGAAATACACACTCTCCCCTATGATGCACCAAAGTTTGACATACTTTATTAAAACTTAATTTTTGGTCAATATTTTTGTCCAAAATTGCCAAATAACTATCTCTTCAGACCATCACTGATAATGACACAGAGTATATCATTGGTTACATTTCACCCTAACACTGTTTTGACGCATTATGCGTCATCTTGCATGAGGGAGTTCAGTCTCTTTTCTTTGATTTTCAAACTGATGTTTAATTAAATAAGAAGTCATGGCAGATATAAATCCAATGAAGCTGATGGCTGCTTCAGAGCCCATCCAATTGCAGTTGGTCAACAAGGCAAAGCACATTAGCTGCCAAACATCTACTTCAGAACATACGATAGGATCTGAAAATGGTCATAAGCGAATACATGAGGCAGCCAGGGCTGTCCTTAGGAGCTGCAGGGCCCAATTGGGAATATTTTTGGTGGGACCCCCTGGTTCACCATAATAATGGATAATTCACTGCTTGACATATTCATGGATGTAGAACTTACAATATATGCTAAAATGATAAAATCGGAGTTGCAGGAAAATAAAAAATGACCTGCATCAAAAAGTCTGGTTTTTGTAGCTCTGAGGTTCCATGTGGTCAAAGTAAACAAACTCGCGTTTTGACACAAGACCTTGCAGCCCTAGGTCCCATGCATTTCTCAGGACACGCACTCTTCAAACCATCCCACTGTCAGAACCATCACCACTCTCCCCTACACTAGCTCCCTTAGATGTGAGGCCCATTTGGGAGCAACTGGTCCATTTGGCTTAACACTAGCCCTGGAGGCAGCAGTAATTAGAGATGATGATGTAAACAAAAGACTGAAGGCAATACATAAAGGGGATTTTTTGTATCACACGAGCAACACATGATACAAGACGTCCACAGTGAAGTCCGATTTAGACAGAATAGTAGCTAGCAGGACTTCTGAGCTCTCAACAGAGAGCAGACCCCAGCGTGCTGGTCGATCAAGCATTGCCGCACTCCAGCACCCAACATATGAAAGTGAAATATACCAAAACAAATGTGTAGTATGTGGCGTTGTGAAACATAAAGGTGACTACAAAAAATATCGAATATTGTAATCAAATAGGGCAATGAAGTTTCTGGAAGCTACTGTATTCAGGCAGGATGATGTTTACACCAGAACTTCTGATCTCCAGGATAATAAAGCAATGTTTGGAGCAGATATTTAGTGCCACCAACACTGCATAAACAACTATCTTCTAAAGCATGAATGCTTAAAAGACAAAAGATGTACAAATAAAAGTCCTAGTCATAAGACAAAAGCATGGACAAATATTGCCGACATCAAAAGGGTCTTTCAAATGGCAAGGGGTATGAACTTACTTTTGTTACGGATGCTGTGAACACACATTTTGAAGTAGGCAGTGTCACTAACTGTGAAGTAAAAAATCTGCTCATCAATCATTTTTCAGATCAGATGAGTGTCTCATGGCCAAAGCAATTGAATAAGAATGAACTGTTTCAGTAAAAGTGCAACATCTGAAAGCATGGCTGAAACAGTTAGATTCACTGATCCCATTAAGCAGTATGCTAATTTAATATCAGATGGAAAACAAACTAATCCATTCTCGAAAATTCAATGGAAAGGTCTATGTGGTGAATATCCTTGGAAGGCAGGAAGAGATCAGCCATATGAGAGAGCAGACTAAAGTAAACCCTTCATTTTGGCAGGTTTATTGTTGACGGGAAAATTCAAAATATTTTACCCTTAATCTTGGCGACTAAAGTCTAAAAATTGGCGAAAAATTACCGAGCACGAACCACGAACCAGTGCTGCCAAACATAAAAATTTGAGGCTAAATGGTTATTAAAAAGACAAATTTGAAACATTTGGCTTGATGCCAGCCTGGCAACCATATTATTTAGCCCAGTCACCTGGGACTGTAACCAGGATCTGATCCCTGGCTATTTCATCTGGGAACGAGAAGAAAACAAGCAAGTGATAGAGGCAGTCGAATGTGTAATTGTGGAAGATGATACGGAAGAAGATGAACATAGCCTACCCATGGATACTGACTTTGAAGGTTTTGATGAAATAGTGGCGGAGGCAGAAGCAGCAAGGGAGGCAGTGGTAGAGGAAAGTGGAGGAGAAGCCCGCGAGAGGGGCCAGGGAGTCCTACGTTAACCTAATTTTGTCAGCCTTGCATACTAGTTTAGTCTATCAGTGCACCTCAGTTTCTGTTTCTGGGTTACTTTTCAACAGTTATGTTAATACAGCAATTACTTTTACCTCACAGCAACAGAATAAAAGTGGAATAAGAGAAAAATCTAACTTTTTCTTGACCCCTAGGAACCAATTAAAATTTTCTCCATTTAATTAAGTCCTTTGTTTTGGCGAAATTGAGTTTGGTGAGGTTATATTGGCACCACTTAGTCGCCAAAACAGAGGGTTTACTGTAAAGTTAAAACACTATAGAAGTTATATAAAATCATAACATGGAGGTGGTCAGGCCATATAGCAAGAATAGAATATAGCCATTGGAGAGAAAGACTGAGTGGCTGGACTCAATGAGATTGCAGTTAGAGGAGAACAAGAGCAGAATTGCTCAGGGACCTGTGGTGAGGCTTTTCTTTCAAACAGTGTGCTGTAAAAAGTAACTAACCTTAACAGAGAGATCCATTACCCAGATGCTGGCACAGCAAATTTGGATTGTCCATGTCAAATACAGCAAATTTGAATTCTCTGTGTCAATTAACCCTATATGGGACCACTTTTATGTCTCAGTGGGCTTAAAGGAAGAAATTTATTAAAGTTGCTGCTAGATGGCATCACAACAGGTGCCAGGTGACAGCAAGTTTCTATTCTCCATTTCAAATAACTTTATATGGGACCACTTTTATGTCTCATTAGGCTTAAATTAAGCACTCTTACTAAAGTTGTTGCTAGATGATGCCACTTTAGGTGTCAGTTCATGGCAAATTTGGGTTTTCCATGCCAAATTACGATATATGGTACCACTTTTGTCTCCAAAGGCCTCATTTTAAAAATCCGCCAGAAGCCGGATATAACTCATCAGTGTTATGGCCAGTTAAGGGGTATCATGTGTCCTGCCGGCCGTGAGGTATTATATATGACGGTCAGATATTATTGATAAGGTGCGATGGAGGACAGAGAGGGTGGAGGGTATCATGTGTCCTACTGGCCAGGGGTTATACGGGATCTATGACGTTAATATTCTTATGGGGCGATAGAGGACAGGGAGGGTGGAAGGTATCAAGTGTCCTTCCCACCTGGGGGTATATGTATGGGGTATGTGTATGATGGTCTTACTGTTATGGTGCGATAGAGGGCAGGCGGTTGTGGCGTAAAGATTACCCACCACAACTGTATGTTAAAGCAAACATTCACACCGTCTAGAGCATGGATTTGTTGCCTCGCCATTGTAGGTACCATTTGCTTAAAAAAGTCGAGCAAGTTTAACATTTTGTACCAAATAAGAAGCAATTTAACATAAATAATAAAATGCTTAAACTATCACTGTCTGTTACGCAAAGAGTTAAGCTGGGAGTAGTGCCGTAATAGGTAAATACAAGTGCATTCTCTGGTTACTGTCACACAGCTGCTTGCCCTCTCCCCCCCACGCACCTAGAGGCTTCAGCGTCACAGGATCGCACAAATGGCCACAGCATCACCTCAGAGAGCAACATTTTGCTCTCTCTCTCTCTCTCTCTCTCTCTCTCTCTCTCTCACATACACACACACACACACACACACACACACACACACACCTGAACATGCAAAACTCAATACACCATGCCACCAACATTACAGTACCGAACCTGTCCCAGAAGCATGGAGTAAACACCCTCTAAGAGGACATCAGACTAGAACAAACTTGGTATGACAGCTGTTGGCCCCACTAGTGGCAGCGTCTGCAAAATTTCATGAAAAACGTTAGTCAGGGTTCGAAGTTTTGCTACATAAATATATACATAGATACATGAGCTACATACATACATATACTGTATACATACATACATTCAGTACATATATACATACAAACATTCAGTACATATATACATACATACATTCAGTACATATATACATTCATTCACATATACTGTACATACGTTCATACCTATCTAACTATCAATGTATCTGTATCTATATATTTTTCTACCCGTCTATCTGTATCTGTATCTCTTCCAATCTATTTGTGTCTATCTATATCTATCCATATCAGTGTTGCCAGATCTACCGAAAAATCGTGAGATCTACTGAATTTCTAATGGATCTCAAGAAATACCGAATTATTGCTCTAATCTACTGAATTTTGAAAGGTTCTCCAGAAAATCTACAGAAATTATGCTTCCCGGCAGTTGAAAATCCATAAGAGCTAAATATGAGAGAGAGAGAGAGAGAGAGAGAGAGAGAGAGAGAGAGAGAGAGAGAGAGAGGGGGTGAGGGAGGGAGGGAGGGAGGCCCTGGGGAGGGGTGAGGGAGGACTGGATGGCCAGTGTTGTGACGTTTTCTGTACGTGTGCCACTGCCGACTGCCACCCGTTCGTATTAAACACGTTGGTGTGTACAGGAAGGTGACGAGACTGAACGCTCGGGGATGAGTTGCAGATAATGAGGAACACACATCCACGAGACCTAATATAATGGCCTAAAGGCTCAAAATATATTGTTGATTTATTTGGATGTTAAGTTTGTAAGATTAATTAGTAACTCTGCCAGTATCGAATCCAGCGCTTTTCTATTGCTTTTTATTTGTAAATATAGTGCCATGACATAATATTTGGCAGCCCTGCTTTTCCTAATCAGTCAGAAATTCGGCACTGCAGTTGGCACTGCCTTAATTTCATTAAACTGATTCCAGAAATATATATGATTAGTACCAATATAGTGCATATATATACTGGTGTGTGTCTACCGAATTTTTACGTATATCTACCGAATTTTTTGGCAATTTTCTCCTGAAATTTCCTCTGCACCATCTGGCAACACTGATCCATATACCCGTACACACACACACACAAACTCAACTTCAGTAGTATACTTGCTGTTCAGTATATATTCATTACAGTGGCCAGCTTTGTTTCGTTCGTGTCCGTGAACTCGATTAACATACTGGAGCCGAGGTTGTTTTGTTGGTTCAGATGGGCAAATGACTCTCAGCTTCAAAATGCAGAAGAGACTGACTGAAGACGTGACTGTCCTTCATTCGAAAGAGTGGGTTTATATTATCATGGGAATTATGATTTGGTGTAAATGACAAAACAGGCAAAAATGTTTTACTACATCACTCCATACCCTGACGACATGGTGTAGGTGATTAAGCAGGAAATGGCTTACTGCTACATCAACTCTATACAGCTGTGTTGCAGTCGACCGGTGAACAAGAGCTCTACTTATTTGACCACCGTGACGTCAGTGATAGGTGCAATCTTACAGATGATGGCTGCAAGCATTGTTTAAAAAAATTGCAAAAATTCATTTTATATATAGTAACCTAAACCTGGTATTGCTAGAGAGGTAACCTCTGCATTCTTGTTAGGTATACTAGAATACCTCACGACATTAGAAAGGATTGACCACGCAAATACATCAAAAATGAGCGGAAATACTCAATGGTAACTTCACTGCACACTATGTATTGCATGTCGGGTGTTAAGGCAAAACAGTATTAGGTTACAGCCAGATGCGTAAAATTTGCATGGAAATATCTAGACTCCCTTATAATAGCATATGAGTGTGCGAATAGCCGTTTGTTGGATGTTAAGAGGATAGTACCGCACCAGTTGCCTCACATTATCAGTGTCTGGTCGAGTATTGTGGCAGTGTACCGACTGTAGCCACCTCGGTAAAACTTACTCGTATATAAAATTCAATAAAAGTGACGAAGAAAACATTGTGTCTGAGGTAAGAGGACAGTCACTTATATAATCGTGTTTGGTTTGGTGTTGTTGCAATGTTGCGAGTGGCGGAGGTAAGAGAACAGTACTGCAGCAGCCGCCCACGTAATCGTGTTTGCTTGGGTGTTGTGGTAATGTAGCGAGTCGTTGAGAAGGACTGCGGTCTGGTGGTGGCGCATCCTGTAAATTGGTAAGTGACCCACTAAAATGGCAGCACTTCTTGCTGTACAGTATATTCTTATTTAGCTTGCCTCATCCAACACCGGGTGTGTATTCAGTGCGTGCTTTAGTTTTCTTTGTATATTTTCTCCTCTTTCTCTACTTTCTTTTTCTTCGAGAGAGATTCTTTACATTCTTTGGCCACGCCGGTGGCATTCATCTTCTGCAATCATTTTCACAGTGTGATAACCTCGACCTGCCCCTCCACCCACAATCGCCGAGTCTGCCCCAAATAGTCTCATTCATCTGATCCACATTTTCACTGACCCTCCTCCTCCTGCAAACTCATATACAAGCTTCGAATTTCTTCGAGAAGTCTGCTTACCATCCACTCCACCCTGCATACAATGCCTTTTTCACCCCGCATTACTATAGAAGCCTGCAGTGATGGACATAAATGAATGCGTAAACATGATTTTGTCCTGTATTTTCCTATATTTGCTGGATATGATCAGAGTGGACGAAAATTAGCTGAAAATGCTTCACCTGACGTATAATGGAAATAATGATCTTTGTGGCACCAGTAACAGATGCTACAAATCTGACTGGCATCCCTCTTCGCCCATTTGGTTTAGAATGAACGAGATTTCCCTCAAAAAGGCAGTAAGTCAAACCTTCCTGGGCAATGGCTAATATATTCAAGCTAAGGAGGCCAAATGGTATATATGTTAATGCACATCAGCCTCTTCATCATGTTGTCCGGCCCTGTATACAGCCTCAGCTACAGCGTCAAATATGTGCAAATGGCTCATGAGATACAGTCAGCCAGACTGTTCCTGTGCTAATACCTTTGATCAGTATCACGATATCCTCAATCAAAATCATAATATTGACAATTTTATATATTTCTTTGATGAAGGTATTCATATCGAATTGCGAACACTGTCTATTGTCAGATGCCTTAAATCCGTAAAGAATGGCCAAAACAACTCACTTTGTCATGTGGCATTTGGTGTGCCCTCCCCCCATATATCATACTCCTCCCTCATAAATCTCCACTCCATCCCTTCATCTGCTCCAACTCCCCTCCTCCGTCTCATTCACATATATTTTTCTAGTCAGTCTTTCATTCTCTATCCTCTCTACATGCCAACCATCTCATTGTATCTTTCCTAACACTTTCAGTCACATCCACATCAACACCACAATGCTCCTATACTTTTATTTTTCTGTCTCTCTCTCCATGCAACATCATATGCTTCTTTTAAATAACTCATTTACTCTGCTCCCACTCTTGACTTCTGTACTTCCAACAGGGTCAAAGTTTCGTTTTCATTCGTTAGAGTGCGAATCACAACTCTGTCATGCTGCAACTTTTATCTTCAGTGCTCACTTCCCTGTACCTTATCACTGCATTCAGAGAACCAGCAACCTTCCTACCTTGCTGTACTCTTTCGAGCACTTCTCTAAATTCCATGCACACTAATCACACTACCTAATTATATGAATGCACAAACATTCTTCTTTTCCTGACCATCCAGTCTCACTGTGCATACGGTGACTATAACACCAATTGAATAGGGAGTACTCCCAAGGTGGATGGAAAGTTGGTGACAGGATGAGCTGGAGCTTCCACTATCAGCTCTCAGGACTTGCTGCTGAGCGTCGCTTTTTGGTGATAATTTTTCAGTGTTTTAGTAACTAAGAGAGTAGACCAGCATACTCTCTTAAGTATTTTCTTCTAAACGTCAACACGAAACTATATGCAGATTTTACAACACACTTCCTGTTTCAAAATTAAATCAAAACAGCATCGCAACTCCAGTCTACGGAGTCCCCAGGGCGGGAGGGGTATAAAAGCTTCCACCATCAGCCCCTTGCCTGTTGACAACCAAGTGACATTTGTGAATCCACTGTCTGGCTCACTTTTTATTCATTTCCGCCATATACGTCGTATTTGTCTCTAATTATTTCTCTGCTGAACACCACCTCTGTTCCTCTAAACCTCGTCTTCTCTTCCTCTCTGAGACCCAGCTGTCTGAGGCAAGTGATAGGAAACCCTTCTCTGTATCCTCCTGTTTTCTCAAGACTCACTTCAAAGCCAAAAGTGGCTGTTGTGTATATGTACGCAACAATAAATCTTTTACTCCCGTTCCGGAACTTGAATCTTCTGAATTGTCTGCTCTCTGGATTTGGCTATCCAGCCATTTTCTAAATAAATACATTTGTGTTGTGCACTTATCTAGTAATTCTACTGATTATGAAAACTTCTTTGGCTACTTTACCTCTAAGATGGAACACTTCCTATCAACTTTTCTTTTCTCTTAAATTTCTATTATAGGTGATTTCAACTGTCAAGACTCTTAAATATCATAAATAATGGCTAGTAGCGTAGATGTAATCTAGAAGGTTAAACCAAAGTCATGGCTAGGGCCTACAGGAACATCGTTTGCAAATTCCCACTGAGGAATGCTACATTCAGCACCCCATGACGCTTGGCCGGAAAGCCACCATACATACACACATACATACACACAGGCTTCTAGAACATTTTGACGACAGTGTAGCCCACGTGATGGAAGTTCTTATATGCGGAAAGAAAGAGGAGGAGAAGTCAGAAGGAGGGGGCGAGAGTTGGTAGAGAGAGGGAAAGAGAAGAGGGGTCTAGCGAGACAGTCTGGGAGGTAACAGCGGGACTCTGCTCTATACTTCACTCATGTGTGGGAGACATTAGATAATCTTTTCAAGACAGTAAAATTATAAATAGTCCCATACTCATCTTTACCTCTCCTGTCATTGCATGATAAAGGGAACTAAGATTATCTACATACAAACCTACTCACGGATAACTACCTCTCGTCCACGAGTACAATATATGCATAATTGATCCACAAAACCCACTACAGGATGCTATGAAGCTACTACAAAATATGGTGGCAGCAAAATTACAAACCTCGTCTGCGAACCTACAGTGAACATATACAAAAGCAGGCGAGACGGTAACCAAGTTCAGCGTCAGTTCTACAGTTGATTCTACATTATCAAGAAACTACAATTCTACAATGAAATAACCACAATCAAGTATACAGTAAGAAGAACGAATTACGAGTGAGGAAAAACAAGCTCTACGATTAACTATAAGTAACAACTCTGCATCTGTGTAATCTTCTACACGCACCTACAAGTAGCAGCAATTTTCATCCCACAATGAGTGAATCACAAGAAGAAAGGACCGAGAATATATCGAGAAGGAAAAATAAAACAAACAAATGAAGGGCAATAACACAGCAACAACCACCAAAATCACGACCCCTCTCTCCAACCGCCCTCTACGTCCACCAACATCACCACGCTGACGCAGGAGTGAAGAGGTCAAGACGACGGCAGCAGATACCAGAACCCTCATTCACCACTCATCTTACTTATCCTTCTTCACTCAAGCTACTCATCACTACTCATTTACTCACCACAGCCACCAGAGTGTGGGAAGTCGACGTTGCTGTCCCCGTTTGCTGAGACAACACCACATGTCAATCAACCCGTGAAGGACAGCACCATCACCACCTGCACCATCACTAACACCATTCCCACCATGGTAAAAATTAGTGAGTTACATAGTCATTTCATTTATACAATACACAGTGGTAGACAAAAATTCTGCACAAACATATAAAACATGCTGTGTAGTTACAACATACGTACACGTACCTATTTCAGTTATCTGTATAATTCAGTCACTAAATAACTGCAACCAACAAAACTATTATACACTCTATTTATTCATTCATTTATTATAGCATTCATTTACTACCAACGAGTGTTACCATTTATACCTACATAAAATATGTGTTCCATACATACAACTAGGCATTATTATACTGTGTATATATATATATATATATATATATATATATATATATATATATAGAGAGAGAGAGAGAGAGAGAGAGAGAGAGAGAGAGAGAGAGAGTGGTAGGTGGGGGCGCCCATCATCCACCCACTTAGTGTAGTGGTACCCTGTTTTTAGGGTAGCTCTACATCGAGTGGCAAGCCACCTTATAACCAATCGACACGTGTTCCCTATGTGACAGCAAGTGGGTTGGCGGAGGGTTTGTGCCCCTCCCCGGAAAAAAAAACTAACTAAAAATACGAACAAGAGGCCTTGGATCAGGACTGACCAGAAGATGACGACTATGGACTGAACAAAGGACATGATATGGATGGTAGCTTGGAATGTAAGGGGTGAAATTGATGAGGTGAAAGAGAGAGAGTGTGTCCAGGTGCCTGAGGGTGCGAAAGTAGATGTATGCAGATTAATTGAAACTAAAGGGTGAAGTGAGAGTGTGAGAGAATAGGAGTATGGATGGGGTATATGCGCGGGAGTAGGTGAGAATGAGAGGGCAAAAGAAGGAGTGTGTATTGTTGTGAGAACAGATGGAAGGAGAATATAAGAGAGTATGGATCAGTTGGCTCAAGGATTGTGTGGGTAAGACTGAAAGTTGGGCTACAAACGTGGGCGATGTGTGTGTGTATGCACCAACACAAGATCGTGCAATCAGAGTGAGAGAAGAGTTCTGGACAAATGTGGAAGTGTGCATGGAAAAGTTTGAAACGAATGAGAGTGTTTTTGACTAGTGATATGAATGGTAAAGTAGGGAATGTGAAGGTGGATGGAGTAGTTGATGAGTGAGGTGTGCCTGCTGAAATAGATGAGAATGGCAGTGCTTTAGTGGACATTTGTGCCGGGAGGAGGATGGTGATAGCCAATACCCTCTTCAGGCACAAAATTAATGATCCACAGGTATACATGGAGGGTGATGAGAAGGGTGGGTGGTGAACTGAATGAAAGGAAGGCAATGACTCATTATGTGTGTGTGGATGAAATGATGCGAAGTTGTATAATGGATGCAAGAGCATATAAAGGTTCGGGGAGTGGACCACCAACAAGTGGTGGTCAGAATTAAGGTCCAAGCAAAATGGAGAAATAGAAGAAGGGAAGGACGGGAGGAAGGAGTATATGCAAGGAGAGTGGAAAGGTTAAAGAGAATGAGAAATAGGCACAATAGAGAGAAATGGAGGAACGATCGGGTAAATATAAATTGGAGCAGATGGGGGACGTGGAAGGTGTGTGCAAGATATTCACAGAAGAAATATGTGCAACATGTGGGGTGGTGTGTGGGGTGAAGAGAAGACGAAAGGGGGTGCATGGAACAGCATGGTGGAATGAAGAGTTGAGACATGCTGTGGCACAAAGGGAAAAAGTATATAATGAATGGATGAGAAACAGGGGCGTGGAAGAAGTTGAGAGACTGAAGAGAGAGTAATATGTAAAGGAAGAGAGGTGAAAAGATTAGTAAAAGAGAGTAAGAAGAGAGTGGATTAGGAATTTGCAAGGAATTTGAGTGTCAAGTGGAGGGAATGTAAGAAAATGTTCTGGAAAGAAGTAAAGAGAGACAGACAGGGTAGAAATGAAATTAGTAGGGGAGTGAAAGATAAAAATGGTAGATTACTAGTTGAGAAGGGAGAAAAAGTGAGCAGATGGAGAGAACACTTAAAGGAATTGTTGAACGTAGAGAATGAAAGTAATGCAAGTGTAAGTGGCTGGGGAATGGCTGGGAGAAGGAAGGATGTGTGAAGACAGGAAGAAAACAGTAGGATGGAAGTTGTGAAAGGAATGAAGAAAGTTAAAATGGGGAAAGCCCTAGGAATTAATGGAGTGTGTGGTGAAATGCTGAAACATGGGGGAAAGATACTAGTAGAATGGATGTGGAAGATGTGCAGATTGGCCTGGGAGCAAGGTAGAGTGCCGGAGGGTTGGAAGTCAGGTATATTCCCCTGTACAAAGGAAAAGGGCAAAAAGGAGTGTGTGGTAATCATAGAGGCATTTGTCTTCTTAATGTAATCGGAAAAATATATGGTAGGATACTGAGTTAGGGAAATAACAGACGAATTAGTTGGAAAAGAACAGGGAGGTTTTAGGAAGGGTAGAGGTTGTGTAGATCAGATATTCATTCTTAGACCTTTAGTAGAAAAGTTTCTAGAGAAGGGAAAGAAGTTGTATGCGGCCTTCATGGATTTGGAGAAAGCATTGACAGGGTGGAGAGACAAGGATTGTGGAAAGTATTAAGAATATATTGAGTAGATGGGAAGTTCTTGAAGGCTGTGAAGAGTATGTATGAGGGTGCTAGGGCTGCAGTGCGTGTGGATAGTGAATTGAGTGAATTATTCTATTTGAAGCTTGGATTGAAACAAGGATGTGTCATGTCTCCACGGATGTTCAGTATGTATATGGATGGGGTTATAAAAGAGATACACGGTAGGGCAGTGCATGTTGAAACTGCCCTAATGAGAGAGGGCAGTGTTTGGAAACTCCCTATACTGTTGTTTGCAGATGATACTGTGTTGTTAAGTGAAGACAAAGGGGAGTTGCAAGGCTTGGTGGATGAGTTTAGGAGAGTGTGTAAGAAGTGGAATCTATAGGTGAATGTAGCGAAGAGTAAACGTAAGGTCTTCGAGAGAAGTGAAGTCACTGAACGTACAGTGAGGCTGGATGAGAAGGAAATGGAAAAATGTGAGTGCATTTAAGTACTTGGGTAGTGTGATGAGTAAGGACGGAAGTTTAGAGGGTGAAGTGCTTGAACGGGTGCAACAGGGATGAAAGGTTGCTGGTTCCTAGAAAGCAGTGACAAGAAACAGGGAAGTGAGCATGGATGTGAAAAAGCTACTACATGACAGTATTGTGATACCAACTCTAACGCATGGAAGTGAAGCTTGGACCTTCTTGGAGGGACACAGGTCAAGAGGGAGAGCAGTGGAAATGAGTTATTTGAGAGAAGCCTGTAGAGTTACATGGAGAGACAGACTGATAAATGAGGAAGTGAAGGAGCATTGTGGTGTGGATGTGGATGTGACAGGAAACATTAGGAGAAACATATTGAGGTGGTTTGGACATGTGGAGAGGATGGAGAGTGAGAGACTGACGAGGAAAGTGTATGTGAGTGAGGTGGAGGGGGGGAGAGGGAGGGAGAGGCCAAGGATGAGATGGAGGGATGGAGTGGAAAGGTATATGAGAGAGGGGTGTGTGAGCTGGGAGAGGGATAATGAAATGGCGGAGGACAGAGCGACATGGAGGCGATTTGTTTGTGGTCACCCGTAACGGGAATAAGGCTTCTCACAATAGATGAATAGACAGATAGACATGAATTGCCCACACCCTGTCCTTTCACAGGTAAAGTCGATTACAGATTCTACCGTTAATCAACAACCACAAGTAGAGAGCAATGAGGATAATTTAGTCCCAGTATCTCATGACACCCCCTCTAACAATGACTCAGTGGTTGACTCATTTACGTCTCATTTAGGTACCTCAAATAATCTGAACAACATTTTGCAACACACATAGATAAAACAAACAGTGACAGAATGGTGCACAATTTTGCTGCACATCAAAATCATTAAAGTCCCTGTTCGTGTTGTAGGTGTGGAAGAAAAGTGTGAATGCATTAACCGTACTTGAGACAAGTTGTGTGAATGGCTTAACATAAGTGTCGGCATTGTGTTCCATGTTGGAGGAATATTTGTGTTATCTTTGCTTATTTAAAGTTACAAATGCTCAACTAAAGATTAAAAGTGGTACAAAGATTGACCATTTCCCTGTTTACCCATCAGCCATGAAGGTGTGACAGGACATACTGTTAAGGATGATGATGAGGATGATATACACGGTGTATATACAACTGAAAACTCTACGAATTCTGCTACAGCTCGTTCAGCTGATCTCACCTTTCGGGTAAATCCGGATGACTTCCCTCAGTATATAGAACAATTAATCTTTTGCAGATAATGTGGGCTTGCCTGGTGAGCCTGTGGGTAAGGACGTTGTGATCAAGCATACTACTGAACTGATTCTCGGTACTCAACCATTTTGTATCCCTGCATATAGATTACCCCATAGCTTACGAAAAGAAACTGACAAGATAGTACAGGATATGTTACATCAGGGCACCACTGAACACTCCATCAGTCCATGGAATAATCCACTTTTCCTAGTACCTAAAGAAAGATGAATTTAGACCGATAGTTGACCATCGTAAATTAAACTGTCACTGTACCCAATCGATTCACATTGCCAGTCGTCTTAAGAGACTTACTGGAATCTAATGGCGGGAATAAAGTTGTTTTCACATCCCTTGACTTAGTGGCTCCTGGTAATTTGAAATGGAAGAATCGTCTCACCCTATAACTGCATTCAATATCCCTTATGGCCACTGTCTCTTCAAATGGATTTCCTTTGGCCTTAGAAATGTTCCATCAGTATTCATGAAACTTATCAATTCTGTATTAAGTGGTAACACATTCTCTTTTTGCTTAACTAGATGATATCAATGTAGTGAGTAAATCAATCCTTGATCATTTTGCTAAATATCAGCAAGTTTTTGATTGCCTCTACATGGCAGGTCTAAAGATTAAGCTCAGTAAATGCAACGTTCTGCATAAGGGAATTAAGCTTCTTGGAGATGTGGTTGATGCCTAAGGAATTCATGCCTTAGAGGAGAAAGTCAAGGGAATCTCTGACTTCCTAGAACCCACCAGTACACATGATGTAAGGAGTTTTCTTGGACTGAGTGGCTACTATAGGCGATTTATTCAAGGTTATGCACAGATCGCTGCTCGTTTCTTCTTCTTCTTTTTTTTTTTTATGTGTCCGACTTTGCGCAAAGGCTTCAGGGCCTATCCCAAGGCCCAGTAGTCCTCGTACGTACCTTCACATGTCACCACTTCGGCGCTAACACCCACCGTCCATATTGAATACATGCTAAGGTTGTCTTATACAGGACTGGTGTACTGGTATTAAATTTCTTTAAAAAATTAACCTCTTGTTTGGACTAATGACAGGTCTCATGCCTTTGAAGCACTGAAGACAGCATTTATTAATGCCTCAGTCCTGGCGTTCCCTGGTTATAAGAAGCTTTTTCTTCATTGTACAGACGCGTCTGGGGTATGCCTGGGCACGGCATTTATGCAAATTAATCATGCAAAGACGAAAAGTGGAATAGTGGATGCTGTTCATGCCCTCAGTGCTACTGAATGTAACTACAGTATACTGATTGCGAGGCTTTAGCAGTTGTTTGGTCTCTCAAACATTTCAGAGACACAATCTACCGATATCCAATATATATCCAAACATATAATCTCGTTGAGATTTATTATCTCCGCCAAAGAAGTTGAAGGGGATTTTGTATTCACTCATGTTTGTATGTCTGTCAATTTGTCCAGACGAAGTCTAAAAAATTTCCTAATGAATTTCAGTGAAATTTTGTAGAACGGTACGCCATGCGCCATGAAAGAATTGATTAAATTTAGGGATGGATCATGATCCGGATCCTGCAATGGCATTGGCGGAGGCATGCGCTCTCTGAGTGCTTTCTATTTCAAGGAAGAAATCTTATCAGACGTCTAGCATGATGGTCAATTATTATCCAAGACTTCAACCCAACCCTTCAGTATGTGCAGGGTAAGTCAAATGTAGTTGCAGGTGCTCATTCATGTCATGTAACCACAGCAGTCTCACCGTATCAGCCTATGAAGTTCCTTACACCACTCTAATCTCTGATGTTGTTTATATCTGTCGGTGCACAGACCCTCTGTGCTCTGAGGCTATTTATTTCCTAGAGACAGGAGATGCTTCAACCTTACCTACTTTGCAAGTGTCATTAGATGATCTCCTGTTAGACAGTGATATTTTGTATAGGAAGACTTCTCTTACCGGTAGGGACATACTTAACAGAGAGGTATGCCAACTTGTTCCCACCGATTTATTACCTGCAGTACTCCACCTCATCCATAACACACCTCAAGCATCCCATCCAGGAAAACATCGGTGTTTGAGAGAAACAATCTATCTATCTATCTATCTATTGCCAGACGCCATAATCCCGTACGGGGTGGCCATTTGACTCTGAGTTATTTGTTTTACAGGGAGGGGCACTAACCCTCCACCAACCCACTTGACACGTAGGGAGCACGTATGGTTTGGTTATATGGTTACCATCCAGTGTTGCACGGCTGGATTAAGCATGTGGGAGGCCCGGGGCCCGCTTGGAAGGGAAACAAGCCTTTCATATTATTGACCTACTATGTGTAAGGAAGTCAATGTTACTGTGATTCCTGTGTTGCCTGTAATCGTAATAAAGGGTCAACCAGATTATCTGCTCCACTCTTGGAATATCCAGTTCCATCACGTCCATGAGGAGCTGTTTCTGTTGACCTCCTTAAGTTGCCTCTTATGCAGTCTAGTGGAAAGTATTTAACTGCGGGAGATTATTTTTTCCCATGTTACTGTGTTCTCATAGCTTTCCCAAGACAACACTGCTGAGAGTTTTTAACATCTTTTCATTGATCATGTCATTCGTTACTGTGTTCTCATAGCTTTCCCAAGACAACACTGCTGAGAGTTTTTAACATCTTTTCATTGATCATGTCATTCGTTACTGTGTTCTCATAGCTTTCCCAAGACAACACTGCTGAGAGTTTTTAACATCTTTTCATTGATCATGTCATTCGTTACTGTGTTCTCATAGCTTTCCCAAGACAACACTGCTGAGAGTTTTTAACATCTTTTCATTGATCATGTCATTCGTTACTGTGTTCTCATAGCTTTCCCAAGACAACACTGCTGAGAGTTTTTAACATCTTTTCATTGATCATGTCATTCGTCCATTCATGACACCATCCACTGTTATCATGGGTAATGGGTTAGAGTTTAACAAGAGTCTTCTTGTTGAGATATGTAAGCAGTATAACATCAATAAATGTAATGTCATACCCAACCATCCGGCTTCTAAAGGCCTTCTCGAAACGCAAAATCGAAAGGTACTGAAGTGTTTGAGGTGCTTTAGTTCTCAAAGCACCTGTTGTGATGTTCAAAGCACCTGTTGTGATGAGAGAATACCCCAAGTGGCAGTCTCAATCAATAGTTTCATCAATAAATCCAGTGGGGATACTCTATTCTTTGTCTTAAATGGATTTGATAAATATTTGCTCTACTCACTGCTGTTATCGAAGCCTAGTCCAATCTATAATGTAAATGATTAAGTGAAAGATGAAATGACAGACTTCCATAAAATACATCAGTTTATAAAGGCTAATCTGGTCTTATTTGAAGAGAATATGATACATCACCAGCATAAGTCTGCATCACCTATCAACATTAACATCGGGGGATTAGTATTTGTATGGTCATATATACATAGTTCTAAATTAGATGGTAAATTACAGGTCCACACAGCGTAGTATCTCGTACCGGTAACAAATTTGAGATTAAGGACTTGTCATCTCAGAGTAAGTGGGTTCATGTAGATGATTCTGAGGGAACTCCGAGGCACTTCGAATAGGAAGAATATCAAGAAAATGAATTATCTTCTTTTTATCCTTCCTGCTCCTCTTCTCACCCTCCTGCTCGTCCATTGGAGTGAAGAGCAAAACATTGGATCAATGTCCTTGTGAAGCCACCCTGTTCATCACTCATTAGGGCTTCTCTCTTACTTTCTCTATAATAATTCTTCCATATACCTTCCCTACCACACTCAATAAACTTATGCCCCGATACTTCTTGCACTCACGTCGCTCACCTTTATTTTTGTACAGGGGTACAATCACAGCCTTCTTCTACTCTGCAGGCACAGTTTCACTCATCCATGTCTTCTTACATATCTCCAACAAGCACTTCATTCCACTCTCCAATACACTTAAGGATCGCTGCATACACCTCATCAACCCCAGCTGCTTTCCCATTTTTCAGCCGCTTCACAGCACTCTTCACCTGTGTGAGTGTCACGTCTCCTGGTACTGCATTCCTTCTCTGCACATCCCCAAAACCAATCATGTTTACAGCCACTCTGCTCTCTCTGTTCCCATTCATCAGACTTTCAAAATATTCATTCCATCTGGTCCTTACTTCATCTCCATGGGTTAATAATCTACCACCTACATCCTCCACACCATCACATTTCTTTCCGCTTTCACTTCTACATTTCCGTACCTCTTTCCAGAATAACTTTCTATTTTCAGAGTAGTTCACATTCATTTTTAATCTTAGATCCCCATTTACCTCCTTCTTTTTCCTCTTCACTAGTCTCTTTACGTGGTTCTTGCTCTCAACAATTCAGTTCTTATTTCAACAGAACCCCCTGTTCTGTAACCACTTTAGCCACTTCTTCCTCTTTTCCTCCACCGCCCTCTTTACCTCCTCACCCCACCATGTCGTACATTTCTTCTTTGTTGTTACTCTTGCCACACCACACACCGCTTTAGCAATCCTAACTAAGCAATCCCTATATGCATTCCACAGGCTGTCCAGATCCATTTCAATCCAATTCAGTAATTCTAACTCCTCCCCTACTTTGATCCTGGAATCATCTGCCATTTCTTTGATCCTCAGCTTCTCAACTTTCACTCTTTCTCCCTGACAGCTTCTCTCTCTCGTGATCCACCTCACTCCTCTCAGCTTGATCTTGCATACCACAATCATATGACCTGACAGACCTTCACATCGTCCTTTCACGGCCCTCGTATCAGCAACCATTCCCATCATCGACCTTTCTACGAGCACGTAATCAATCAGGCTTCTTTCAACCTGATCCTCGTTCCCTCTGTTGAAGACAATCTAATTAGAAAAACGACACAGATAACGTAAGTGAATGATAAGAAAATTATATTACAATATATTATAATAATAATAAGAGTATACTAGTTAACAGAGAGAATACAGTATCTACATTAATGTACATACTTAAGAGAACGATACAATACTGATATAATTATGTTAGAGATGAATTTAAAAATTTCATAATAGTTGGTTATACAGGAATCCCAATGGCATGCCGAAAGAGAAAGGTTTCGTAATAACTAAATAATGTTCACATAGTTAGTTGGGTGTCCACAAGTCTTCACACAAATCAAGACTTTATAGTACAGGTAGAGAGAGTACTGTAGCTTGCCCATATCATAGTCCCACTCAAATTTCTCCAGTTTCAGCGTCAGGTTGCGGTTTCTTCCAATCATGTTCACATGTAACAAGTTTCACTGTTTTCATATTGAACAAGTTTCACTTTTTCCCTTGTTTAATGCAGTAAGCTAATTTCATGGAGCCATTTATTTCCGTATGTTTAAAACAACAATGAAAATAAAAACCACCATGAAGAAAAAAAAATCTACTATGGTGAATGCAAAAAGAGAATATTCAAACAAAATGAGGGTTCAAAAAAAAGGATGAAGAAAGTGAGTAATGTGGACTATACCATTCTTACAAGGGACAGCTGTGATGAAGAAGATACTAAAGGAAAACACAGGACAAAGACGAAAGATTTGAACAGCGGACGGACACAATTGTAACAGATCAAAGGTGACATATGGTCGTGAAACAGAAAAAGAATTCAGAGCACACAAATGCGGTATAAAGAGTCAATGAAAGATAGGGGGGAAGGAATTATTTGAGAGAGATCAAGATGGCTGCAGAACGAAAAAGAATATGATAGTTGGAAAGAAGAGTGGCCTCTAGTACAGGATAGTACAATTCTAGACTTAAGAGAAAATATATAATTAAGAAAAAATAGAAGTAAGATTAAAGTTAGTGCGAGCCCATTGTAAAATTAAGCGAAGATTTGATATTGGTGCAACAAGACAACAGATAAATTCTCTACTTGCAGCATAAATTATTGGAAGGTGATATTCAATATTTCTGTAAAAACATTAATTTTATCATTTCACCAAGACATTTAAAACTTGTACAGCTTCATACCTACGAGTATTTGATTTATATGTGTAACAATACCACCTAGTAGCAGATATGTAACAGTGTATGTAACAATATTACCTAGTCACAGAGATATAACACTATGTAACAATACTGTATTACCCAGAGATGAACCAAGGACAGCTAGTCCCTGGAAGGCTGCCTACACTCTTCATAACATTTGACTCACAAAAGGAATCCGGATTAATATTCCAATGAGTTTAGTGGTCCTGACAAGTGGTGGAACAGACATAAACGAGCGGGGCGAGCCGCTGAGCGAAGCTTTTGACTGTACTCATTAAGAGGTAGAGTAGAAGGTACCGAAGAGGTAACAAGGGCAGAAGGAGGACGATCAGGAGGGTGAGAAGAGGAGGAGGAAGAATAAAAAGAAGATAATTCATTTTCTTGATATTCTTCCTATTCGAAGTGTCTCGGAGTTCCCTCAGAATCATCTACATGAACCCACTTACTCTGAGATGACAAGTCCTTAATCTCAAATTTGTTACCGGTACGAGATACTACGCTGTGTGGACCTGTAATTTACCATCTAATTTAGAACTATGTATATATGACCATACAAATACTAATCCCCCGATGTTAATGTTGATAGGTGATGCAGACTTATGCTGGTGATGTATCATATTCTCTTCAAATAAGACCAGATTAGCCTTTATAAACTGATGTATTTTATGGAAGTCTGTCATTTTCACTTTCACTTAATCATTTACATTATAGATTGGACTAGGCTTCGATAGCAGCAATGAGTAGAGCAAATATTTATCAAATCCATTTAAGACAAATAATAGAGTATCCCCACTGGATCTATTGATGAAACTATTGATTGAGACTGCCACTTGGGGTATTCTCTCATCACAACAGGTGCTTTGAACATCACAACAGGTGCTTTGAGAACTAAAGCACCTCAAACACTTCAGTACCTTTCGATTTTGCGTTTCGAGAAGGCTTTTAGAAGCCGCATGGTTGGGTATGACATTGCATTTATTGATGTTATACTGCTTACATATCTCAACAAGAAGACTCTTGTTAAACTCTAACCCATTACCCATGATAACAGTGGATGGTGTCATGAATGGACGAATGACATGATCAATGAAAAGATGTTAAAAACTCTCAGCAGTGTTGTCTTGGGAAAGCTGTGAGAACACAGTAACGAATGACATGATCAATGAAAAGATGTTAAAAACTCTCAGCAGTGTTGTCTTGGGAAAGCTATGAGAACACAGTAACATGGGAAAAAATAATCTCCCGCAGTTAAATACTTTCCACTAGACTGCATAAGAGGCAACTTAAGGAGGTCAACAGAAACAGCTCCTCATGGACGTGATGGAACTGGATATTCCAAGAGTGGAGCAGATAATCTGGTTGACCCTTTATTACGATTACAGGCAACACAGGAATCACAGTAACATTGACTTCCTTACACATAGTAGGTCAATAATATGAAAGGCTTGTCTCCCTTCCAAGCGGGTCCCGGGCCTCCCACATGCTTAATCCAGCCGTGCAACACTGGATGGTAACCATATAACCAAACCATACGTGCTCCCTACGTGTCAAGTGGGTTGGTGGAGGGTTAGTGCCCCTCCCTGTAAAACAAATAACTCAGAGTCAAATGGCCACCCCGTACGGGATTATGGCGTCTGGCAATAGTTAGATAGATAGATAGATTGTTTCTCTCAAACACCGATGTTTTCCTGGATGGGATGCTTGAGGTGTGTTATGGATGAGGTGGAGTACTGCAGGTAATAAATCGGTGGGAACAAGTTGGCATACCTCTCTGTTAGGTATGTCCCTACCGGTAAGAGAAGTCTTCCTATACAAAATATCACTGTCCAACAGGAGATCATCTAATGACACTTGCAAAGTAGGTAAGGTTGAAGCATCTCCTGTCTCTAGGAAATAAATATCCTCAGAGCACAGAGGGTCTGTGCACCGACAGATATAAACAACATCAGAGATTAGAGTGGTGTAAGGAACTTCATAGGCTGATACGGTGAGACTGCTGTGGTTACATGAAATGAATGAGCACCTGCAACTACATTTGACTTACCCAGCACATACTGAAGGGTTGGGTTGAAGTCTTGGATAATAATTGAGCATCATGCTAGACGTCTGGTAAAATTTCTTCTTTGAAATAGAAAGCACTCAGAGAGTGCAAGCCTCCGCCAATGCCATTGAAGGATCCGGATCATGATCCATCCCTAAATTTAATCAATTCTTTCATGGCGCATGGCCTACCGTTCTACAAAATTTCACTGAAATTCATTAAGAAATTTTTTAGACTTCGTCTGGACAAATTGACAGACATACAAACATGAGTGAATACAAAATCCCCTTCAACTTCTTTGGCGGAGATAATAAATCTCAACGAGATTATATGTTTGGATGTATATTGAATATCGGTAGATTGTGTCTCTGAAATGTTTGAGAGACCAAACAACTGCTAAAGCCTCGCAATCAGTAAACTGTAGTTACATTCAGTAGCACTGAGGGCATGAACAGCATCCACTATTCCACTTTTCGTCTTTGCATGATTAATTTGCATAAATGCCGTGCCCAGGCATACCCCAGACGCGTCTGTACAATGAAGAAAAAGCTTCTTATAACCAGGGAACGCCAGGACTGAGGCATTAATAAATGCTGTCTTCAGTGCTTCAAAGGCATGAGACCTGTCATTAGTCCAAACAAAAGGTTAATTTTTAAAAGAAATTTAATACCAGTACACCAGTCCTGTATGAGACAACCCTAGCATGTATTCAGTATGGACGGTGGGTGTTAGCGCCGAAGTGGTGACATGTGGAGGTATGTACGAGGACTACTGGGTCTTGGGATAGGCCCTGAAGCTTTTGCGCAAAGTCGGACACATAAAAAAAAAAATAGAAGAAGAAGAAACGAGCAGCGATCTGTGCATAACCTTGAATAAATTGCCTATAGTAGCCACTCAGTCCAAGAAAACTCCTTACATCATGTGTACTGGTGGGTTCTAGGAAGTCAGAGATTTCTTTGACTTTCTCCTCTAAGGCATGAATTCCTTCGGCATCAACCACATCTCCAAGAAGCTTTATACCCTTATGTAGAACGTTGCATTTACTGAGCTTAATCTTTAGACCTGCCATGTAGAGGCAATCAAAAACTTTCTGAAATTTGGCAAAATGATCAAGGATTGATTTACTCACTACATTGATATCATCAGTTAAGCAAAAAGAGAATGTGTTACCACTTAATACAGAATTGATAAGTTTCATGAATACTGATGGAACATTTCTAAGACCAAAGAAAATCCATTTGAAGAGACAGTGGCCATAAGGGATATTGAATGCAGTTATAGGGTGAAACGATTCTTCCATTTCAAATTGCCAGGAGCCACTAAGTCAAGGGATGTGAAAACAACTTTATTCCCGCCATTAGATTCCAGTAAGTCTCTTAAGACGACTGGCAATGTGAATCGATTGAGTACAGTGACAGTTTAATTTACGATGGTCAACTATCGGTCTAAATTCATCTTTCTTTAGGTACTAGGAAAAGTGGATTATTCCATGGACTGATGGAGTGTTCAGTGGTGCCCTGATGTAACATATCCTGTACTATCTTGTCAGTTTCTTTTCGTAAGCTATGGGGTAATCTATATGCAGGGATACAAAATGGTTGAGTACCGAGAATCAGTTCAGTAGTATGCTTGAGCACAACGTCCTTACCCACAGGCTCACCAGGCAAGCCCACATTATCTCTATAGGTCTGCAAAAGATTAATTGTTCTATATACTGAGGGAAGTCACCCGGATTTACCCGAAAGGTGAGATCAGCTGAACGAGCGCACTATTATGGCTTGGAATTGCCTCATCAGAATCAGGCATACCAACCGTTCCGAGGTGACTAACTGTGTTCCGCTCATTGTCACATCCATCGTGGCCAGAGTTTAGAGAACTTTTTGGTGAGAGTGTACATCAAGCTGACATCTCTCTTCTCGTAATCTTTCAGTTAGCTTGCTTGAAAGAATTCATAACTGGTCTTCCTTAATAATTTATCTTACATTAAACCTCAGTGCCCTCGTGTATGCTACTGATGCAAACTATTTTCATGTTAAAGCGATACGGTATAAATTCCGGAAATGTTTTCCTCTGCCTGTACAGTATATCCTGCTGCCTATGACCTCCAGTGTTTTAAATGCTGTGTAGGGTGAGATGGGGAGATAAAGTGGAGAGGTATATGAGAGAGGTGGGTGTGAGCTGGGAGGAGGGTAACGAAATGGCTGGGGACATGGCGACATGGAGGCGATTTTTTGTGGCCACCCCTTACGAGAATAAGGCGTTAGCCTATGGACAGACAGTGTACACTGTACAGGCATCTTGAAATGAATGGATCTTGAATTTGGCTCTCCGTTCTTTTTTTTTTTTTTTTTCTATTTTCCTTGAAGGGAAAAATTTGAGGGCTTTTAGCCTCTGGTTCTCTCTTCAGTGCTTAAGAAAATAATAAAAAAATATTATACACAAGAATCTTGAGGTGTGATATGCAAAATTAATAGTTATGACCAGGTGCAATAAAACTCCTTTGCAACCAAGAAACGGGCTGGATTTGGCTTTTCAGGCATATTCAGTTTCTTGTCGTAACTAGGGTTTGTCTGTGTAGGAACAACCAGGAACACAACAAGATTCTGAAATCAGCTTTCCTTGTCCTTCCTGAAAATGACAAGCATAGTTTGACTGGAATAACTGATCTTTAGTTGTTTCACTGATTTGGCCCCTGATCACACGTCATATCTAGATTGGTCACTGCGCAAGATAAGAGAAGACTTGAGTGTGTTGCTGTAGAGGAAGATATAGTTATGGCAGGAATGGGAAATTAACAGTTTTCTTCTATCTTGACATCTCGCGTCTCTTGGTTTTCGTGAATTTGCCAACCTAAATTTTTTTTCTCACATACTGGAGAAGTAAGCAAAGCCTCTTTTTGTTGTTGTTGTTGTTTTAAGCAAAGGTCAAGGAGGAGGAGGAGAAGAAGAACGTGGTTCTAAGAGAAATCACTGTCACAGCAGCGAGGAGTGTTCAGCAAAACCTTGAAAGTTGAGTACGGTATTCCTCATTAGCAACTGGGGACGTTACTGAAAAGCTTTAGAGCAAGCTATGGTATTATTCAATTCATATAGTCAGGTTCCACACAGTCTCCTGCAGGAGAGTGGGTCTGCACAGTTTTGCTACTCTTGTCTTTCTTAGTCTGTATATTGATGTTCAGTCTGTATATGGATGTTCAGCCTGTATATGGATGTTCAATCTGTACATGGATGGGGTAATAAAAAAGATACAAGGTAGGCAGTGGATGTTGGAGTGATCCTAATGAGAGAGGACAGTGTTTGGAAACTCCCTGTACTGTTGTTTGCAGATGATACTGTGTTGTTTAGTGAAGACGATGGGGAGCTGCAAGGCTTAGTGGATGAGTTTGGGAGTGTGTGTAAGAAATGGAATCTAAAGGTGAATGTAGGGAAAAGTAAAGTTATGGTCTTTGAGAGAGGTGAAGTCAGTAAATGTACAGCGAGGTTGGATGATGAGGAAATGGAAAATGTGAGTACGTCTAAGTACTTGGGTAGTGTGATGAATAAGGATGGAAGTTTAGAGAGTGAAGTGCTTGAAAGGGTACAACAAGAAAGAAAAGTTGCTGGTTCCTTGAAGTCAGTGATAAGAAACAGGGGAGTGAGCATGGAAGTGAAAAAGTTATTACATAACAGTTTTGTGATACCAACACTAACGTATGGAAGTGAAGCTTGGACGTTGTTGGAGGGACACAAGTCAAGAGTGAGAGCAGTGAATATTAATTATTTGACAGGAGCCTGTGGAGTCACATGGAAAGTAGACTGACAAATGAGAATGTGAAGGAGCGTTGTGGTGTGGATGTGAATGTGATATGAAGCGTCAGGAGAAACATACTGAGGTGGTTTGGCCATGTGGAGAGGATGGAGAGTGAGAGACTAACGAGGAGGGTATATGTGAGTGAGGTGGAAGGGGAGAGAGGGAGGGGAAGGACAAGGATGAGATGGAGGGATGGAGTGGAGAAGTATATGAGAGAGGGGGGTATGAATTGGGAGCAGGGCAGTGACGTGGAGGCGATTTGTTTGTGGCCATCCCGTTCAAGGGATTAAAGGGGTCTGGCAATAGATAGATAGACAGTCATTCTCATTTCATTTTTTAAATTACATCTGCATTTTTATTTGTCTCACCTGAAGTCCTCTTTTTTTATCTCTTTATCGAAGTCTTTTTTTTACGGGATTCATGTCATTTTCATATTTTCAACTCTGTTCCTGAATCTGTGTGTGTGTGTGCGTGTGTGTGTGTGTGTGTGTGTGTGTGTGTGTGTGTGTGTGTGTGTGTGTGTGTGTGTGTGTGTGTGTGTGTGTGTGTGTGTGTGTGTGTGTACTGCTAACTCACCCTATTCATTCCCACTCTTCTGTTACGGCATGCAGCCCCTCCTCTCTTGGCACCTACTTCCTCTCTTCTCCCCCTTCCTTGTCGTATGCCACTTAGCTTTCATTTTATTCCCTCTCATCCTTTCGGTAATGCCCCATCCTAATGCTTCCCTTACACTCACTTTTGTGAAATTTTATATACCGTATATATTTATGGTTAATAATTTACTCGTTCCTTGAGGTACCAGATATATGGGGGCACTGCATTCTTGCTTTCCTATTCTGTTACCACACAGTTCATTACCCTCGTTAAAACTAACCACCCGCCACAATTCTAGCCCTTCCTACCACTCCTCTCCACTCATCACACCCATTCTCTGCCTCAACACTAAATTGTAGGTAAAATCCTTATCTCTACACTCACCCTCTGCCAATATCACCTCGGATACAGAGCTCATCTTCATTTAATGTACTTCTCCCGTTCTTTCACACTACCCATCACCATTCTTAACCAAACCTGCACGCGCTTTTCCCAGTCACACTTACCAATATTTGCATCGTAACGTTTGAGTTAAATCTTGTCGACTTACGCATGTACAACCTCCTTCATCACTATGAACCCGTATTGTTGTCTCGACTTGCCCCACACATCATCGCGATCCCATTCAATCCCACTCATTTCCTTCTATCCGCTATATCCACTTCTCGTCAGTGTACTGAATCCCATAAATATGATTGCTTCGACTAACCGCCGATCTGCAGGGCATACACAGGTTCTACATCCGCATCAAACCCCAACACCCACCATCATCCCACTCGACCCTGCCAGCTGATCTCCGCCCATCTTATCAAGTCCTGAACAACCTGCCATGGCATATCTCTAGAGCCCAATGAACCGACTGGACTAAATTCAATAGTAAGTCTACCAAACGAAATTAAAAATCATTTATTTAGAATGGACTGCGGAGTTTGTATGACCTGTGAATGTATGGAACAAAGTGCGTGCTTTCTCCATGAATGACAGAATGCAAAGAGAGAGAGAGAGAGAGAGAGAGAGAGAGACAGACAGACAGACAGACAGACAGACAGACAGAGACAGAGAGAGAGAGACACAGACACAGACACAGACACAGACACAGAGAGACAGACAGACAGACAGAGAGACAGACAGACAGAGAAAGAGGAGTGTGTGTGTGTGTGTGTGTGTGTGTGTGTGTGTGTGTGTGTGTGTGTGTGTGTGTGTGTTGTATACTCTCCAAGCTCACCTTTACACAGGCTCCATCCCTTTCCTTATACCTCCATCCCCTCTCCTCACACCTTCATACCGCCTGTGTAAGCGTACTCTTCCATCCTAACCCCTTTCCATCCTCTAAACATCCCCTATTATCCTGTCAACCCTGCCCTCTTGCATCTACACCTTCTCTCTCTCTCTCTCTCTCTCTCTCTCTCTCTCTCTCTCTCTCTCTCTCTCTCTCTCTCTCTCTCTCTCTCCATTGGTCTTTCATCCATTCGTCTCTCCTTCTCCCCCTTTCCTATATCATGTATGCATCCATTTACATTGCACATCTTCACTCTTCGTTGTGAGTGTGTGTGTGTGTGTGTGTGTGTGTGTGTGTGTGTGTGTGTGTGTGTGTGTGTGTGTGTGTGTAAAACTGTAAATGGAACATATATGTAGGTGAATTTACACAGAGGGACTGAGAGTGGATTGGGGAGTAAATTTTTCTCTCAGTAACAACATTGGGAGTGTGTGGTGTGGTGCGGCACGGAAACGAATACTGATATACTGGCAGAGGAAAGATACGGGAAGATTTGTAAGAGAGAGGGAAAATAAAAGGGATAACTGATATGCTGCTAAAGACTGTGAAAGAAAAAGGGGTGAGTAAAGGGGTGAGTCCGGAAGAAATAAAGGAGAATACTGATGCACTGCTAAAGGTTTAAATAAGGCAATAAAATGGAATTGGTAGGTAGTGGAAAATGAAGAAGAATTCTCAAATCCTGCCAAAAGAAAATACAGGGCAATGAAAGAATCAGGTACGGCGAGCTAAATTTGAATGAACAGACTAGAGGCAAGCTAAAATAGCAAAAATAGAAAAATGTAAACTTAATCCAAGAGTCATACCGTACTGTACTTAACCACTAAATGCAAGTCATACGAATGGAATTATAAAACTGACTAGTACGAAAATAGATTATAAAATGTAGGAAAAACAAGGTAGGAAAGGTGAGAAGTTTGGAGTGGTTGGCTGGAAATGTGAGATGAAAGTTTTGAAGTGGGCGGTTGGTGAGTGGGGAGAGGAGTGCCTGAGTGTTGGTGTAGACCTGCAGCAGAATATGGGCAAGACAGAAAGAACAAAATGAAAAAGTATTTTGTTTCCTCTTCCCTCTCTTGGATCTCTCGTCGGCTGGGACAGTTATATTAAGGGTTTGAAGTGTCATTGCTGGAGTGTGGTGAAAAAAAAAATGTTCCTGTAGACTAAAACGGAAACGAAAAGAATGACAGCTGTAAATTTGGTTTAACGTCTCACAGCTACCAGTGGATAATATTTAGGCTGGAAAAGTGTAATACAATTTTGAGGATGACAAGTGGATAGAGAGAGAGAGAGAGAGAGAGAGAGAGAGAGAGAGAGAGAGAGAGAGGAGTATCCTGAAAATGAAGGTATGAAAAAAAAGAAGCCAGAATTACAAGACACTTATTGTTTTGTTCGACGTCCATAGCAATCTTTTGGATAACAAAATAACATTGGCTGGAGAAGTCTGATGAAAGTCTGATGATGATAGGTGGCTTGTGGCACGATAAGGCTTGAGATGGGATGCTGAGGAAGATACAGGTAAGGCAGGAGCAACACGAATGTGACAAAATCGAACAGTACTTACGAGTAGTGTGATGTCTGAACTCGGGTTGTCCTACTGTCACAGTACTTGGCACCGGTGATTTCGTAGCATCTCCTCGTTATCCGTTTGTTCTGTGAAGTGAAACTCAGTATCTGGTACGTAACTCATGCAGTCTGGGCGATTTTAAAGAGACATAACAATAATGCACAAGAGAAAGTCTCTCTCTCTCTCTCTCTCTCTCTCTCTCTCTCTCTCTCTCTCTCTCTCTCGGTAATGCACTTCTTTGTTTCCACTGTTAATCGACCACTCTCCTCTATTTCGGCACGCCTCTCCACCTCTACCCACCTATTTACTTCCTTCCCCTCTTTCATGCCATATGCCATATCCTTTCCTCTCACCTCACACGTCACTTTCCTACCCACACATATCATATTCTTCTGTCTCCGTAATATTATAAATACGCATGTACTAAGTATTATTACCCGTCATGATAACGCTAGGTGTGACAGTGAAGGGTACTTACTTTCCCGTTGTTATTATTGTTGTTGTTATTGTTATCTTATCACTACTAAAACTTGCAATTTCTACATTATCCCGCTAATACCGACCATCCTACAGGCACAGATTTCGATTTCATTGGGAATATTACTCTCCTCTGCCCCACCACATGCCATTGTCCCAGCCTGACCTGTTTGGTCCTATCCACTCATCCCACCATTTTCTACCCTCAACATTGAATGTGTATGAGAAATCTGTAACTTAATACTTCCCAATGCCGATGTCACCTGTCATTCAACGCGCATCTTAGCAGAGTGTAATCGTCCCACCCTCTCACTACCACCCACCACTGTCATACCCCATCTGACTCACTTCTCTCCGCCACACAGTCTCTGCTCCCCCACCTTTCACTTACACCTCCATGTCCTACATACAGTACACCATTCAAATTTAGAGGGTATACCTAATCCCATACCGTATTATCCCAGCTAATCTCTGCTTACTCGTCTAGCCCCCCCCCCTCCCCTTATGAAAACCGGAAAAAAAATCTGTATTGTCCTAATCCTAACTACTCGCAGTTGTGTTACGCTTAACGGACACCGCGCGTTCGAGTCAGTTCTCATCACCAGTCTTTGTACCATCCCATCCTGCCAACTAGTCTCTAATTCATCCAGTCCTAAAAGACCTGCATCATCATTGCACTAATAGGACTGATATTATGTAGATACATGAAATAATTCCAATGAGCTGTACAGACCAATGGCAACTGAAGAGAATTGGAAGGATCCAAAAGGCCTCAACCGTAATATTTCGAATGCTGATGCGTCGTAGCTCTTCTTTTTTATATTTCCTTTCATTGGTATCATCTAAAGACTAACAGGTCAGATCACTTCTGTCTCAAATCAAGACAACTTGGTGCATGACGTCACACAGCTGCTTCCCACTCGGTTCACCTGGGCAGACGGGCTCAGTCGTATCCTGACGTTCCCCGAGTCAAGATCTCCTCAGCGACAAACCAAGGAGCAAGGAGCTCCACATTACCTCCCGTTTTGGGGGAGTCATTCAACCTCAACCTATTTTCTGAGATAATAGGGCTACATGTGTCATTAGAGGATATATATATATATATATATATATATATATATATATATATATATATATATATATATATATATATATATATATATATACTGTATGTATAGCGGTACATGTGTGTGTGTGTGTGTGTGTGTGTGTGTGTGTGTGTGTGTGTACCACTCCTCAACATGACGCACCATAATCTGTACTTGACCTCGACATTTAATCTTTCTCTACATCTTGCATCATACTTTACCACACTCCACCACACCTTCTAGCACCATTCTACACCATAGCAAGATACCTACATCTTGCATCAAGCCTTACAACACTCGACTACATCTTCTAGCACCATAGCACAATAACACACACACACACACACACACACACACACACACACACACACACACACACACACACACACACACACACACACACACACACACACACACACACACACACACACACACACACACACACACACACACACACACACACACACACACACACACACACACACACACACACACACACACACACACACACACACACACACACACACACACACACACATACATATATATATATATATATATATATATATATATATATATATATATATATATATATATATATATATATATATATATATATTTGAACCAGTGTCGCTTACTGTAAAGTATGCTTGCAGCCAGTCTGCTTCAGCGGGCCGATTACACTTGGTTCACAGACTACACACACATCCAAAGCCACTCCAACACAACAATTACACTTACAAGCATTTCTCACCCTACATACAATCTCTACCAGACAGCCCAAGCCACTTGGTAGAGATACATTGGCTGTATCGTCCCGACTTCGGTCGGGATAGGCCGGTCCTGCAGTGGATACTCAAACGGCTGATGATGATATATATATATACATATATATATATATATATATATATATATATATATATATATATATATATATATATACAGGTATATGGATTTTTCTTATGAACAACCCTTGCCTATTGTATTCAAGCACAGAGTAAGAACCCATCATTTTGGAAAAGAAAAGTTTTTAAGTGGCAAATATGGAAAGTGATGATGCAACAGTAGTGAGGGAACATTTAAGTAGGGAACACACAATTATATCCGATCCAGATGACAGCGAGAAGGGCTCCTTGCAGCAAGAACTATGGTTATTTGCTATGCTTTTCACCTCTCTAGTTATTGATGAGCAATATAAAAATTATTAACAGGAAAACAAATGTAGCTTAAATCCAGATAATATTCCCCCTTTTTTAATTTGAGAAGGAAGTAAACAGAAGTACTGCGCTATTTTGGTGGATATATTGCTTATAAATTTCCCTAGTATGAGTTTCTTGGCTCACAAGTATCAGTAGGTGAAAACACATGGACTGAAGTAGCTAGCTGGAGGCCAAGTGATGCTTTTCTGGGTAAACTACAACAGAGGGAAAAATCTCTTTGTATGGTACGTTGGCCAGAAATCACTTCAACCAGGCAAAGACTAAAATAATAATAATAATTAATCACATATGTAACTATGTTAACATGCCAGTGGAAGTTATAACTGTTTGGTCTCGTATGTTTTTCAGAATTCGAGTCCTCAACAGAAACCTAATATCACAGAGGTGAAAGCTGAAAGTATTCTAAATTAATTAAATAATCTCAAGTCTAAAATTTCATGTTCTTTAAATATCCCGCTGTGTTTGTGTGTGTGTGTGTGTGTGTGTGTGTGTGTGTGTGTGTGAAATCTCAGACGGCTAGTAACATGAAAACGTACAAATACATATCTATAAAAGAGAGAGAGAGAGAGAGAGAGAGAGAGAGAGATTAGTATAGTTCCCCATTTTCATTGCTGTTTTCTTTGAATGGTATGCCCCTTTCCACCCCTAGGCAGCCGCGTGACGTTACTGACCTGAGTCCTAGGAGGAACTGAGTAGACCTGTTAGTCTTTAGATCTTGATTGGTATGATCTAAAACGTTATATATTGACCCAAACCGATATGATAAAACAACCTGGAATGTTCTGATATGGCAGGAACTGACTAGAAAAAAAAATGGGTTGATCATTTTATGTCGAACTGGCTGGAATGAATCAGAAGGTAAAAAATGAATTTATGCATACCTCAATGAATGTGAATTAATTTAAAGAGGTATGGATATACCTAGCTGGACTTGACCTGAGGAGTGCATCTGTATTGTTATCAGTAAGTCTGATAGCATGATAATACTAGACTGGACTTTAATGGACCTGAGTGTACAGTCATAAGAAAAACTATCGTTAACCTTCAGAACTATGCACTATGACAGAACAACGAAGTGTTGTGGAATGATGGAACAGGAAAGTTTGTACAGTGAACTCGTCAATGTCGGTTAAGTGAGACACAGATATTAGAATTTGTGCCAGAGGTAACAAAAACGAATTGGATCATTTGGCCTCTGTGCATAGTGACAGTACGTTTTATCCGGCACTGAATTCGTGAAATAAAAAAATAACAGAATGGTGTAGAGTCGGCAACACACATGCAGATGGGCTATGAGTAAGTGCACCCATGCCAGACGTATGATAGTAATTCAGCCGATACAGGCCAAATTAGTAAATTTCAGTGTAATAATGATATGTATTGCTTTCTACATATACTAAATGTCGAGTAGAAGGAAAATTATAATACGTGTTCAATCCCATTGCCTTAATATTTTGTCTAGCCACCCCCAGTTTCCAAAACAGCCTCTTGACATCGACGTAACTCAGACCTCATCCATATCAACTCAGAAGCATCCATCTCAAGCATTTAATTACCCATCTAAAAGAAACAAATGAACTCGTGCACCACTGCTAGACTATCATAAAAAAAAAAAAGCCTATAGATTTAATACCTTCAAAATAATTTACTTGTTGTATTCTATAGATAAGTGTTGAATAGTAGGAACATAATAGACATGCTGAGGTTCATTACTAATCTCCGGTGGGGCGCTCCGGGTAACACAAACACGTCCAATATATTTCCCCGATATATGGCTCATTCTTGCTCATTATTCCAACTCTTGTTATGGGACTGTGATACGGCAACACTAGATAGGGGAGGGTCGAACAGCAGGGACCCGCCCACATAGCCCAGGTAACGTTCGTTTTGCATCGAACATTCCTGGGGCTAATGATAGTTTTTCTTATGACTGTACCCAAAATGGGATGGAATGGGCCGAACTGAACATGACTGGGAAAAAATGGATTTGACTTGCATTGGTAATCCCCCAAAATGGCCTGACTGGTCCTAAATTGAGTGAACTGGTCCCAAACTAACATGAACTGACCTGACTAGACTAGACATTTGGTTAAAAGCCTAAAGAAACCTAGCTGGACTTCGATGACCCTGATCTGGCTAACTCGTTCAGTACAATGACAATTTATATATTATTCATGCTACAGCTGAACGATTTCATTGAAGTTTAGAGAAAGCTTTCGAACTGGAGAGATTAGATACTATTCCTTTACCCTTTCATTATAAGAGGACTCCCGAAAACTGAATAAAATCTTTTGAAGGTAAAAAAAAAAAAATAAAATAAAATAAAATGGATAAAGGACCAAATATGAAATGACGACTTAACTGACAAGAATAGTCCAGAGTTTTTATGAAAGGTTAGGAATACTGCTGCAATTACATAAAAGATATATATTCATACTTTAACTTACATAAATGGGCCTGAATTGACATGATAGTTAAAATGGATGTATAGACCATGAATGAACCTAATTTAGCTTACA